>NC_044400.1:18095802-18403105 GCF_006542625.1 Nomascus leucogenys
TCTCACAGTCAAGATCAGTGCAATCTTAGTCTCTCTGCTTTCAGAGACTGAAGCAGTCATGTCTTCAGTCATAGCCTCATTTGGTTCTTTCTAGAACAATCTTCTGAGGAATGTTTTGCTTAATCATATTCCTCCTATTAGTTTTTCCTACAGCAGCATCTCCTTTTCATCCGGGAGGCAGAGCCAGTAATGGAAAGAGTGTATTGATCCTGGAGCTGGTGTTATTTCTCCAAGCCTTGGTTTCCATAGCTATAAAATGGGGTCAATAACAGTGCCCTCTTTCTGGAGGAGTAGTAAGAATCAAGTGGCTGTATGTGAAAATGCTCTGTGAATTGCAAAGTGTTGCAAAGGATATATAAAGGTTTTTCTTCTTGTTTATTGCACAAGAGCATTTATTTATTGCACAAGAGCATTACAACTATAAAAAAGGAAACACTGAAGATATAAAAAAGATATTGAAGACCCCTGCATTCTCACTATGCTAACCCTTGTGCAGTTATATTTTCCAGTATTTTGTATTCTCTTCCATTTCTTACCCACATAAAAACAATCAGAGTGATACTGAGCTGAATCACTTCTCCCTCCAGCCTGCTCTCTGCCCTTCTGTTCTCCAGCATATGGGAGGGAAGCAGAACCGACCCACTTGGAAGATGCTGGGTGAATGATTTATTCACTGAGCATTTTTAAAGAGACCAGACATTTTATGCAGATGAGATGTGGAGTTCACCTAACACCAAACATATAAAACAGCAAAGAAATGAAACTCAAGAAAGTCTTCGGCTGGGTGCGGTGGCTTATGCCTGTAATCCCAACACTTTGGGAGGTTGAGGCAGGAGGATCGCTTGAGGTCAGGAGTTCGAGACCGGTCTGGCCAACATAGTGCAACCCCGTCTCTACTAAAAATACAAAAATTAGCTGGGCGTGGTGGTGGGTGCCTGTAATCCCATCTGTTACGGGAAGCTGAGGCAGGAGAATCACTTGAATCCAGGAGACAGAGGTTGCATTGAGTCGAGATTGTGCCACTGCACTGTAGCCTGGGCAACAGAGCAAGACTCTATTTCAAAAGAAAGTCTTCATAGTGATAGTGATGCCTTATTTTAGAGAGTATTTCAGAGTTTCTAAAGAGTTTTCATGTGTATTATTTCTCTCCTTGTAACGGTGCTTTGAGGAAGATAGGATGGAGTGGACATATGTATTATTTTATGGCTGAAACAAGAAGCCCAAAGAGGCTAAATGATTGTTCAGGGTTATGGTTAGTTTGTGCTGGAGTTGGGCTTGGAAAGCAGATCTCAGAGACTCTTTTTCTGTCCTCTTAGTTTCTGTCGATTTACTTCTCTGTGTTCAGTGACCACGTATTAATACTTTTTCTGTATTAATCCCTTCATAATATCAGTTACATAATAACAAATCCTCACTGATTATTTGATTAATAGGATATGTTGAAAGCCACATGTAAGGTTGTTTGAATATCATAACAACTGTAAGATATAACTTACTATAGCTCTTCAAAATGAACTCCAGTGAGCTACAAATCTTGCTTTACATTTGCTGGGAAGGAGTAGGTTACAGCCTGAGATGTAAAGATCCACTTGTTATTCCATGAGTGCCTTACTTTGTATGTTATTGTAAAGTTTGCTAATTACTTCCACATCTGTTATTTTACGTGGTGCCCAGTGTGTCTCTCTGAGGTGTGTCAATCGAGTAGCGTCTGTTGCCTATTATCAGGATGCGAGCCTGAACACTTCCGCCAGTGTCTTGGTAATGGAGTTGCCAAGGAAAACACAAGGCAGTCAAGCCCTGGATGGAACATGCTTTACTCATATAGAGAAGAGACAGAGAAAGAGCAGCTTCAGTTGAGGGCATCAGTCCCCCATAGTGAGCGGGACCCACCAGCAGCCCATGAAGGCCCACTGGCCTGTGTGCACTCATCTTGTCCTGCAGCAGAAGCATCCATTCCCTGCCCAAAGGGGATAGAAATAGCAGTGGGGTTGGCCAGGTGCCATATAATATACATGCTTGTGCAGAACAAAGGGGTATGTGTTGAGTCCAAAACAGGGAAAGATATCCCGATAAGCCCAGCTCAGGCTGTGAGGACTCTACCTCTTGGTAAGAAAGTATGCTGGGCCCAAGGCCCATTCCCATGCACCTGAAAGGGGGTTGGGAGACTGTGCAAGAGATTGCCTTTCTCAGCAAGTTGGTCAGCACAGCCACGAGAACGAGATGTGTACAGATCCTCCAGACTTGTGGGGTCACCTTCCACTGGGATATCCAAATCAGAGGGTTCCTGTCTCCCTTCTATATGTTGCAGGCAGGTCCACCCAGTGGTTCCATGAATTTCCAAGGGAGACAAGTTTGGCGCTGGGGATGGAGGGGTGACAAATTCCATTTGGGGCTCCTCAAGGAGGCTTACAGCCCCTCACCAGCCTGTGCTACTGTCATCTGCTTCCAAGGCACTGCCCGGTCCTCAGAATTGCTTGAGCCTCTCCTACCTATTGTCCCATCAGCAGCCTTTCTTCATCATGACAATTCATCTCTCATACTTGTTGTGTGTTGCAGACTTTATTGATATTTTGGGGGAAATAGAAGGTAATTACACCACAGGCAGAAAACCACTTCCAATTCCATTCAGATGTTCTTGTTCATAGAAATCTACTGGGCACTTTTCTCCATGGGGAATTTCTTATTTACCTGCTGCCATGTTGTAGGGGCCTTCTTGCTGCCTATCTCGTCTGTGTTTTTCCTTTCTCTCACTTCTGATGATTCTCAACCCCTTTCTTTGGGGCTTAATTTTATTTTTCACTTTGATATGCAAAATGATTCCTTTCTCCCCACTTTTTAACTTTTTTAAAGCTTCCTTTTCCAGATCATGCTCTGGAGGTTTTTACCTTTTATTCTCAAAGAAGCTCATTGAGGTATTTTATATAAAAAGAGATCTCTCCAGATTTGAATTCTAAATTATATAAAAGTGGCTGCAGCTGGTTCTTATGTTAAATACCAATTTTCTTTCTTTTTAATGAATATTTCCATTTTACAGATGAAGAAACTGAGGCTTTGAGCCTTTAAATGGTTTGTATGAACATCAGAGCTAAGGCCTTGTTCTGAGGTTTTCCCACTCTACCCTTCTGTTTTTCAAGAGACTGCAATGTTAACAGCGTTTGTTGTAACGATATCAATCCTTATCTTCATTTACTTTTTTCTGTCATAAGTTATTACATCAAAGAACACTTTACGTTGACTTTCCACTGCTCAGAATTCAAGGAGCAAAATCTTAATGCTTAGGAGCAATGAATGTCATGGATGCTGTTAACACAGCAGAGTCAGGCTGTTTATATTCCTTGTAAAAATAATTGTCTCATTAATCTTCACCTCAACCACCTAATCCTGTTGCCAAGGTCAAGGTGAGGATGCAGGTGAATTGCAGATATGTCATCATGCACACAGAGCACGGTGCCCACGCCAGTGTTGTTTGAAGTGGCAATGAGTGTTGAAGGTCAGCAGAGATGAGAGATAAAGATCCCTTCTTTGCGACTGTGCAAAATGGACCCACTCTGAGTCACATCACAAACATATCCTGCATGGTAACCAGGCACGGAAAGGCCTGTCTAGCAAGGGAGGTGTAATTTCCTGTGGAATTCATTTCTACCAGATCTACTCCATGTTGAATTAAATGGTAAACTTTTACTCCCTTCCTAGATAAACATTTCTATTTTAGTGGTCAGCCTGCTATCAGACAGGCAGTGACTTAAGTGCAAGAGAATCCACACAGACAACAGTTTTTGCTTCAGTGCACAAATTACATCACTGGATAATAACTGGAAAAGAATGTATCATGGCAGATCATTGATTTATGAGCTACACTTAGGAGAAAAAAATGAAGATAAAGGATCCTCAGGGGTTGATTGTACATTTTTAGGCAAGATGAATGAGTTTCTGTCATTAATTTGGCTTTCTTTAAAATTTTTTTATTGACACATATTTGTACAGATTTATGGGGTACACGTGATATTTTGTTACACGCATAGAATGTGTAATGATCAAGTCAGGAGACTTAGGGTATCCATCATCTCAAGTATTTATTCTTTCTTTGTGTTGGTAACAATAAGCCCTTTCTTCTAGCTGTTTTGAAAAATATAATACGTTGTTAACTATACTCACCCTACTCTGCTATCAAACCTTAGAACTTATTTCTTCTGTGGAACTGTGTTTGTACCTATTAACTTACCTCTCTTCATCCCTCTCCTACACCTCCACATCCTTCCCAGCCTCTGGTGTCTATCATTCTACTCTCTATCTCCGTGAAATCAACTTTTTTAGCTCCCACATATAAGTGAGAACATGTGATATTCATCTTTCTGTGCCTGGAATATTTCACCTAACATAATAATCTCCAGTTGTATCCATGTTGCTGCAAATGACAGAATTTTATTCTTTTCTATGGCCAAATAGTATTCAATTGTGTATATATACCACATTTTCTTTCTTCGTTCATTGTTGATGGGCCCATAGGTTGATTTCATATCTTTGAGATTGTGAATAGTGCTACAATAAACATGGGGGTGTGGGAATTCCTTTGATATACTGATTTCCTTTCCTTTGGATAAATACCCAGTAGTGAGATTGCTGAATTGGATGGTAGTTTAGTTTTAGTTTTTTGAGGAAGCTCCATACTGTTTTCCATAATTGTTATACTAATTTACATTCCCACCAACATTCCCTTTTCTCCACATCCTTGCCAGCATGTTATTTATTAATTTCTTAAAGTAGTCTTTGTAACTGAGGTATGATTATATCTCATTGTGGTTTTGATTTGGCTTTCATTGATGATTAGCGATATTGAGCATTTTTAAAATATACCTGTCAACCATTTGGATGTCTTTTTTGAGGAATGTGTATTCATATACTTTACCCACTTTTTGATTGGATTATTATTTTTTTTTTGCTGTCATTTGAGTTTCTTGTATATTCTGGATATTTGCCCCTTGTTAGATGAATAGTTTGCAAGTATTTTCTCCAATTCAACATGTTGTCTTTTCACTCAGCTGATTGCTTACTTTCCTGTGTAGAAGCTTTTTAGTTTAATAGTATATATTTCCATTTGTCTATTTTTGGTTTTGTTGCCTGTGCTTTTTATATCTAAGCCATAAAATCTTTGCCTAGACCAGTGTCCAAGAGGGTTTTCCCTGTGTTTTCTTGTAGTAGTTTTACAGTTTCAAGTCTTATGTTTAAATACATGGATTTATTTCTGGGTTTTCTATTCTGTTTTATTGGTCTGTGTGTCCATTTTTATACCAACATCATACCATTTTAGCTACTATAGCGTTGTAATATATTTTGAGGTAAGATAGCATGATACCTCCAAATTTGTTCTTTTTGCTCAGGATTGATTTGGCTATTCATGTTCTTTTTTGGATTCCATGTGAATTTTACGTTTGTTTTTTCTATTTCTGTGAAGAATGTCATTGGTATTTTGATAGGGATTGCATTGAATCTGTAGATTGTTTTCGGTAGTATGGTCATTTTAACAATATTCGTATTTCTGATCCACGAGCATGGGTGTTGAATGTGGTGGTGGCAGCTGGGTGGTCCTGACCTTAGGCCCCTGGAAGGAGTGCACAGATGCCAGCAATGGTGGATGGGGTGGGGTTACTCGCAGGCCCCACTTGTGCACTAGGTGAGTGGTGACAGGCTGGGAGGGCCTGTCCTCAGGGCCCCTGGTGGTGCACATGGGTGCTGGCTGAGGTGAGCAGGGTGAGGTGATCCCAGGCCCCCCAGCAGACTACTTTGGTGGCAGTAACAGGGAAAGTCAGTCCTCAGGCTGTGTAGAAGTGCATGGCAGCCCTGCTGCTGAGCAAATGGGGTGGGGTCTCTGACAGTGACAGCAGCCATAGGCAGGTGGGTCTCAGGCTCTGAGGAGTAAATGCTTTAGCTCCAGCAGTGGTGGCAGAGGAACCAGCAGGGGAATCCAGCCCCCAGGGTACATGCAAGGGTGTGGTGTCCCTGCTGCTGGAGGGGGACAGGGTCATTGCCAGTGGCATGTGCTTTGGCCCCCAGCAGCAGTGGCAGCAGCAGGGAAAGCCTGTCTTCAGGGTGCATGCAAGGGTGTGATGGCCCTGCTGCTCGAGGGGGATGGGGTCATTGTCAGTGGCAGCAGCCATATGCAGGTGGCTTTCAGGCTCTGGGGAGCATTCACTTTGGCTTTCTTTGTCCTGGAGGCAGCCTCTCCAGGGCACTGCACTGCACGTTCCTGGGGTGCATGATGCTGTGTATGCTAGAGTGCTGGGGACCCTGCCGCTTTGCTGGGTCCAACTGATATCACACTGCTAAAGCCCTCGAGGTAGATGCAGGGGCTATCACTGGGGCTCCAGGCTGTGGAGATGCAGGGGATATTGGGTCCCCAGGCAGCATTCAGTCTGGTCAGGGCTGGCCTCTCCATATGGCACCTTGCTATAGCTGCTTAGGTCTTCAGAGTGTATGGGACCCAAGGTGAGTTTCCTTTCTGGAGCAATGCCGTCATGTGGTCTCCATGCAGCTACCTATGCTAGTCTCAGGGCCCATGAGGGTAGAAGGTTCTTCTGTGGGTATGGTTGCAGGATTCTGCGGTGGGAATGTGGACCACTGGGGATCTCTCTCTTACCCTTTCCCTGCAATGGGGAGCCTCTCTCCACTCCCAGCCAGTTGCAGCTGAGCCAACTACCTCACTTCCCTCTCCTTCTGTGCCTCAGGGGCTTCCTGTCCCTTCTCTGTTGAATTCCAGTGTTCTCTCTTAAGTGCTTTATTCAAAGTGTGATTATTGTGATTATCTATTCACTATTTTGGTTATTCTTTGTGGAGAAGGTGAGTGCTGGATGCCTGTAGTCAGCCATCTTGAAGCCTTCCAATCTTTTAGTTTGGTTTTCCTATTCAACAGTTATTTACTGGGCTAGGTACAGTGTTAGATAAAGAAGAAACAACAGTGAACAAGAAGACATTGTGCCCGTCTTTAAGGAGCTCATGGTAAATGAATAAATTATGACTGCACAAATCGTGCTTTGAGAGAGGTAAAAAAATCCAGGGTACTGTGAGAGCACAGAGAAGCACAGTCTTGGTGGTCAAGAAGAGCTCTTTTTTCATCAGCTTCTTTGAAGCTGGTATCTGACGATGAGAAGGAGTTTGCCAGAGAATAGAGAGGTAGAAGCGTTGGCTTTATTTCAACCATTAAAATAACAAAGGTCAGAGGCTGGAGCAGTGGTGATGTCAGAGGCATATAAACAAGAGCAACTCCATCTTGAATAGGAGCTGAGTAAAATAAGGCTGAAACCTACTGGGCTGCATTCCCAGACAGTTAAGGCATTCTAAGTGACAGGATGAGACAGAAGGTCAGCACAAGATACAGGTCGTAGAGACCTTGCTGATAAAACAGTTTGCAGGCAAGCAGCCAGCTAAATCCCACCAAAACCAAGATGGCCACCAGAGTGATCTCTGTCGGTCCTCACTGCTGCACTCCCACCAGTGCCATTACAGTTTACAAATGCCATGGCAGCATCAGGAAGTTACCCTATATGGTGGGAGGCATGAATAACCCACCCCTTGTTCAGCATATCATCAAGAAATAACCATACAAATGGGCAACCAGCAACCCTTGAGGCTGCTTTGTCTATGGAGTAGCCATTCTTTTATTCCTTCACTTTCCTAATAAGCTTGCTTTAGCTTTACTCTATGGACTCACTCTGAATTCTTTCTTGTGTGAGATCCAGGAACCCTCTCTTGGGGTCTGGATTGGGACCCTTTTCTGTAACAGTGAGGGCAATTAGATGTGGAGTGGTAGAGAGAGAGAGAGAGAACATGTGGTTTAAATTTTGGACATGTTGAGATTGAGGTGTTTTTGGAATATCCAAATAGGGATGCCCAGGAAAAGTTGGAAATTCATGTCCAGGGAAAGGAACAGATTAGGATTAAACATGCAGGTTGGGGGAGTCATGACCACTCAGCCTTGTGAGCAATGAGTTGAAATGAGCACCCAGGGTGAGGTGTATAGACTGGGATGAAGAGGATCCCAAAGGACCTCAACATTGAAGAGATGGATGGAAGAAGCAAAGTCCTCAAAGGAGATTAGGGAAGAAGATCAGAGGTGGAAGGGAGATTGGAAGAGAGAGTGGCACCTTGTTAGTTTTTCACTTGTGGGAATAGGTACTGCATTGTTACAGTAAGGGCCTTCAGACTGACCAACCTGAGAGATGTACACAAGCAGTGTGCATCAACAGACAGATCAAGAGCCAGGCAGATCTGGTGTGAGACAGCACTTGCCTCAGACACAGCAGTTCTATTATCCAGATTCAGTCTGAGACCTAAACTCAAGAAGGTCTTTCATTTTTCTGACAAGGAAATTGACAATCAATGTAGTTCAGGGACTAACTTGATGACTCACCTTTAGTTATTGTCAAAGCAGAGAGAAAACATATCCCAGTCCAAGGCACCTTCCCATATACCCTACTGCTTCAGTACTGAGCAGATCTCTGTAACCCACAGATTCTCTGTTAGATTTTTGGCATTTTAGGGGTGTACGAGGTGCTCATTTATCCTTAAGGTCGTTAAAAATCTCCATGCTATGCTTAAGAAATGATAGTTTTCATGCATTTTTTTTCTATTGTAAACAGAAGATAGTGTGTTGGCTCATCTTCCAGTTGATAGAGATGGTATCCTCATTTCCCAGATCCGGAAAGCAGTGAGGCAGAACATTCGGGAGATTACCAGAAACCACAGCTGGTTTCTTTGACATCCTTTGACAGCATGGCATCTTGAAATTAGAAAGAGATCAACATTCCATCTAATTCCACTCACATGTTTGGGACATTTGCTGTGAGCTGGGCACTGTGCAAAATGGTTCTTTGGATTTGTTTTTCATTTCTTTCCATGTAGATGCTAGTGGTGGGGACTGGCTTAGTGCTTAATGCTAGAGCAGAAATAATACCAAACCTATCTTGCATATCCTCTGGAACCCTTCAAAACTCTCTCCATAAGCCACCACAGCTTTAGAGTAAATAATAGATGATCTACTTGCAAAACTTGCCCAGTGTATCCAGACCCTATGCATCTTCTGAAGATGGAGCAGATGACCAGAGCATCACCTACCTGGAGAAACATGAATGAATATAATAAATTCCTTTATGCTTTCATGCTTTGGAAAACAAAGATTTCACTTTGTGGAGTTGCCAGATCAGGCTCTCATTACAGAACCACTTTATTCAACAAGACTTTTCTTTGGCCCCTGCCAGCACATGCCCATTCCTCACAATGCCCTGGGCACAGGAAGCAAAGCATTTTTGTCTTTCCTTCTGTTCTCTCCTCTGCTTTGATTTCTGTCTAATTTCTTGTGTAGTGGGGCTTAGGACAAGATAATCTATGAATCTGGGGAGAACCCCCATTTAGAACTGAGTATGTAAATGGCTGCCATCACTTGACCCTTCTTGTGTGTATCTGAAAGTGTTCCTCCCTTTCTTCTTCCCTCCCTTCCTTACTATCTCTTTGTCTTCCATTTTCTTGCTTTCCTTTTTTTCCTTCCTCGTGTTACTTCCTTTATTGCTTTCCTTTCTTCTCCCCTTTCTTGCGACCCTTTCCTTTCTTGCTTGCTCCTCTTTCTTGCCCTCCTTTTCTTGTTTCTTTCTGGCTTCTGTTTCTTGTTTCCTGCTGCCCTTCCATGCATCTTTCTACATGCTTCTGCTTTCTTCTTTTTTCACTTCCCTTTATCGCTTCCCTTTTCTTATTTCTCTTTTCTTGCCTCCTTTTTCTTGCTCCTGATTTTTTGCTTCCCCATTCCTTCTTCCCATTCTTACTTTATTTTACTTCTCTTTGTTCATTTAGCTTCTCTTGTTTCCCTTTCTCACTTCCCTTTTTTCACTTCCTCTTTTCTTTGCTTCAAGTTTCTGGCTTCCCCTTTCTTCCTTTCCATTCTTACTTCCCAAGTTTCGTGCTTCCATTTCCCAGTTCCCATTCTTTCATGCTTCCCTATTCTATCTTCCCTTTTCTAACTTTGTTTTTTTTTGCTTCTAATCCCTTGCTTCTGTTTTCTTTCCTTGATTGTCATTTTTACTTTTCCTTTCTTATTTGCCTTTACTTGATTTCCTTTTTCTGCTTCCTTATTCTCCCTTCTCTTTCTTACATCCGTTATCTCATTTCCTGCTTTACTTTCCTCATTCCTTTTCTTGCTTCCCTTTCAAGCTTCTCTCTCACACTTCTCTATTTTGCTTTTCTTTAACTTTTTCTCACTTCCCTTTCTTTTTCTTCAGTTCCTCTTCTTACTTCCACATTACACTTCCTTTTGTTGCTTCTTTTTTTCTTACTTCTTCTTTTCTTGATTTTCTTTTTAATTTCCTACTAGTATTTTTTTCTGATTTTCAGTTTTCTCTTTCCTTTCCTTTCATTTTCACTTCTTGCTTCTGTTATTTTGTTCCCACTTTCTTTTCTTCCTTCCTTACTTTCCTATTTTCCTTACCTTCTATTGATCCAATTTTTAACCTCCTTTCTTTTTCCTTCCTTAAAAAATATCTTGTATTTTAATGTGTCTTTCTTCCCCTTTATTCCTTCACTTTTCTTGCACCTCTTTTTTGTTCTCTTTTATACTTTTGTTCTCCTCCTCCCTTTTCTCATTTTCCTTTCTCACCACCTTTTTCTCACTTCCCTCTTCCACTTTCCTTGTCTTGCTTCCCTTTTCTCAATTCCTTTCTCACCCCCCTTTATTGACTACCATTTCTTACTTTCCCATCTTGCTTCCCTATTCTTGCATCTCTTTCTTAGTCTTAATTTTTCATCTCTTTTCTCACTGTTTTTTGCTTGCTTGCTTTTTCTCATTTTCTATTTTGTGCTTTCCTTTTCTAGGTTCTCTTTCTCACTTTTATTTCTTGATTCTTTTTTCCAGCTTCCCGTTCTTGCTTCCTTCTCTTCTTCCTTCCCTTTCTTGCTCTTTTCTCATTTTTCTTTTTAGCTGTTTTTCCTCGTTTCTCTTTTCTTGCTTTCATTTTTTACTTCCTTATTCTTGCTTCCCTGTCTTACTCTTCTATTTTGCTCCCTCTTTTTGACTTGCTTTTCCTGCTTTCCTTTTCATCCACACTTTCTCTTTCTTCCCTTTCCTTGCCTGCTTTTTTATTTTGCTTTCCCGATGCTACTTTTTTCTGTCTTCCTTCTCCATTTTGCTTTTCTTTCTTGCTTCCTATTCCTCACTTCCTTTTCTGGTTACTCATCACATACTTCCCTTTCTCATGCCCTTTCTCTCTCTCTCTCTCTCTCTTTTATTTTTTTGCTTTCATATTTTGCCCCCACATCCTTGTTTTCCTTTAATTCACTCCTCTTTCTTATGTCTCTATTTTAGTTACATATTTTGCTTCCTGCCTTTTCATACCCTTTCTTCCTTTACTACCTTTCTCTTGCTTTCCTTTTCTACTTTCCTATTTTGTGTTCCTTTATTCTTTTCCCTTTCTTTTCCTTTTCCTGTTCCTTCTTTCATGCTTCCCTTTTTATTCCTCTATTTTCTTCTTTCTTGCTTTCCTTTTCTTACTTCTGTTGTTGGCTTCCTTTGTCTGTTTTCTCTTTTTTGCCCTCCTTTTCTATTTCCCAGTTTTAGTTTCCTTCTTGCTTGCAGTTTTTACTTCCCCTTCCTCACTTCCCTTTCCTCATTTCCCTTTCATCATTTCTGTTTTCTAAGTTTCCATTCTCACTTCTCTTTCTAGATTCCTTTGCACATTCCCCCTTTCTCATTCCCATTCTTGGCTTCCCAAGTCTGAGTTCCTTTTTCTTGCTTCTTATTTTGTTTCACTCTTTTTGCTTCTCTTCCTCACTTTATTCTTTTCCATGTTCTCAGTTCCCATTCTCACTTCTTTCTTACTATTCTTTCTAAATTTCCCTTTCTCCCTTTTCTTACTCCCTTCCCTCTCCCCCATTTTTGCCTCCTTTTTCTTACTTTTTATTCTTTCCTACTTTGTTCCCTCTTCTTGTGTCTCTCTCTTTTCTTCACCCTTCTGGTTTTCCTTTTCCCTTTCCTTTACTTTCCTACATTTCTCACTTTTTCTTTCTTTCTTTTTGCATTCTCATTTTTCACTTCTGCTTTCTTGCATCTCTTTTCTCATAACTCTTTTCTTTCTTTGTCTTTGAAATAGGATCATATGATATTTCTTAGTCTGGCCTCAAATGCCCGTACTCAAGCAATCCTCCTGCCCCAGCCTCCCGAGTAGTTGGGACCACAGGTGTGCACCACACTCAACTGCTTCCCTTGCCTTGCTTCCTATTCTTACTTCCCTGTTCTTGTTTCATTTTTCTCGCTTCCTTTTTCTTGCTTCTCATTCTTCCATTCCTGTTTTCCTTCCCTCTTCTTGACTTTCTCCCTCTCTCACCTTTTCTCACCTCACTTTTGCTATTTCTCTTTCTTATTTCTTTCTTCCCATCTTTTCACTTTCCTTTCTTTCTTCCCTTTCTGTTTCCCTTTTCCTGCTTCCCTTTCTTCTCTTTTATGCTTCCCTCTTTTACTTGCCTATTTTAATCACTTTTTCTTCCTCTTTTTCTCACATTTTTAGTGTTCCTTTTTCCTCTCTTCCCTTTATTTGCTTTTCTTTCATTTCTCCTTTCTTCCCCTGCTTTTTGCCTTCTTTTCTTCTCTTCCACAGTTCCCTATATGCTTCCCCTTTCTCTCTTCCCATTTTCACTTTCCTTTCCAACTACATTTTCATGATTCTTTTTTCTTCCTTCCCTGTCCCATTTCTCTTTTTTTGCTCTTTTTGCTTCCCTTTACTCACTTCCCTTGCTCAATTTCATTTCTTCCTTCCCTTTTCATGCTTCCATGTTTTGCTTCTGTTTGCTCACTTGCATATTTTGCTTCATTTCATTTCCCTTTTCTTCCTTACTTTTCTTCCATGTTTTGCTTCCCTTTCCTGATTCCCTTATGTTGCTTTTTTCTTTTTTACTTTCCCTTTCTCTTTTCCTTCCCTTCCCTTACATTTGTTACTTTCTTTTCTTTCCTTTCTCCCTGCTCCCCATCTATCTCTATCTTTCCTCCGCCTCTGCTGCCACCGCCTCTTCTTCGTCATCTTTGTCTTCCCAGTAGATAAGCTTTGATTGCTGTGGAGTTTGGAATGGGGTTACTAAAGAGCATCTGCTTTCCAGTAAGTGAGACAAGCATTCAAATCCTGCGTCCACCACCTTTTAACTGTGTGGAACCTAGCAGATTATTCCATCTCTCCGGGCTCCAATCTCTTCATCTTAGGCAATCTACTTGAGAGCTGAGTTATGCTTTCTTTTTATTCCAGAACAAATTGGCTTGAACCCCATCCACTGTGCATAGGTGGGTGGGTGGGATCAGCATCTCTCTAGATTATAGGTGAGAGGGTTGCTTTGTCTTTCTCCAGTGGCTGTGTTGAAGAAATGGCTTATTATTATTATTATTATTTTTTTTTACAGAGTCTCACTCTGTTGCCCAGGCTGGAGTACAGTGGCGCGATCTCAGCTCACTGCAACCTCTGCCTCCCGTGTTCAAGAGATTCTCCTACTTCAGCCTCCCTAGTAGCTGGGAATATAGGTGCCCACCACCATACCCAGCTAATTTTTGTATTTTTAGTACAGGCGGGGTTTCCCCATGTTGACCAGGCTGGTCTGGAACTCCTGACCTCAGGTGATCCACCTGCCTCAGCCTCCCAAAGTGCTGAGATTACAGGAGTGAGCCACCGCGCCCGGCAAGAAATGGGTCTTTTTACAGTCCTGTGCTTTCTGTCTATTCTGAGCTGCAGCATTTCAGATATAAAATGCCACCACTTTCCTGCCTTCCTTCTGAAAATGTCTCTTGCACAATGTTTCTGTAGCAGACCATAATGATGGGTTGGGGCCAATGACGGGTTTTAGATCTCCATGTTGCTGTGTGAATTTCATCCCTCTCTAAAGTAAAGGTGGCAAACTTGTGGCCAACAGGCTAAATCTGGCCAGAAAACAAAGGCAGCCCACAGATACATTGTATTTAGCTGGCAAAGTGTTATACAGAAGCTTTCGAATTAGTTGTCAGCATTTGAAAAATCAGAAGATTTCATATGAGTCAGCTTTCTGGCTGCTCTTGAACAATGGAAGAAGAGGTGATACGGGGTTTGCATTTCTTCATGATTGGGTACAGCTGAGTATCATTTGCTCCCTTAGAAGAGCCTCAAGTCCAGCTCAGCCCACTCTGCTGGCTCCTTTGCTCCATATTACCTTCCTGGTCCCTTGTCCCCAGAGGCCTTGGGGAAAGAGGAAACCTGTTTAATAAGCTTCATCTTGTGCGTGATCGAAATCCTCTAAGATTCACTAAGCACTTCCTTTCTGGCACATACTCTCCTTAAAGCACTGAACACAGGGCGGACTATATCTTCTTTTTTTTTGGGGGGGGGGGCGGAGTCTCGCTCTGTCACCCAGGCTGGAGTGCTGTGGCGCAATCTCGGCTCACTGCAAGCTCCGCCTCCCGGGTTCACGCCATTCTCCTGCCTCAGCCTCTCTAAGTAGCTGGGACTACAGGCGCCCGCCACCACGCCCGGCTAATTTTTTGTATTTTTAGTAGAGACGGGGTTTCACCTTGGTCTCAATCTCCTGACCTCGTGATCCGCCCGCCTCGGCCTCCCAAAGTGCTGGGATTACAAGCGTGAGCCACCGCACCCAGCCCTATATCTTCTTACATAGAGGGGAGGGAAAGAATTTATCAGGAGAAAAAATTATTAGAAAGAATTTTATCCTGAATTTTTTCTTGAAATAAACAGATCTGTAAAGTCAGCCCCCCTGAAGCAGAGAGTCTGGTGCAGATTGTAGAGGAGGATCTGGAAGGACTGAGGGAAGGCAGGTAGCATAATAGCTCTCCTGCTGTGCTCCCAGAAGAATCCCTTTTTTATTAAGCAGAGTTGAGATTGGCAACCAGCAAAGGGAACTGCTGGGATGCTGGAAGGGCTGCTCCCCATTCTAGGTAGCAGGCAGTCCGGAGACAGTTAAGTAATCCAAAGTCAGAAAACATAGCCAGAAGGCTGCTCAAAGTCTGTGGAAACAGCAAATTTGGGGGGCAGTCTGTAGAAACTGAGGGACAAGAATGAAGAAGGTGACCAAGAGCCTGCAAGCCACTGCAGCATGGGGCTCACAGGACAGGGCCCTGCATAGGCTTCTCTGGCCACCAACCTGCCCAACAGCTGATGGCCAGGTGGCTTTGGCCTGGTACCTCCCCATCCCCTCAGTCAGCCTGAGGGTTTCTACTGTGCTGCAGCTGGAAGGTGGAGCTATGAACATAAAGGCGGGACTGACAGATGTGCTTCTGACTGGGAATCTGTTGAGAAAAAAGCATTTTTCTATGTGTGGGGAGGATGCCGGGGATTCACCCAAAGGGCCCTCCTAGTTTGGTCCTTTCAATCCACTGCCCCAACCTTCTTGGCACTGAAGTCATTTTTTTCTGTCAATGACATCATCAGAGACCTATGCCCCTTTCCTCTTCTCAAGGCAGAATTAACTGTTCCTGTGTCTCTGATGCCTTTGCTGTAGGTGTATTCTCATGTGAGGGCACTTTTCACATTTGCAATACTTCTGGATGTTAATGGGTCTGCTTTCTCCCTTACAGAGTTGCACATTTCGTGCACACACAGTTATGCTTGTACCTCCATTAAGGAAGGGCTTGGTTCATTTTTATATTCCCATCTGTAGTGCCTGGGACCTGGTAAGATGTCAGGAAATATTTGTTGGATGAATAAGACACTGAATGAGAATTCACCCCACAGGATCACCCCTCTCTCTTTGTACCCTTTTCTAGGTCATAGCTGTCACCTCCCTTTCTCAGAAGCTTTTCTATATGCTTCATTGCTTTTTCAAGGTCTTGCAAGGTGACCAGCTAAGTAATTTGATATTCCAACCCATGGCAATGCAACAGTTCCAACAATTGGATCATATATTTCTCTGTACTGGCAGTTTTGCAGACACATGTCTTTATTTTCTAATGAGGAAGTCAATCCAATGCAATGACAATCCCATTTACCCTCTTCAGCAACATCCAATTGTTGAGCAGTATTTCTGGTCAAGTTGTCTCTTAAATGACATGCCATGATCAGCCACCTACATTGCCTTATTATGATGCGTCTTTGATTTTACGCTTCTCCAATCTGATTGCCCATCTTCTACCACCTTCCTTATCCTTTCAATATTTCCCAAACCATGGTAAGGGCCCGGGACATGGTAGTTTTGTACTGAGCTTCTCTTGTTGTGTCTTGGTGAATGGGGCTGGTGTTCCTTCCCTTCCTGAAGATGCTGTGGGAGAGGCTGCATATATTTGTGCATGTGTATCAGGCCTGAGCTCCCCTTGTTCCAAAAATTTGAATGTGACCAAATAAGCGGGTTCAGCATATAGAGAAAAAATTAAAGTGACACTCTTTTTTTCTAAAATGGTATCAACCTCATGTCCATTTGAATCAAGTTCATTTTGCAGATGTTTGCATCCACCCAATTAGCCAGCATTCTACCACCTGGCAGCTGACAATTCAAAATTTGCTGATGCAAAGATTGCTTATGGGTACAGAAATTTAATCCACTTACTCTGTCTAATCAGTAGCTCCTTTGCCCATGTCAAATCCCCCACAGGAGCTATCAACCCTATGTGTGCTAGGTTTTGACAAGCCATTTTTGCTCATATACAATTAAATTATTTCACAGGTAAAGGAAAGGAGCTAGGGAGGAGAATGTGGAAGGCTCCAGGAAAGGGGAAAACAAGGTCACAGCGTGGTTTTCCTTTCCTGAACGCTACAGGAATCCCTGTAAGTTTGCTGGTTTAGGGAAATGACTCTGATGTATCTGATCATTTTCCTCAGTTGCTTTGTTCAAAGACCACAAGCCTAAAGGTTTGAAACCAAAGAGGAACAATAAAGTCAAGCCTCAGGAAGACTCTTAGGTAGTTGAAATACCTTAGATGTCCCTCCTCTGGCTCTCACAGCAGCTTCTTTGCTGAAGTGCCTAGCATGTTTATTTACTGTTTAAGTTATCAATATATCCTCTGAACTCCAGGTTTCTTGATGGTAGTGATTCAGTTTTATTTATCAGAATGATTGTGCCTGCTATAGAGCAAGTGCTCAAAATCCTGAGTTCTGAGTGCAGTGAGGAAATGTGTAGGTCAGAGCACTGACATACTACCAGCATTTAAAGATGCTCCTTGAAACAAAGGAGAGGGTGGTGAAGGACACAGTGACAGCACATTGGAGAGAAACACCACAAGAGAGGGGTCTGGGCTGAGGCCAATAGACCTTGGCAGGCCGTGTTGGGCTGCTGTCTGGTTTTAGCTACTTGTTGAACATGGGAGGACACGGTAAGGCAGGCTGGAACCCTAATTTAAGCCAAGAGCACCACTTTGGTGCATAGCACACAATCAGGATGTCCCAGAACACCACTCAAGGCAAATCACCACTGACCTGTGTGGAATCAACATTTATTCTGTGGCTTTGATAGCAAATTAGATGGGACTGACCTGTGTTGTGGCTGTCAGATAAGCAAGGGTGAGGGTGGGTAAATTAAATCTTTGAGTTCTTTCTACTTGGTGTTTGGAAGTCACATTGATCCCTTGGGTCTGACAAAGGCCTCAGTGATATAGTTGGGATATGTGTCCCCACTCAGATCTCAGGATGAATTTGTTATTATCAGTGTGGGAGGTGGGGCCTGGTGAGAGGGGATTGCATCATGCAGGTGGATTTCTCATGAATGGTTTAGTACCATCCCCTTGGTGCTTTCCCCATGACAGTGAGTGAGTTCTTGTGAGATCTGGTCATTTGAAAGTGTGTGGCACCTCCTTGTTCCTGTTTTCACCGTGTGGGATGCCTGCTCCTGCTTTGCCTTCTGCCATGAGTAAAAGCTCCCTGAGGCCACCATCCTTCCTGTACAGCCTGCAGAACACTGAGCCAATTAAACCTCTTTTCTTATAAGTGGTTGAGACTTAAAAGTCTCATATAAGTCTTATAATACTTGAGACTTACAAGTCTCAAGTATTTCTTTACAGCAGTGTGAGAACTGACAAATACACTCAGGATCTCCAAGAATCATGGTAAATGCTGGTCTATAGAGAGGGAGCACTTCAACTTCCTATTGATAAGAACAGGTTGACACTCCATTGATTAATAAAAAAACAAAAAACAGAACTTTTTTGTCCCCAAGTTGACGAGGCTATATATAAAGTTTCACATATAAAGTCTGAAGTGTCTACGGAACATCAAGGTGGAGATTGCAGAGGCAGATAGAAATATTGACCTAAAATATAAGGAGAAGTTGAGAATGAACATAAAACTTTGAAAATCATTAGTGTAAAGATAAGTCTTATTTATATATTCCAGTAAAGTAGGGGAGAAATTATTTGTTGAATGAACAAATTGATGAATAAGTGAATGAGTGGAGTTCTTACTATGAAGTAGTATAATTAATTTTTAAACACAAATATCCTGGGACTTTTACATCCAGATAAGTTTTCTCTACTTCAAAGTAATCAACTTGGATTTATTCCCATAATACATTTATTGCCCAGGGCAGTTTCAAGCTCCTGTAGGAATTAGTTGCGTTCAGAGCACATGTTTCTACTAATCTTCAGTGATGGTGACTTTTCATGTGTTAAGGAAGAATGTAAACAATCAAAAGTAGTTCAAGGCCGCATTGGTGAATGATTTGAGGAATACGAAAGATGACAGTTTTGGTCATTATCAGTTTTAAATTCAAAAGAAACAGAATTTAATTTTTAGTTCTGAAGTCAGTTTTAAAATAGCAACACTGAAAGGTTCAAGCCTCAGACCATAGCCTCCCATGGTGATAACTTTGAAGTTCGACATTGTATGGATTCTAATGGAAAAACCTAAAACAAAAGACATATATTTATAGACATAGCACATATATAAATTATATATTTTTAAATATAAAGTTTGGGTGTTCAGCCCTGGCTGTGCACATGCAGCCTCTACTTCTTGTTCGTCCCTATTTGCTTTCTCCCTCCGCCCCACTCCCATTCTGTTTAGTGTTCCTCGGGTCATAACAGCTGCCATGTTTAAAGCACCCTTTGAGTAGAGGTAAGTACTGATAACAACAGAAAAGATTCTGAGAAGAGTAAGTGGCAGGGGAGGTGGGCAGTACCTTACTGTACTTTGATTCTTTTACTCTTTGTTACTTTGTCTGACCCCTGAGCAGTTCTGACTGGGATAAACTAAGTCTTTGGTTGGATAGATTCTGTGACATTCAAGTTTTATTAAGAGGACTTGACTTCAGTATTGAGGGGAGTGGTAGAAAGAAACCAGCGTGAGTGGTAAACTCAGGAGACCTAGATGCTGGTTCTGCCAATATTAATAATTATATTGCTACTGTTACTACTACTGATGCTGCTCCTGTTACCCCTACTTCTGCTCTTTAGATTGGCAGTGTTTTGTCTTTGCAAATCTTTTTAACATACTTTGTCTCATTCTTCACAATGGCTCCATGAAATAGGAAGATATCAACTGAGCCATTTTCAGGTAGGTGAAGTGAGCACACTAAGCTTTCAAGTACTCATTCAAAAATGACAAGGCAAGTCACTTTGACTCTTGGGACTAGACTCCCTAAGATACACTTATGTGCAAATTTTATGCTCCTCTCTTTTAGTAGAGTATAATATATTAGGTATCAGAGTGTAGTTTTGCATTTCATGAGGTCCCCAAAAACAGGTGATCATGGGGAATCACTCCTCATGGTAAGAGTTAGAATATGTGAAACAAGCAAGTGCAAGTTACATTAAAATTAAATACTTAAGGAAAAGATGAAGCCATAACAGTGCCTATTTTGAGCCCATTTCAGTATTAATACTCCCTCCAGGCTGGGTAGAACCATTGCTCTTATCTGCGAAGTTGCTATGGAAACCGATTGCGCTCTTCTCCCTCTGCAATAGTATTTTTCTCAGGCACTCTCTATCTCTCAAAAATCTTAGCAGTGAAACAGACATCAAACCCCAGCGGATTAAAAAATGAGATTCGTGTTTCTTCTCCCCGCCCTCACCCTCCTCCTTTCAAACGCATGACTATTGACAAATTGGTGGCTCATGAATTCTCCCTACAATGATCCTTTTTCTATGCAGAAGGATGCTGACATAGAGACTGCTGCGCTGATGGAGGGAGGCCTGTGATTGCCAGGCCGCAGGGCTCCTGCCGATGACAGTCCCACCTGCCGTGGGCACAGGTGCTCTGTCCTGGTTTGAAGGATGAGGGCCACTCATCGCACTTAGAGGAACATGAGAAACATAGAATTATTGCTCATCAACATCAAAACAGTCGAGCAGGTGACAGAAATGGGGATGAAGAAGAGGCTTATTTTATTTTTTGGATTCTGAATTCACTGAACAAATGGGGGTTAGGGAAACCTGGGAAGAATCTGGAAACACTGGGTTCATGGTTTTCTTAATCTTGCAGGCGATTTTTTATTATGGTCTGATGAGAACACTCATCAGGCCACATTAAGTCTATCCCCCACTATAGGCAAATGAGATATTCTACACAAGTCTTGTTACTGCTCTTATAGTGCTGCCTACGAGTGGCCTCTCCAGCGTGGTGGTTTCAGGACAGCTGGGCTTCTTGCATGTTGGCCGGCTTCCCCCATAGTGAGTATCCCAAGAGAAGTAGGCAGAAGCTGCATGGCCTTTGATGTGCCAGCCTCACAGACATATAGCATCACCTCCATGAGACTTTGTTAAGCAATTATAAGCCTGCAAAGACACAAGGAGAGGGGCACATAGACCCACCCCTTGATGAGAGGGTTGTTAAATAATTTGCCACCATTTGAAACACCTCCAAAATAAGTGAGTTTTCTGGAAATCTATAGCAGACTCTTTTTTTTTTTTTTTTTTTTTTTTTTTTTACAGTTGGTGGGGTAGGGGATGGAGTCTCACTGTGTTGCCCAGGCTGGAGTGCAGTGGTGTGATCTTGGCTCACTGCAACCTCCGCCTCCCAAATTCAAGGGATTCTTCTGTCTCAGCCTCCTGAGTAGCTGAGATTACAGGTGCCCTCCACCATGCCTGGCTAATTTTTGTATTTTTAGTGGAGATGAGGTTTCACCATGTTGGCCAAACTGGTCTGAAACTCCTGACCTCAAGTGATCCACCTGCCTCAGCCTCCCAAAGTGCTGGGATTACAGGCGTGAACCACCATGCCCAGCTCAGACTCCTTTAAGTGCCAAACTTTAAAGCTTCTAACTCTTTGTTGATATCTCAGGATCTTCATTAATAGTATGTGTTAATGCACTGTGTGGAAATAAATGTTATCTCCAGGGCATACTGAATAGAATAAGATTTTCTTTAAAAATTACCTTTTGCTTAGTGTGCATGTTGTTCTGTGTGTTTTACGTATTTTGTCTCATTTAATTCTGGAATAACCCAATGGTAGGTAGATAGAATGTGAGCTGCATTTCAAAAATGAGGAAGCTGAGGCTCAGAGGGAAACTACCTGAAGCCACACAGTTAATAATCTCTGTAGGTTACTAACTCTGAAGTGTTCGACTGCAAAACTCAGAATTTTGGAGGAGGAGTGAGGGCGCTCACTTTTGCTTCTGTTTGGAGGATATAGGATGTCTCCTCAGGTCCTGGCACTCTTCACACTCTCCTTCTCTGCCTTAAGGGCAGCTACTTTCCTTTCTTCTGTGATGAAGTTGCTGCTTCCCCTACCCCTTGGAATTCTTTTTCTCTGTAAAACTGATGAATACCCATATGCTGTCTCCTCAATTTTCCCTTTCCGTTTTATTGCCACACCAAAGACCACTGCAGAAGCTGTTTTTTCTTTTAGAGCTTTACTGCTAATCACCATAGAAAAGGTAGACAGAAGTTGATAATGATTTCCCTGGGGAAATCCCAAACTTATTCTAGTCCACATCGTTTTTCACTATGACCTTGACTCTGGCCTAAAGTTTCTGACTCCTCTATTCCTGTAACTAGTAGGTCTACATTTGCTCATAAACGAGGCCACATTTCCATTAGTTATATGCAGAAGAAGATTGAGTGCCAGCCACACCTTCGTGGGCGATTCCTGAGAATCCTTCCCAGCCTTGTCTCATGAGACCCCAGAAACAGCTTGCTGCTTGCTGTGTCCCCAGCTGTGTCCCCTCTTGGGCTGCCTAGCCATGCCTTTGCTGCTGCTGCCTCCACAGTGCCCCCTGCTACCACCACCCATCTGGCCTGAGATGACGGGGCAGTGGGCAGAGAGGGGTCATTGCTTTCCTTGCTACCATCTTTTTCTAAGCAAAGCGTAGCTCTTTCTTTGGCTTCCCCACCACACAGCCAAAATCAGGTTACTTTTGATAATTGGAGGCTTACATACAGTATTTAGAATGGTCATCAACTCAGTCATCACTAGGAGCAGATGAGGTCCCTCTTGGAGGGTCTATAAACAGAGACCATCTTTTCCACAGGTGAGCAAGGCCCTCCTTGGCCCAGTTGCTGGCCTTCCTAATATCCTCTGTGGTGTCTGCACTGAAAAGTTCCAGTCCTAACAGCCCTGAAGCCCAGAGAACAAAGTTTTCCCCTTTCCCCAGTCTAAGTCCCACTTTAGGACTTTTCATTTCCTGCCAGAGAACTGACTTCTTTTTAGAAAGATTGATGGTAGGAATATTCACTTTCCTTAGGGAAAAACCATCTCTACCCTGTAGTATCTGTTTCTGGATTCTCATTGTCTTTCCTCCACCCCCTACTTCTGAGGTTTGGAGAGTGTCAGTTTGGGGATAGGAGATACTCACTTAATGGAGATGATGAAAGAAGGATTTGCCTTCATTAGCTCATCACACACCTCTAAGCCATGCAAGGGGGAGCTAGGAATTCATGAGGAGAGAGTCATCAGCATGCCTTCTGCAGACCCCACATCTTGACTGAAAGTAGATGAGGGTGGGGTAAAAGGCTTCACCTCCCCTTAAGTCAAACTTTAAAAAGCTGCTTGGAAAACTTTTCGTATTCCCCTTGAAATCAGGGGATATAAGAAAAGATACCTAAATTATACCTGATAAAACTTACAGTTGCATCCCTTATGTGAAAGTCAAGGTTGCATTGGAAACACCCTGCAGTTTGGTGGGGCAAGGATGTGTACAGACATGTTCCCTGCAGGTCTGGTGTGGACCAATTAGGAGGGAAGCACAGCAGTCTCCTGAAAAAGGATCCTACTCAAGGGGACCGTGAGGAGGAATGAGGCAACCCCAAGGGAAGGAAGGACCATAGGGACCCAGGGACTGAAGGGGCATCAGAAATGGATTGTCAGAGGAGATATCATCCATAGCAAGGGACCTGCAGGTAGGAGACCTCCTAGCAGGGAATTTGCTCTCTGGAGAACCCTCGAAATGCCTCGTTAGGGAAAGAATCAGCAGTTGCTCGATGTGAAACATCCAGAAACCTCCAGGCCCATCCCAACTGCCTCAGCCATGTAAACTGTGCTTTCTTCCTTTTCTCCCTCCCCCAGTCCAACCTAGCAGTGGCTACAAATTTCAGCTAGTGAGTAAGGAAGGAGATGAGGGGGAGAATACAACTTTTCTTACCAATCCTCTCCTAAGTCTGGGGCAGGTACACACTGGGGAGATAAGAAGTTTCTGATACAATGAACAATTGAAGTTTTAATATTGTAATACTAAAAGAAAAAAAGTTTTAAATAATACTGACCTGAACATTCTAATACCTGGAAGAATGAGACTAGTCGCTATTATCCGATCTGTTGAAAAAGCCATAGAATCTCAAATCCAACATGTATAAAAATAATTATGTGTCACAATCAACTGAGATTTGTTCCAGGCAGGCACACAAGGCTAGTTCAACATTCGAAATTAAGAATCAATTATTTTAATCCACCACATAAACAGACTAAAGAAGAATCATATGTTCTTATCAATTGATCCTGCAAAAGCTCTTGACAAAATCCAGCACCCATTCTTGATAAGAAATTTTAGCAAAGTAGAGATAGAGGGGAACTTTCTCAACTTGATAAAAAACTACTTCTAAACCATGCTTAGTGGTAAAAAACTGGATGCTTTAACACTAAAATTGAGAAGAAGGAGAGGTTGTCCCCTGTTAGTACTTCAATTCAACATCTACCAGAAGTCATAGCTAATGTAATATAACAAGAAAAGGAAATAAAATGCATAAAGATAGGGAAGGAAAAAATCAAATGGTCTTCGTTCATAGATGACATGACTGTCTACGTAGAAAATCCCCAAAGAGTCAACAACAACAACAAAATACTCTTGGAACTAATAGGCAATTATAGCAAGGGTCACAAGGTACGAGGTTAATATACAAATGTCAGTTGACTTCCTATATGTCAAAAATGAATAACTGGAATTTGAGATTTCAAAACACAATATCATTTACATTAGTGCCAATAAAGAAGAAGAAATATTTAGTTATAAAAGAAAATATGTTCAAAATATGAAGAAAACTATAAACTCTGATGAGAAATAAAAGAAGACCTAAATAAATATTCTGTGGTTGTAGATGAGAAGACTCTATATTATTAAGATGTGAATTCTTTCCAACTTGACCTATGGATTTAAGGCAATTTCAGTCAAAGTCCAATAAAGCTATTTTGTGGATATTGATAAATGGATTCTAAAGTTTATATAGAAAGGCAAAAGCCTAGAGTAGCCACACAATACTAAAAATAAAAAATAGAATCATACTCAATGGTGAAAAGTTGAAAGCTTTTCCTTTAAGAGCAATAACAAGAGAGTCCACTCTCATCACTTCTATTCAACATAGTACTGGAGTCCTAGTAAGAGCAATTAGGCAAAAAATAGAAATAAAAGCCATGCCAATCAGAAAGGAAGAAGTAAAATTGTCTCTGTTTGCAGCTGACATAATTTGATTTGTAGAAAATCCTAAATACACTACCAAAAAACTGTTAGAACTAATAAACAAATTAAGTAAAGTTGCAGGATAAAAAAATCAATAAGTTGCATTTTTAGATACTAACAATACAAATTCTGAAAAAGACATTAAAAGAACAGTATTATTTAATAGTATCACAGAGATAAGATACTTAGTAATAAACTTAATCAAGCTGATGAAAGATCTGTGTACTTAAAATTATCAACCTGTGATGAAAGAAATAGAAGCTGACACAAATGGAAAGATATCAGAGAAATCAGTATTGTGTCAAAATATCCATACTATCCTAAGTCATCTACAGATTCAATGCAATCCCTGTCAAAATTTCAATGGCATTTTTTACATAAATAGATTTTAAAAATCCTAAAATTCATATGGAACCACAAAAGATCCTGAATTGCTAAAGAAATATTGAGCAGGAAGAACAAAGCTAGAGGCATCACACTTTTTGACTTTAAATTATATTGCAGAGCTGTAGTAGTCAAAACAGTATGGTACTGGCATAAACTCATATACTTAGAAAAATGGAATAGAGAGCCCATAAATAAACCCATGCATATATGGTCAATTAATCGTCAACAAAGTCTCCAAAAACAGACAGTGGGGGAAAGGATAGTATCTCCAATAAAGTGTTAGGAAAACTGGATATCCATTTGCAAAAAAGTGAAATTGGATCTTTGTCTTATACTATATATAACAATCAACTCAAAATGAATTAAAGATTTAAACATAAGATCTGAAACTATACAATTCCTATGAGAAAACTGGGGAAAAGCTCCATGACATTGGCCTTGGCAATGATTTTTTTAATATGATGAAAAACAGACACCAAAAGCAAAACTAAACAAGTAGGACTACATCAAATAAACAAACTTCTGCATGGCAAAGACAATGATCAAAGTGAAAAGGCAAAAAACCAAATGAAAGAAAATATTTGCAAACATATACCCAATAAAGGATAAATATCCAAAATATATAAGGAACTCATGCAACTCAAAAGGAAAAAAAAAATACCCAAACCAAAACACCCACCTGAAAAATAGGCTTCAATTTTAAAATGGGCAAAGGACCTTAGCAGACATTTTCATTTCACAGAAATGGCTAACAGGTATACAAAAATGTGCTCAGCATCACTAATCATCAGGGAAATGCAAATTAAAGCCAGAACGAGATATAAGCCCACTCCTGTTAAGATGGTTGTTATAAAAAAGTCAAAAGATGAGAAGTGTTGGTGAGAATGTGGAAAAAAGTCAAAAGATAAGAAGTGTTGGTGAGAATGTGGAACTCTTAAATGTTGGGAATGTAAATTGTTACAGATATTATGACAAACAGCATGGAGAGTCATCAAAAAATTAAAAATAGAAAAACCATATGATCCAGTAATTCTACAACTGGGTATATATGCAAAAGATACAAAATCAGTATGTTGAAGAACTATTTGCACTCTCGTGTTTATTGCAGCGTTATTCACAATAGCCAATATATAAAAACAACTTACATGTCTATCAGTGGATTAATAGAGAAAGAAAATGTGAGACATATGTATCTCACATATGCCATATATATATAAAATACTATTTAGCCCAAAAAAGAAAACAAATTTTTGTCATTTGCAATAATACAGGTGAACCTTGGAGGACATTATGCTATGAAAAATAAGCCAGGCATAGAAAGACAAATACTGCATGATCTCACTTACATGTGGAATCTGAAAAAGTATAACTTTAAACAGAGAGTAGAAGGGTAGCTGCCAGGGTTTGGCGGTTAGGGAAAATGGGGAGATTTGCCCCAAAGGGTACAAACTTTCGGTTATAAGATGAATAAGTTCTGGAAAGCTAATGTTCAGCATAATGACTATAGTTAATTATTGTATACTTGGAATGTGCTAAGAGAGTTGATCTTAAGTATTAACACCATATACATAAACAAAAAGGACTGTGAAGTAATGTTTATGTTAATTAGCTTAATTGTGGTAACCATTGCACAATATATGTGTATATCAAAACATCTTGTTATACACTTTGAATATATACACTTTTTTTTGTTAATTATACCTCAAGAAAGCCGAAAAAAAAAGTTGGAGGACTGATACTATTTGACTTCAAGTCCTACTATTAAGCTATAATAATTAGGATGGCATGGTATTGCAGAAGAATACATACGTACATAAATGGAAGAGAACAGAATGCCCAGAAATAGAGCCACACAAATACAGTCAACTGTTGTTTGACAAAGGAGCAAAGAAATTCAATGGAGAAAAGAAGTCATTTACTCAACACCAAATGATGTTAGAATAATTAGACATCCACAAAAAAAAACAAATCTAGACACACTTTGTACCTTTCACAAAAGTTAATTTAAAATAAGCCATATACCTAAATGTAAAAAGCAAAATTTAAAAACTTCTGGAAGATAGTCTGGAGAAAATCTATATGGCTTTGAGTTTGGCATTAAGTTTTTAGATACAACAGAAAAAGCACAATTCATGAAAAAAATGATGTTGGACTTTATTAAAATTTAAAAACTTTGCTCTTTTTAAAGACACCATTAAGAGAATAAAAACACAAAGCACCAACTGGAAGAAAATATTTGCAAAACACACATCTGGTAAAGGATTTCTATTCAAAATATACAAATAACTCTTATGTTTGATATCATTTGTGGTTAGGGAATTTCAAACTAAAACAACAATGATATACCACTACATATCTATTAGAATGGCTAAAGTCCAGAAAACTGACAATACCAAATGCTGGTGAGGATGTGGAACAACAGAGACTCATTCATTGCTGGTGAGAATGCAAAATAATACAGCCACTTTGGAAGATAGATTAGCAGTTTATTACAAAGCTAAAAATAGTCTCACCATGTGATCCCACAATCTCGATCCTAGGCATTTATCTGAATTACATTTTGTCCACATAAAAACCTGCCCACAAATGTTTATAGTAGCTTCATTTATAATCGCCCCAAACTGGAAGTGATCAGGATGACCTTCAATAAGTGAATAGATAAAAAACTGTGGTATATCCATAAAATAGAATATTATTAATCAAGCAATGAAAAGACATTGGGAAACCTTAAATGTGTTTTGCTAAGTGAAAGAAGCCAGTCTAACAAGGTGACAAACTGTAAGATTCTAACTATATGACACTCTGGAAAAGACAAAACTATAGAGATGTTAAAAAGATCAGTAGTTGCCACTAGGGAATGGGGGAGGGATAAATAGGTGAAGCACAGGCAACTTTTTTTGGTGGTGGGGGGAGAGTGGGTGAACTATTCTGTATGATACTGTAATGTTGGATATGACATTATACAGTTGTCAAACCCATAGAATTTTATAAAGAGTGAACTTTAATGCATATAATTAAGAAGTAATGTAGGTGGTTAGGGGATTCTAGGAGAGAACGTGTAGTGTGACAAGAGATTCTGACCATGTTGCAAATGTATAAAACAATCTCACTGAAGGAGGAGGGGTGATAAAGGTGCTGACCTAAGTAATTTTGGAAGTGAGTGGAGACTAAGAATAAAGACAAAAGGTATTGCACATAAGCACTGTACTTTAGTTGATAAAGTCGTTTCTTATGGGGTTACAGGTTAACAATTCTGATACTGCTATACATGTATACTGAAAGTGAACAATTAAATAAATGGATGCTGGATGGTGAGATCCAGGTTTCTCGTTGTTGCTGTGGGAATTTACAGATAAGCAAGAGGAGGAGGTTAGAATGATCCAGGTAGGGTAATGGATTAAAGTTAGAGACATTAGTCACTCAGCCATAATGTTTAACTTGATATAGACACCAATGTTTACATATAGAAATATTTATAAATAGTAATATACACAAATTTATTTCTTCTGTCAGCTGAGAGATTCCAAGAGAAATACCCTAGTAGCAAAAAGGAACCATGTCTCCTTGGAGAAATGGATGATTCTAAGCCTGCGGCAGAAAATACACAAGGTTAATCCTTAGCATCATGCAGTATCAGAAATTAAGGAGGTGATCAAAACAAAAACAACTCATTAATGTAGTATATCAAAGGGGCACAGGAACCAACGGAAAAACCTCCCAGTCACCAAAGCTGAAACAATGTGAGCCACACAATTATAACATGGTGTTGGGTTATAACCCAGAATATAATATGACTATCCATTTGCACATATATTGATACAAATCAAAGATCAAATGCATTAGTAAATGGGGAGAAGAGACCATTCTCTTGCACAGAATAATTCCAACTAAATTATGTAGCTACTCCACCCTAAAGGTGGAGGGATACAACTCTTTACTCCTGGAGTGTGGGCTGCACACAGTGACTTCCTTTCAAAGTGTACAACATGAAAAGGGAAGAAAAGTACAGTAAAGAACAGTGACAAACATTATGTCAGCCACATGATCGTTGTCAACATCAGCAGCCATAAATCATGTCAGTAGTTTGTACTCTTCATATGATGCACTGAAAATGGCATTTTAACTCTGTAATCTTCTAAAAAATGCAGATCCCATGTCATGAGAAAACACCAGAAAAAAATTCTATAGAAGGGCATCGTACAGTGTACCTGACCAGTACTCCTCAAAGGTCAATAAAAGCAGTCTGAGAAACCATCAAAGCCAAGAAAATCCTGAGGAGACACAACACTAAAATGTAATACGATATCCTGGATGAGTTCTGGGAATAGAAAAAGGAAGTTAGGTAAAAACTAAGAAAATCTGAATAAAGTATGAAGTTTTAGTTAATAATATGTCATTATTTGTTCATTACTTTTAGCAAATGCATCATACTAATGTAAAATGTTAATGATGGGGAAGCAGTTTGTGGCAATGTATATGGGAACTGTTTGTGTTATCTGTTTAATTTCTGTGCAAATCGAAAGCTATTTTACAAAGTAAAGTCTATTAAGTAAAAAATAAAGCTGTGACTCTTTTTTTTTTTGGAGACGGAGTTTTCATGTTGTTGCCTAGGCTGGAGTGCAATGGCACAATCTCGGCTCACTGCAACCTCTGCCTCCTGAGTTCAAGCGATTCTCCTGCCTGAGCCTCCCAAGTAGCTGGGATTACAAGTGCCCACCACCACGCCCATCTGATTTTGTATTTTCAGTAGAGACAGGGTTTCGCCATGTTGGTCAGGCTGGTCTCAAACTTCTAACCTCAGGTGATCCACCCACCTCGGCCTCCCGAAGTGTTGGGATTACAGACATGAGCCACTAGTCCCGGCTCCTATCCGTGATCTTATCCTAAGCTCATCCAGGAAAGCCAATTCTTCAGTTCAAGTCTGAAGAAGGAAAAAACCAACATCCCAGTTTGAAAACAGTCAGGCAGGAGAAATTCTCTCTTATCTGGGGGAGGGTTGGCTTTTTGTACTTACTATTCATGCCTTCAACTGATGGGATAAGGCCCACCTACACTAGGGAGCCAATCCCCTTTACTCGTGCGAAAACAGCCTCACAGAAACACATTTGACCAAATATCTGGGCAACTTGTGACCCAGGAAAGTAGACACATAAATTAACCATTACAATTGTCTTCTCACATACACCCTTGTTTATGAGAATCAAATAGGATAATTAAAGTTGGAGCACCTTATAAAAACATAAAATGCTTAGCGGTTGAATGAATGTTCAGACTAATGAAAAACTTTCTTTTTAATCCCAACCTTTTCCACACGTATTGTTTAGGGATTTTAGATATTTCTACGTAGTCACCCAGGCTTGTCTTGTATTGTCTTCCCACATGCTGTATTATCTTGTATTATCTTCCCACATGCTGTATGGGAAGAACAGCATGAGGTATCCATGAACACGGAGCTTGGCCCTCCCTGCTGTGTCTCTGATTGCCTAGGTCTCTCTCTCTGCCTTTGCTCCTGTTGTTTCTTGCATCTATTTCTGTTATTTCTAGTTTGCACCCCATGCTTTGCTCTTGGGTCCCTACTTGCTCTTGCCCTTGGCACATCAAGACTGACGTCGGCTTCCCCACTTTGTGTTCGTCCATACTGTGCATGGACTCAGTTCCTCTCCATGTCCCAGTTCTCCTTGCTCTTTGCCCATTTCATGTTATTTCCTGGGGACCCATCTCTGATTGGTGCCTCCTAGCCAATATTTTCGCAGGCTCTTCTCACCTTCAGTACCCACACTTGTTCTTTTTATTTTGTCAGGGGTCAACTCTGTTCTTTTCCTACTAGAGGGCAGACAGGAAAAAACGGAAGAAAAGGAAAGAGGATAACTTGGCCTCTCCATAACTATGCTGCTGTGATGCTGGGTACTGGGACCCTCAGGGTCTCTCAGGAGCTCTGTACCCGACTACTCAGGAGACACACTGAAATCCTGGCTGGTGCACAAGTGAGGAAGCTACTTTTCTCCCGTGTCGGGTGGCCTCACACATCTGATGTCATTTCAAAATAATTTCCTTTCTGCTAGCTGCTCTGGTTTTCAAGTAGGAAAAAGTTGTCACCCTAAATGACTCACATTTGTGACTCTTCCTTTTGGATTGCATACTTAAGAATGTTCCCATCCTGCTTCATTCGGGTCTCAGCAGGATCCTGGAACCAATAGGTCTAAGACTGGAGATTAACAGCATAACTAATGTCGGTGTCTAATAAATGGCCAGCCTTCCCAGTGGCTCTGCCTTCAAGTCTTTCCTTTAAGCTTGGGAGTCTGGCTCACTTTAGACCCCAGTCGCCTGCTCACGTCTTTCCTAGCAGCTGCTAAGTGTGCAAATGAGAACACTTTCATGAAAATACTTCTATGGCTATTATGGGCCTCTACTCTTATCTCAGAGAGAAAATGCTTATCTCTGAGTCTTATATAATTCAAATGAGAGACCTGTATAATGTGGCTCTCTTCTTTAAATTACAGGGAATCAGTGGTCTGTCCTTCTGAAAGGTCCTCTGCATCTGCCTGAATGAAAATGACTCAAAGTGAGGAATGTCTAATGATGCTTGTCGCTAACATGCTCTCAGCATCCTTATCAGGCAGGGCAGCCAGCAGGAGCCTCAGACATTTCAGGTATTTTCGGCCCTTGAGATCTCCTTCAGGTGCCTACATTAATTAGCCTATTACATTCACATCAGATAAATATCAGGGAGAAACACTTTTGTAAAAGGAAGATTTTGGAACTCTCTCCAATGGATGACAAAATTAGACTGAAAATGCCTACCTGTTATTATTTGTGGATGAATCAGGCTCTTTATGCAAAGAAGATTATAAGAATGGCTGCTTTTTTTGCAGAATACTTCTCAGCCTGAAGGCTAGATATCAATTTGCAGGATTTGAAAAATCTATGATTGTGGCTAATTTGCTGATTTATTTCTTTCTGCTGTACCCTCTGGAAACTAATTTTAAACCTGTAAAACAATTAGTTCTCAGGAAGCTCCTCAACCCCTCCGATTGTTTTATCTGTGAAGGCTGGTTTAAAAGTCCAGCTACTAGCCATGTTTGGGGGGAAGCAAATTTTATTCATTTTCAGGTCCCTACTGCAAATCTTTATATGGAGTGTCACTGTTGGTGACTACCCATATATTTCCAGGAGCTACACGCTCCAGGATCTTCATCATGGAGAGGGGCTCTGATATGGGTTAAGGACAAAAATCAATGCTTAGGGATGTATATGAGGCCATCTCTCAAGGGGAGGTATTTTAGAAGAAGGAGGACGACAGGAAATCTACATGAAACCATGAGGGGTCAGTGCTTTCTTGGAATTCTCTTCCTCATGGTGCATTTTAATGTAGTTGGTGCGATGACTGACCTTACCCTTACAAAGATGGAGGGAACTGGGTTAGGGCTGAGAGGGAAGCAGGCATAGGGCAGGCTTCTGAGACCCACCTCTAATCTAGGCAAACTGTTCCCTCCTCATATCTCACATTCATAGGCAGCTTACCAGGTAGACGTAAAGCTGAGCTTTGGCCCCAAATCCCTAGCTAGTGTTTACAAAGCCAAGGACTTGCCTGGGATGCCTTAGGCCTGTAGAGAGATGTTGGCTCTGGCTATGGTAGGTGATTGATGAAAGCTTAGAAATGTCAGGTCTTGGGTGCCTCAACCAGCATTATTTAACATCTCTTAGTAAAGCGCCATGCATTTACCGAGTGATGGGATAAGGCTTTGAATCTGAGAGGTGAAGTGTGGTTGTAATTCACATTTGCTGGTCTCCCGCTAGACCATGCATCACTTGCACTTGCCCTTCTTCCTGAATCTTGTCATAACCTTTTGATACTCATGATGGAGGGAAATATGTCAACAAGTTGGCAGAAACAATTTTCATATTTAAAACATATGACAAATTTCCACTTTGTCTAAGTGCCATGTTTAGGAACTCAGCTATTTCAAATGAAGGGTATACTTAGTCGTAAGCTGAGACACGTGTCCACCCTGCAGAGTAGCTATAAGTACTTAATGTTATATTGAGTTTCCCTGGAAAATTGAGTACAGTGTACTATTAATTAATCCAATCTCAAGTTTCATGTGATGAAGGAAGTGAGACAGGACAACAAATCTGTGGAGCTAATTATTCAAACGGCACACATGTTGAAAATGATAAATTGAAAAACTTAAAAATAGGGTTGAAGATAGTAAATGGAGATTGTAGATAATTACTGGCATAACTGAGTTGTTAGGGGCATTCGGGAGACAGTTATTAATATGACATCTGCCATGTTCCTTCACAATGCTCTACGGACCCTTTCCTGGGCAAGATGGACCATGTAGACCATGAATCTGACCATTTGATTTTGTATTTTGAGTCTTAATGCCATACACAGTGATTTAAAATACATATCTACAGAAATATATATACACATATACACATATGCATATGTTAGTAACTAGGAGAAGACATGTTTATCTGACATTCTCAAGTCAGATAAACCTGAGGTTCTCAAGTGTCAATTTGGATGAAAGCATAAATTCTTTCTCATGGCTCTCACAGACAACCTAATAATTAAATCAGATTTCCTTCTTTTCCTTGATCTCTGTAGGAGGTGCTGGTAACAGGTAGGACCTCCTAGAAGAGCAGCAGAAGAGAGGAGGAGGAGAAAGAAACACATGCTAGAGAATTCACTTTTGTATCCTTCAAACATTGCATCTGTGTCTGCAGGACCGTTCTCCAAGTGGCCTTGGACTGACCCAGATCTCGTTACTTTCTTGCTCGTAGTCCTCCAGAATAACTGTAGAACGAGTTGGGAATGTAGCATCCTGAGATGGGGGAACTGCCTGAAAGAGTTTGGGCTGTTTCTATTCCTCCTAGGGAATGTAACATCTTGAGTTAGGGAGGAATGCCCAGGATAGCCCAAGCTTTGTTTCTGTCTTGCTGGGAAGCAGGATGACCTTCAAAAACTTTCCTGATGAGTCCTGTCTCCCCTCAGGTTTGTCAACCACGGCCGGCAGCATTTCGGGGCACTCGGCTGTGGTGCAAGTGGGACACATGCATTGAGACTGTCTGCCCTGGAAGCCTTCTTGAGCCTTGTGGGGCCAGCACACAATGGTTCCTAGGCTTGTCTTCCTTTGCTGCAAATACTAAACCCACTTCATGTAACTTGTTGTGTATGAAAATGTTCTGTCTCACTGGACTCAGGTGAGTTGGTAATCAGTGCACAGGGAACCTGCTCTACAGTGTCTTTTCGTGATAAAAAAAAGCCCGACTTTCATTTAGGTGGTTAATAAGCCTTCTTCAAGATTAAGCAGCCCTTCTTAAATAGTTCACTCTGCTATGAGTCTAGAAGACTCGCACCTAGCCAGGTAGGCAGACAACAGTTTATTTTCCTACTCCTAAAATCCATGAATCCTTTGATCTCATCTGTCCCCATTGCTTTCTGAGTCCAGATATTATCCTGACCACCTGCTACCCAGCTGACTGCCACAGCTGTTTTTGGTGATACTCATCCTGACATCTGGGGGGATGGAATTCAACTTTTGCCCTCAGCTGTGTGTATTCACAAATGTGGACCAGTTGAGATGGCCGCAGTGGTGACTGACCACAGGCTGGACCTCATTTCAGGGTTTCTCTGATTTATGTGAGGCCGTTTCTCACCACTCGATTCTTAGAGGTTCGCATGAAAATATGGCAGATTTGGAAGACTTGGTTGTTCTAGAATTTCAGTTTTCACTTTTTAATGAAGTGGCCCAGCTGTGGAATTAGATTAGTTATTGGAATTTTATGGTGTGTGAGGTTTAAGAAATCAAGGGAGTAGAGCAGAAAACACAAAATAATTAGCTACAAATTCATCCTCTTAACTGTATCCTCAGTGGGTATGTAAAGGAAGATGGGTAACTACATTCAGCATCAGAGGACCAGGATCTAGCCCAGTTACTTTCTGACGCAGCTTCTGCTTTTAGTAATCACTCACTGTCTCTGGGCATCAGTTGCATTTCCTATCAAGGGGCATGTTGAGCTGGACCTTAGGAGTTTAGCTTGGGAAATCATTGTCCAGGAGCCTTCTGAACCTGCTCAAATTGAATACATAGCTATGGATTTTCTTTTTGGTTGGAGGGAAGGAGATGAGTGTTCAAAACTTTCATCAAATTCTAAAGGATCTGTGAGCAGCAAAATATTATGAACCATTGAATTGGACACTCCCTATGGCCCATTCTAGCCTAGATGTTCCAGAATTTCAGAACATTCTATAACAAGGAGGTGTTGACCTCAGGCTCAGCTTATGTCTGCCTATCTAAACCAATCCATACTGACCTCTGCCACCTCTAAACTCCTATATACTTTAGTTAAATCATCAATTATTTATTAAATTATTCATTAATCAAACATTTACTAGGAAGCCAGTTAACACATATAGACTGAGTACCTATTATGTGTCACACAATGTCAAAATGGAGCCAAAGGCTCAAATCAGCAGCATGTAATGAGGCGACATGCATTTTCAGAACCTCTGTTATACAGTCAGTACTATTGAGATCAGTAGAGTTTAATTGTGGCTGGATTTGAGAAGCATTGGGCAGTCCTTAAAGTTTTCCTGTCCAGGCCTCAGCCTAAACCTGTCATATCAGAATTTCTTGGAGGTGGAATGGCAGTATTTCTCCCCTCGCTCCTCATCTGATTTCAAAATGTAGCCAAGGTGGATATTTGTTGATTGGAATGGTGATCCTTGCCCCACAAGGACACTATCAGGTTAAGAAAGCCAAAGAAATAATTAGATAACCCACACATAGTTGTTTACTTATTTATTTTTTATTTGTTTCTTTTTCTTTTTTTTTTTAAGTTCTGGGATACATGTGGAGAACACGCATAGGTATACGTGTGCCATGGTGGCTTGATGCACCTATCAACTGGTCATCTAGGTTTTAAGCCCCACATTCATTAAGTATTTGTCCTAATGCTCTCCCTCCCCTAACCCCCCACCCGCCGACAGGCCCCAGTGTGTGATTGTCCCCTCCCTGTGTCCATGTGTTCTCATTGTTCAGCTCCCACTTATGAGTGAGAACATGCTGTGTCTGGTTTTCTGTTCCCATGTTAGTTTGCTGACAATAATGGCTTCCAGCTTCATCTATGTCCCTGCAAAGGACATGAACTCATGCTTTTTTATGGCTGCGTAGTATTCCATGGTGTATATGTGCCACATTTTCTTTATCCAGTCTATCATAGATGGACATTTGGGTTGGTTCCAAGTCTTTGGTATTGTGAATAGTGCTGCAGTAAACATATGTGTGCATGTGTCTTTATAGTAGAATGTTTTATAATCCTTTGGGTATGTACCCAGTAATGGAATTGCTGGGTCAAATGATATTTCTGGTTCTAGATCCTTGAGGAATTGCCACACTGTCTTCCACAATGGTTGAACTAGTTTACACTCCCACCAACAGTGTAAAAGCTTTCCTATTTCTCCACAACCTCGCCAGCACCTGCTGTTTCCTGACTTTTTAATAATTACCATTCTGGTTGTTTATAACTATCAAATTGCACCAGTGCTTCCCAGTGCATTTGGAATAAAATCTAATCTGTGGCTACCAGGCCCTAGGTGATTTGGCCTTTGTTTACACTTATTCATTCATTTAATTAAATTCATTGTACATCCTACATGTGCCAGTCAAGTGTCTTAAGCGGTAAAGACAGAATAAATCACACAAGTTTCTTGCTCTTTGGAGCTTATATTCTGGTGGAAGAGACAAACCATTATAAACCATATGTAAACACATGTATTGATAAAAGAGTCACAAAGAGTGGTAAGACCTGTTTAGAAAACAAATCAGGATAGTGGACCTGAAGTGGAGGAGTGGCGATGAGCTAATTTAGGGTGACTGGTCAGGGAAGGTCTTTCTGAAGAGGTCTGCTTGCCCTTGAGGCTTCAATGCCTAAAAGGAGCCAGCCTTCTGAAAATCTGGAGGAAATGACTCTAGGCAGATAGAATGGCATATGCAAAGGTTCTGGGCAGAAATGGACTTGGCACAAAGTCCCTGGGGCTGGAGTGTAGTGAAAAGGGGAAGAGCTGAGGATGAGGGCTGAGGTGGGCAAAGGCCAGTTGTGTAGGGTTCTAATTTCATTTTAAATGCCCTGAGAAGAACTGGTACTAAGGGCCCCATCTCACAGTTGAGCATTTATCATTAAGTATTATTATTATTTTTATTATATAAAGCAATCCTTGCTTTACATGGCACTGCAGGATCAAATCTCAGTTACCATAGAATCTTGCAAAACAAGGACTGAATTCCTATGTGCACAAGTTTCACTTAACATGGTACCATGCAAAGTGAAGATGGCCTGTATCTGATAATGATTCTCTAGTTATTTTTAATGCTAGTCTTATTTTCTTAATTTGATTTTGAGATCACCTGGGCAGGGTGAAGAGACTTTGAACTATTGGATTATTGTTCCTGATCATTCACTCCCTCTGAGTGACTAGTCTGTGTACCCATGGGAGACCTAGACAGCCTCCCCCAGTTGACTTTTGGGCTTGGCCATGTGACTTACTTTGGCTAATGAGAGGTGAACAAAATAAACATTTGCTGTGTTCAAGCAGAGGCCATAAATGCATGTGTTCTGCTCAGCTTATCTTTACTACTCTAGAATTCCTTCCCACTGCAAATCCTAGAGAGGAGTTCCTGGATGAAGGATACTGGTTCTACAAGATGACAGGTATTGCTGGGCTGTGGTGAGCCAAGCTGAGCCCAGAAGTGCTGATCAGAGGCGTGGTCAACTTACAGCCCTTATGTAATGTGGGCAAGAAATAAACATTTATAGCAGTAAACCACTAGGAATTAGGGGTTGTCTGACCACAGTAAAAACTGACTAATATGGTCCAGGAAGTACAGAAAACATAGTACTTATGAAGTAATCATGAAATATTTACTGGCCAATTAAAAGTGATTAGAAGTATGGATCCTGGAGCCAGACTGCTTGGATTTAAGTCCCAGCTCTGACACTCACTGTTTGTAGGAATGCGGGCAAGTTACTTAACTTCTCTGTGCCTCAGTTTCTCTATCTGTAAAATGGGTATATTAGTACATTCCTCAACAAGTGTTTGTGAAGATTGTTTTATATATATAAAATATATAAAAATATATAAACTAGTACATGCATAGTAATATATATATATTTTTTCTAAGAATTATGTATGGGCACACAGTGCGTGCTAATATTATTACTCAATATTTATCTTAGTTTCATTTTGACCATACAGTAACCTTTATCATACGTTGTTTTAGTTTTCCTGCATTTCATGTGTTATGTAAAGTGATTTCTTATAAATCACAGCTTATTTTGACAGACCAATTTTATGTCGAGTAGTTAAGATATTCCCACTGGATTTACTATTTCCCTGTGTTCAATGAACCTGTTTTTTATTCTCATCTTTAAGTCAAAGATGAAAATGTTCAGCAGAACCATATTTGGCAATATATATCTGATATTTTAACAAGTGGCAAAGTGGCAAAGTACTTTTGTTAAGTGGAAAATAATTCATTAAAAAAGGGAGTGAAATGAAATGGCAAGCAGCTGAGGACCTTTCAATGTTGGAAATTATGAATGCATGACAGAGGCAGAGACACTCATATTTAATAAAAACGTTGGGCCCCAACTTAAAAACAAGAAGCAACACCAAGAATCAAACATATATTCTCATCTTGCAGGAAAATAAAAAGATCTGAAAGTCAGTAGTTCTGTCAGTACAAAAAGTTACTTTTACTTCTTTTTCTTTCTCTATGGTGACGCCTATTCCTTAAGCTTTTATTATATAATATACATCTTTTACTATAGCTCACTGTGTTTCAATTAAGCTTTAGCTGCCCACCATAAAGCCTAATGCAAGCTAAAGGTTTCCTTTTATTCCTTTATCTTTACTGGGCACCAAACCCAAGCAATCTATCAGTGCTTTATACTCAGTTCCTGAATAGAAATTTGTTACCCAGAACTTCTTCCCCAGTTTCCCAGAGTTTTTGAAACATTCAGTGCCCTTTGAAATACTTTTAAATCCAAAAATATAAACCTTTCTGCCAGAACTGATACTGCCAAAGTGCAACCACTGATCGCCTGGGTTTTCGTTTTTGAAACATCATTAGACAATGGATTTGAACAGAAATGGAAAATTCATCCAACTTGCTGGGTTTCACTCCATGGTGTTTTGTCATTTAATGGCTATGTTTAGCAGCGCAGAATTTTCCATGGGCGTCAGAAGTCTTGAGACCAGAGGTAGAGTCATTACTTAAGGGCATCTTATTGCTACAGATAAAGCCATGTTTGGGTGAGCTGATGATAATATAGAAATAATTTTAAAAACTAGAAATAAAACTTAAGCCTTTGAGTGACCGTAGGATAGACTGGAAAGTTCATGGACTGCAGAAGCGAGTTATCTGTGTCCATGTCTTCACTTAACATGTCTTTGGGTAAGTATTCTGTTACTTTTGCCATCATTTTTAATGGCAAAAACTGCAATTACTTTTGCACCAACATAATAGGTCTAATTTTCCTCATCTATGTTTCCCAAAGGTCCTTGGAGCAAATGGAAAAAAAAAATTTTTTTTTCTCATGTAGGATCCAATCCAGGATCACATTTTGCATTTTGTTACCATATTTCTTTGGTCTCATTTAACATGGGATATTTATTCCATTTTTCCTTGACTTTCATGATCTTGACAATTTGAGAAGTACAGGGGCGTTATTTTATAGGCTGTCTTTCAGTTTGTTTTCATCCTTTCCATATGATTAGACTCGGGTTTTACGTTTTTGTCTGGGCAGCCATAGAAGTGATGTTGTGTTCTCCTCAGTGCATCAGATGAGGAGGCACGCCATGGCTATGTCCTGGAGGTGGTGATGTTAACTTTGGTCACTTGGATAAGGTGGGGACTTCCAGGTTTTCTTCATATAGAATCATTTGTTTTCCCTTTTTAGTTAATAAGTATTTTATAAGAACATACTCTGACACCCTGTAAGTATTCTGTTTCTCATCTTAGTTTTGCTCATTAGTTTTAGTGTCCATGTACCTGTCTTAGAGACCCCACTAACTCCAAGATTCACTTTGATTATGCTTTAGGCATAATCATGAATATGTCACTCATCAGCCTAAAAGTCTTCAGTTGTTTCCCTTTCATACAGGAAAGTGTACCCTCCTCAGCACAGCACGGAAGGTCCTCACAACCTGGCCACATCCAAACTTTGCAGCTTTACACTTCATCTACAGAAGCCCAATCAGATTGCTTTTGGTTCTCAAGACTTGCCATGTGCTTTCTTGCTCCCCTCACCCTTGTTCATGTATAGTGGGCTGAATGGTGCCCCGCAAACATATGACCACATCTTGTTCTCTGCAACCTGGGAATGCTACCTTATTTTGAAGAAGAGACTTTACAGATGTAATTAAGGAACTTGAGACAAGAAGATCATTTTGTACGATTGGGTGGGCCCTAAATTCAATAACAAGTGTCTTTGTAGAAGTGAAATATAGGGAGATTTGACAGAAGAAGAGGAGGAGGTAATATAATAGAGATTGGAGTGGTGCGACCACAAGTCAAGGAATGCTGACAGCTACCAGAAGCTGGAGAGGAAAGGACAGATTCTCTGTCAGAGCCTCTAGAAGGAGCAGGACCCTGCCAGCACCTTGTTTTTAGACTGTTGGCCTCCAGAACTGTAAGAATATAAATTTCTGTTTTTCTTTGAAAGACATCCACTATCTGGTTAGTTGTTACAGTAAACACAAGAAACTAATTGATTCTTCTTCCTCTGCCTGGAGCGCCCTTCTGACCTCATTTACTGGCTGAAATCTTACCATCTTATTTATCTTTAATGACCCAGCTCATGCATGCATCCTCCACAAAGCCTTCCATGATCTCTCAGACTTAGTTTTCTCTTTGTATTGGATAATAATCTGTACTTTTCTCATAGATTTGAAGTCCTTGGTCTTGCTATCCAAAATAACTGGCTTAAAAATCTTACTTCTGCCTTTTGTTATATATAGATAGATGGGTGGAAGAAACTTAACCTCTCTTGTCTATAAAATGAGTCAGATAATCATATCAATTTCTCAGAGTTTTTGCACACACAAATGCTGTAATATATGTAACACGCTTGGAATAAGAGAACATTCAACACTGGTAGTTATTATCATCATAGTCCTTGGTCCCTCCTTCTATGACATTAGATTTATTTGATCACCTCTCTTCTGCCCTACTGGACCACATTCCTCTTGACGGACTTTATTGGGATGTGATCATCTTTGTGCCTCTCCCCTTAAAATGACTGTCACGATTATTTTTAGGTTGATAATCCTCAAGCATTTAATACATTCGAATTTGCAAAAATGACTATATCTCTTACTTTTGTTTAATCTTCTGGAACATGGAGAGGAAACTGTACCCAAGTTGTCTTCAAGGCCTCTTCCTGCTCCAGTAGCATCAGCCCATGAAGCTCCTGACAACAAAGCTGTTCTGTATCTGGGGAACACAAACATATTGCCTGTTAGTCATGGTACAGCATGATTGTCTGTGTGCATGTGTGTCAGCATGTGTGTGTGTGTATAAATGAGAAACGAAGACCAAACAGCCCAAACAGGATATCTGCAAAGGTGGACCATGGGCTCTTGGATGTTGCTATGTTGCTCTGGTCTGTTCTGACTTTGGAGATGGGATACTACTTCTGGAAGTAATGTTGTTTTTCCAAATTTAAAAATTAGTACTATTTTGAACATCATTATTAATAATCAATAACATTAATTATTAATAATGTCATCATTATTAAGGGCACTTCCTCTGGATTTGAACTGCCTTGGTTCACATCTGGCATCTCCTCTGATTAGCTGTGTGGTCCAGGGAAAATAACGTGGCTGTTTTCTGCCTCAGTTTCTTCAGCAGCAAATTGGAAGTTATGGGTGGTTTAATAAGTTACCGTGGGTGTACAGAACTTGAGACATAATAAGCACTCCACGAATGTCAACTCTCATCATCATCATCACTACCATCACCATCATCATCACCATCATTACCTCCATCACCATTATCACCATCATTACCATCATCAGTAATACATCACCATGATTATCACCATCATCATCATTATCATTACCATCATTGCCACCATCACTATTAACTCATTGTCACCATCATCACCACCATCATTGTCATTATCATTACCATGATTACCACCATCACTGTTAACACATAGTCACCATCATCATCATCACCAACACCATTATCATCACCATCATCATTGCCATCATTACCACCATTACTATTAACACATTGTCACCATCATTATCGTCATTACCAGCATCATCATCATCACCACCGTTAACATCATCACCATTAACACATTGTCACCACCATCATCATCATCATCACCACCGTCACCATTACTATCATTACCACCATCACAATAAACACATCGTTACCATCATTATCACCATCACCATCATTATCACCACCATCATTATCACCGTCATTACCATCATCACCGTTATTACATCATCATCATCATCATCATCACTTTAAAATCCATGTGTACTGGATACTGATATGGTGAACACCATTCTTTGGTTCATAGATTGTTTTTTGTTCACAAACTTACCATATCTCTTTGGGAAGGTCTAGTTTCTCCTCTTCCATTCTTACTTGCCTTTTCCTGACCAACTCTCAACCTATACCTTTAAGGCTCATCTCTGTAATTGGAGAGGCAGACATAATAGGGGGCGGACAGATAAAAGAAGCTCTTGTCATTAAGAATTTGCTGATCATTAGATGTTCTAACAGTATAGTAGTATACTTCAGTGCATGAGAACAACGAGGCGTACTTTTTGCTTCCTGGCTAAGCTGCAGGCATACAGGACAGGTCTCAAAAGTCAACTGGGAGCAACTTGCTCAAGGCTCCTGGTCTACCCATTCCTACCGCTAGATAGCGCTGTATCCATAGTTTTAGATTCATCAATTTCTAAGAATGAGCGCAGCTCACAAAATATACAAAGGAGCTTGTCAGCAGGATTACTTGGTGTGAAAAGGTACCTCCCAGGATTAAATTAAGAGCTTTTAGAAACAGTTGGTGGATAGAACAATTTAAACCTTTTCTGTGTTTTTAAAATTCCCAGTAAGATGATTAGCCAGCAAGCAGAAAATTGGTAAAATTCCTCTGAAAAGAGTGAAGTTGCTGCATTAGTACTCTTAATAAAGCAGCGACCATTTTTTTCGTCCCCCTCCCTCCCCCTCACCTTCTAATCCTGAAATATAATGTTGCTACTTGGGCAAATGGAATTTCGAACTTATTTTTTAAAATGGCCAGTAAGTGATACCAACAAAATGGTGTGGATTAGAGTAATACCTAAATAGCTGGAATGGATTAAGCAATTAAAGTCACTTTCCTTTATGGTTTCCCTTTTGGATACAGGGAATTGGGTCAGAAACAGCACCTGGAATTTGTGAAACAGAAGATCATAATTGCAAAACTACTTTGAAAAATATAAAGTATCATTAAACTATTAGTACTTTTTTATTACATTGATTTCATTCAATATGTGGGAATTGCCTATTGAATTGTTATCTTGACAATTGCCAGATAAAGTTGTTTTTAGATGAGAAAATAACTACAATGAGAGAGTATGAGGAGAGGAAGAGAAAGAGAATCCATGATATCTCCAAATGAATTAGATGTTTTGGGGCAGAGAAATGAGAAAGTCATTGAAGAAAAGATGAATCTCTGATTTCTGCCCTTGAGAATTTACATTCTAAGGAGAGAAAACATTACCGTCTACAAGGAAAATGTGGTAAGATATACAGAAGTATATGTCACTTAATTTAGGGCAAAGTATAGAGTGTACCTGTTGCTAGTAGGCTGCATTTTGACCTGATTAAAAGGAAACATGAAAAATGGCAGAGGATGAATGAATTTCACGTTTGGTAAAATGGAGGAGAGAGGCACGGTTTGATGAAGTCTGGGTAGATGGCATTTTGGGGAAACTGTGTGTTGGGAGAAAATTGGTACTTCTTGAAGATTGCGCCATGAAGGGAAGAGCAGATGGGAGGAGATGTCTTGTTGAAGTTATGAAGTTTCCAGAGTAGACTCTAATTTTAGGGTAAAAACTATCTTGTCTAGAGGAGGCCAATTTACTTTTAGAATTGGGAGTATTTATTGCTCACCATTGACGAAATCTCAGTCAAGTTTTGTTTTTCCCTCCTAACCCTCTCTTTTTAAAAGCATGATGCCTCACATATAAAAGCACTTGCTCAGGACTGAGGAATTGGTTGAGTGCTCAGTGATTCTTTATAAAATAGATTCTCTTGGCTGGGTGTGGTGGCTCACACCTGTAATCCCAGTACTTTGCTAGGCTGAGGCAGGCAGATCAGTTGAGGTCAGGAGTTCAAGACCAGCCTGGCTAACATGGTGAAACCCTGTCTCTACTAAAAATAGAAAAATTAGCCAGATGTGGTGGCAGGCACCTATAATTCCAGCTACTTGGGAGGCTGCGGGAGGAGAATCACCTGAACCTGGGAGGCGGAGGTGGCAGTAAGCCGAGATCGTACCACAGCACTCCATCCTGGGTGACAGGGTGAGACTCTGTCTGAAAAAGATTTTTTTTTAGGTACAAGATTCAGGGTAATTTTTTTTTTCAAATTTGTTTCTTCCCAGTAGCTCACATTTAGGAAACCAGTGTGGAGTGTCGCAGTTGAGAACCAGCGGTGCAATTGTTAATGGAGGTAAAGTGCAAGAGAGGAGCCAACAGAGAGCCAGGGCTTCTGCCTTACCCAGCTACAAGACCATGATGCATCCTGTCCTCTAGGTCTTAGTTTCTTCATCTGTGAAATGGAAATAATATTACCTGATGCCCCCAACCATATGGTTGTGGAATAGAAAATATAAATGAAAACTCTCTGAGAAGTGAAGAAGGTGAGGCAAAGATGATTATCATCTTTATAAAATGCTATGATAGACATAAACAATGTCATCATTCAAATGCCTCCTACCAACATCTTTAGGGAAATATTCATCTCAGCTTTGGAGCGAATATATTTTCTCATTCTTTGTGTACATAACCTTATAACATTAGTGTTTACTGAGTACTTACTACATACCAGGGACTGTTTGAGGCCCCCAAAGAGGGGGGGACTACATACCAGGGACTGTTTGAGGCTCTACCAAAGAGCAAAAGAGATGCAAAGGTCCATAAATAAGCTTTTTAATATTTTTATTACATGATTGTTTTTCTTTTCTCCTTTTTTAAAGGTGGAGAAATATCGAAAACCAGTGGTAAGAAAGGCATGATTGTAAAATTTTTAAAAAGTTTACAGTAAACACATCGTTAGTGGTGTTTAAGTGGTAAGAAAGGCGTGATTGTAAAAATTTGTAAAAGTTTATTTGGGTGCTCATTAAAGGTATCCAATTACATCATTGCCAAATGAGTCAGCCCATAACAGTGTACTGTTTCCTTCAGCACCTCAAGGCCGCACATGGTCCTTTAGTGGCCCCCTGGATGCTGTCTGGGCCTATCACTTTAAGCTGGCAGTGCCCTGTGGACTAGTCAGAGGCAGCAGCAGCATCAGAGGCGGCTGCTGCTTTACATGTGACTGCTGTTTTGAATGTAGCTGCTGGTGGATTTTAAGTATTCTAATTAATGCACTTTTTAATTGTGCAGGTTCTCGGGGGTTTCTGAAATGAAGAGCATTGGTTTTGGAAAAGGAAAATCAACCACCAGCTGTTGTACCCAGAGTGGGTTATTTTGTGGGTCAGCTGCACACTACTTTTAGGAAGTGCTAAGGGAGGGAATTTGACCCCTGACTTTTAAGCCACAATAGGGAGGGTTATCAGATTTTTGATGCAGTCCAAGGTCAAGGTCAGAAAACTGTGTCGTAATCAAACATTAAAGCAATCTAGAAGTAGGCTTGGAGGGTGTCGGGAATGTCGGAATTGGTGATTCTAGAAAAGCCGCTGGACACTGGGAAGGCAGGGGTTAGGACATCTGAAGGTCAGCACTCATGGTACCTGGGTATTGTCACAGCCCAGGCCCAAGGGCTGGAGCTATGTGGGGGCTTAAAATCAGACCAACTGAGAGAGAGTCTCTGTGGGCTTTGACTATCTGTTGGACCTGGTCCGCTTGGCGGGCAGGTAAATTTGCACGTTTGCCTTCCTGCCCATCTACCGTGCCCTTCAAGCACGCTCCACAGAATCAGAAGCTCACAGTGGCAGGGGAGGCTGTAAGGAACACCTGCTTTTTAGGTGCTCCTGAGGCTTGATGCAGGCATCCTGTGCTTGGAACATCATCCTCCACCCTGGTGTCCAACTCCTAGACTCATGCCACAGTCCCTCTTCTAGGCAGCTTCCCTGTGTCCTCTGGGCCTGGTGAGTCCCTTGCCCCTTGTGTCTACAGTGGCCATAGGGTATTCTTTTGTAATGATTTACTGGTCTCACTACCCTGAGACTGTAAACTAGAGGGTGGGCACCCTTGTATGGGACATGGTGCTTGGCACAAAGCAGGAGCAAAATCAATGCTGGCTGAGAAAATATGAGGCTCTAAATAAGGGTTTTCAAAACTTCCGTCATTTGGATGCCACCTTCCCAATGTTTGTCATGTCTGAGGACCCCTTGTAATTTAACTTGGCATTTTCCATCAAATTGATTTTATTTATTTTTGTATTGAGGTACACATACGTATGTAATTTACCATCTTTACCATGTTTAAGTATACAATAAAGTGGCAATAAAGAATACGTTTATCTTTTTTTCTTCTTCACCAAATCACTTTTTAAAAAACCTACCCTTGTTTTAAAGCACTAAAATCTATGAAACAACAGCCTTGCTCTACTGGCAATAATTTTTCTTAAGTATGTTAAAGTGAGTGCGGTCAAATTAAGGCACAAAGTTCCATCTGAATAGTCTTCTTGCGCTCCACGTATGCAGCATCCACATGCTATAGGGTCTGTGTTGCCCCGGTGACCTAACTCCCTTGCCCTGTCCCCACTGACATCACCACCACCTTGCTACTGCCACAACTGCCATTGGCCTGTCCCACCCCTGCTGCCCTCCCGCTCGCTCTCAGCTGCCCTCCATCCCCAGGCCTTGCTGCCTTCTTCTGTCTGAAGTGAATCTACTCAGCTTCCTCTTTCCACATGGCCTTACTCTCTAGGGTCACGATTCTACCTGTGAGTGGTGGATTTGAATCTGTGACAAGGTATTAAGGATTCATAAGGTATCGCAAATGAATGTCAATTGCGGGCTCCAGGAAATGGAATTTGGAGCATTGGTAGCAGATCCTTCAAGGAAGAAATTTGGGCTGGAGGGAGCTTTTGGCATCTCTCACTTTTGGGTGAGATATGTCTTGACACTTTATTTAATTGAGAATTATCTATTATATGATTGCAACCTTCTCCATTTCAAAGCGAAACCATCGTAGCTTCCGTAACTTTTCCGTTCATTCATTATTTTGAATCCCTCTTTTCTGAATTCTCCTTATTTTCTTCCCTGGGATTTTTTGGGTAGAGTAAAGGTGGTGAATTGATTAGTGACTTTGTGGGAAATGAAAGATTCAGTACCTGGTTTTGTGAGTGTAATTGCGCAAGTTTGTTGCTCACACACTGCTGTGTACAAGAAACACACTCAACGGCTCTACAAACACTAGAATCAGGAAGGCCACTGGGATAAGCAGGTCCTCTGGGGCCATGAGAGCAAGTTCAAATCCAGCCTCTGTGAGTTTCTAGCTCTGGGGCTTTCACTAAGTCATTGATCTCTTCTTAGCTTTTTTTGTATGTATTAAGTTGGTGCAAAAGTAATTGTGGTTTTTGCAATTACTTGTAATGGCAAAACCGCAATTACTTTTGCACCAACTGGGATTCCCTGGATAAAAGAGGAATAGTGGTATTTTCCATATCCTATTCCTGCAGGCTTATTGTGAGGAGTCTCATGCCTGTACACCCTCCAAGGAGGAGTCTCAAGTGCGCATCCTTATGCCTGTGCCGGCCTCGTCCCAGAGTGCCTGGTGCCGAGCCTGGGTCTGATTGTGCTGTCAGTACTGACCGACCTGCTCGAGCCCAGTGAGTATCTCCTCTCCCAGAATGAGGTTCATCTTATCACGAGGGTGCCTCTATGGAGGCTTCAGACACTGTGTGAAATCCAGGGAAGACATCCAGGATTCTAGAATGCTGCAGACCCTTAGAGTATGTACATGACACATGGATGTATGCAGTTAACATTGACTGGAATATGTCTCCCATCATTTGAATGAGGTGAGGCGAACTTGCAATGTTTAGCTGTTACATTGTAAGGTCTCCTTGTTTTGGTCCCATTGCTTTAAAAAGTCTGTAGAGCAGGCTCTGAGCCAACTCCTTGGTGGTGTCTGCCAGGCTTGTCTGAAAGCCAAATATGAGACTTCTGGGCCAAGAGTGGTTTTTGGCCCAGAGAGTCCACAACACCTCATATCCAACAGGGAGGGGAATGCGCTGCCCATAAAACTCAGTAAAAAAAAAGAACAAAAAGAGACATTGAAGTCAGTATAACTCAGAGAGAGTTTCAATGGAGTCTGGCAGATAAAGGCTCACATTCTGGAATCTTAGGTTGAATTGTTGCCTCCAAGCACAGAATTGACACTCCCAGGGACTTAGTGACCTCATTTTGCTCTAGAGGGACATGGATAGGTATCACAAGACTCTCATCTGACTAGGTCTGAATGGCAGCCTCTGTTTAAAACAGATGTCTGACAGGGCCAGCCAGGATGATGTAGGATGTCAGGAGAACACTGACAAGGACAGGGGAGCCACTCAAACAGTGCTTGCCTCTGTGACGGCTGGAACCAGTTCCATGTGTCCAGAAACTCAGTTCACAAAATTCTCATTTCCCCTTTCCCCACACCCAACCAAAATGATGTCACTGTGATAAATAATCACAATGAGCATCCTTGCCTGCATAAATATATCCTTGTTATTTGTGCTTGGTTTGGAGCCTTTGTCATCACAGATCACACCTAATCCAAACACATGCCTAAACTTAGTTCTTGATCTGCAGTGTTATTAGTGAATTATGTTGGTTGGAGATGAAGGTAATATATTTTCAGCAGGCTAATCAGCTGGAGGAGGGAGCACGGGTGTTCTCATAGGACTCGAATGAAAACATGATGTCTAATATTTCAGCAAGTGCCCCTCCCCACACACCCTCAGCCATTGCAAAACCCAGCCATTAGGGCTGCTACTGTGAATCTTGGCACATTCTTTCTGACTCGTTGCTGGGAATCATTTGTAAAGTTCTGTTGTGGCAATGTACTAGAATGATACTAATCATGTGCAACTCTGTTATTTCTTTCACATGAGGGACTCTGTGTTAGTAACCAACTCAGAGCCCATCACAAAAATCAATTTATTTCTCTCTGTGGCTTTAGGATGAAATTTCTTCTTAAAAATCACACACTTTGATTACACTTGACCCTTCTCTAGTCTTGAGATAAACTCAGACCAGAAACCATCAGTCTGAAATAGATTTCCAGGATCATTTCTTGGCATGAGTTTATCTATATAGAAAAGATTGAGTGAGTGTGCTTTGAAGGAGCATTAAATCTGTCTTAATAGAAGAGGTTTAATGACATGAAATGGCTATTGTGTTTTTCTAATTAAAAGTTAGGGAGGGGGGCTAGAAAATTCTTGAGCATAGTAACAAATAGTAACAAAAGATAGAGTGAAAGTGAAGTATCACACTCTGGTCCCTCAACTTCATGGTGTACCTGTCCCAGGAAGTAATGGCTACCTGATTCTTTTTGTCATTGCAAAGATAGTCCATGCATATAGAACGTACTGAAATGTAAGCTCCATGTCCTACATTTTTTTCTTGTTCAGTAATACAGCTCCAGCTTCCAGAATAGTGCTGGACATCTAAAAGGAGCTCAAATAATATTTGTTGAATAAATGAATAAGCAGAAATGCAAACACACACACACTCACACATGGTAGTGTACCACACACACTGCTCTGTACCTCATTTGTTCATTTAATATAATTTACAGCTATACCTATGGAGTCACCTTATTGTATCAGCAATTGCCTAAGTTCCATCGTGCGAATGTATATAATCTGTTTCTACCAATCCACTAATAATGGGGATTTTGATTGTGTCTTTCCTTTCTCTATTGAAAACAAGTTGCAACGACATCTATGTGTTTATGTCTCCGTGTATATTTTGTCTTCATGCAAATTTATCCATAAGATAAATTTCTAGGCCGAGCACGGTGGCTCACGCCTGTAATCCCAGCACTTTGGGAGGCCAAGGCAGGGAGATCACCTGAGCTCAGGAGTTTCAGACCAGCCTGGGCAACATGGTAAAACCCCATCTCTAGTAAAAATACAAAAAATTAGCTGGGCATGTGGTGGCACATGCCTGTAATTCCAGCTATTTGGGAGGCTGAGGCATAAGAATTGCTTGAACTCACGAGGTGGAGGTTGCAGTGAGCCAAAATCACACCACTGCACTCCAGCCTGGACGACAGAGTGAGACTCTGTCTCAAACAAAACAAAACAAAACAAACAAAAGGATAAATTTCTGGTTAGGTTGAGAGTATCTGTAAAATAGTTTCTTAGAATTACTTGGTCTAAGTTATCCATGTATGAAACGGCTACTTTCTGAGTAACCAACCATTGTAAACTCTCAGGAGTTTTCTATTTTCATTTAATGCAAAACTTTTCTCCCTTTGCCTGGAACCCTTCCTCTGCTCTTTAATTAGAGGATTCCCTGTTAGTTTTCCTGAACTCTCTTAATGTCACCACCTCTATGGAAGTTTTCATTTACCTCTCTAGGCAGAATTAATTGCTACCTCCTTTGTATCCTCTTATCACTGTGCACATATCTCTATGGGAGCAGTTGTCATGTTAAATTATTATTTACTTATATGCCTGTTTCCCCAACTAGACTGAACATTTCTTGATGAGTAGGGTTGTGTCTTATGTCATCTCTGTATCTCCAAGAACTAGCACAAAGCCTGCCTTATAGCAAGTACTGCTAATGATTCGTCCACTGGTGAATATGCCAATGAATTTTAGTGGCATATTCACCATTGGAAAAAGCATGATCAGTTCTTGCTATAAGGCAGCCTTAACAACGTCAATCTGGAGAACAAACGTATAAGTGTTCCTTAAGGCTGAGACTTTGACAATGGTGGAAAGGGTGACATATTTGAAGTTAGTCCTGTGAGATTCAAAACTAAGACTGGAAGGTTAGGTAAGCATTGGATCACAGCTGGCCAGGGGAGTGTCTGGACAGTCAGCTCAGGGGATAAGAGTCAAGTGCACCACCTGCCAGTAGCTTAAAGTTAGGCAGATGGCTTGGAACCTAGTGGATGCAGATACAAAGTAGAATATGAAACTAGGCAATTACTTGAGCAGAACAGATGGGATGAAAACAGGGATGGGAATTAAGGTGAGTTGTCTGGGCTTCAAGGAGTGTTATCCCCCAAAATTGAGTGTAGTGGCATGGGTTCAGGTCTGGTCCTTTCAACCAGAAGAAACAAAAGCGTATTCAAACTTGTTGAGGGAAGTGGATGCTTTTTGAAACAAAGCTTATGGGGCATTAAATGAAACAGATCTCCCAGGAGCTAAGAAAAGTATATTAGTTGTCTAATGCTGTGTAACAAATTACCTGAAAACTTAGTAATTTAAAAACAATAAACATTTATTATCTTATAGTTTCTGTGGTTCAGAAATCTAAGAGCAGATTAACAGGGTAGTTCTGGCTCCAGCTTTCTCATGAGGCTGCTGTCAAGCAATCATCTCCAGGCTTAACTAATAGGATTTGCTTCTAAACCCACTCATGGGATTGTTGGAAGGCTTTAGTTCCTTGCTGGCTGTTGACTGAAAACTTCCTTTCCTCCAGGTGAGCTTCTCCATAGACCACCTGAGTGTCCTCATGACATGGCAGCTTGTCTGCCCCAGAGTGAGTAATTCAAAAGAGAGAACTCAGGACAGAAGCCACAGTCTTTTGTAACCTAAGTCTAGTCTTCCAATCTAACGGTCTTTTATAACCTAATCCTTAAAGTAGCATACCATTGCTTCTGCCGTATTCTACCTATCATTCATACCAGCCCTGTGGGCAGAGGTTCCATAAGGGTAGGGGAATCATTGGTGCCATCTGGAAGGCTAGTTACCAGAGAAATGAACTGAACAACATCTAGACCTCTGCAACTAGAACTAGAAGACTGTAAGATAATAAATGTACTTTTTTATGGACTCCTGGAGGGACTGTTTGGTCTTTTGTGCATGGCATTGCTGTTACTTTCTGCACATCTATTCCATCCTCTTCTGGTTTTACTCCATGGACTCGCTCTCCTCATTTCATCAGTTGGTTTTTACACAGTCCCATAAGGGCTCTCTGCTTCAATCCAACTCATACTCACATAACTTTATTTCTCCTTCCTAACTGCTAAGTAAGTATCTCAGTTACTTGCATCTAATGTCCCACAAGAGAAATCTAATTGTTTCAGCTTACCTTTTCATGTCCAATCATAGGTAGGAGGTCCGCCTCTAGTAGAAAAACAGGTGGGTTTAATGCCCACTTCCAAGCCATCAGTCATTTTTAGGGGCTGGGATTAGGTGGGATTCATGCAATAGGAACCCTGTGACATAGATATCTAAGGTGGGGGCCAGGTCTCCTAGAAGCCCTGTGGACAGGGCAAACACTGACTGACATCTTTAGTGATTAAGAACACAACCTCTGGAGCCTGCCAAGGTAGGGCCTGAAACTTGGTCATCAATTTACTAGCCATGTTTCCTTAGGTAAAGTACATATCTCATCTCTATAAAATTGGTGTAATAATAATAGTATTGTACTTAATAGCATTGTCACAAAGATTAAATGAGATTATACACGTAATATGCTTGGCACAGTGCTGGGAACATAAAAACCTTCAACAAATGCTAGCTCTCATGTCTATTGATAGAGCGTATTTTAGGTGATGTTTCTGGGAGCCAATAGAGGGAGGCAGAGGAGGTGTCTCTATCAGTTTCATTCATTGATTTATTCAATAAATATTTATTAATGATTCTTCATTTCTGTTGGAATATGCTTTTTGGTTATAACATATACATCAAAATTGTACCTATTATTGATTTATTATCATATTACTCACAAAAGCTGTTTCAAGCTTTTTTGTTTTAAAAAATATTTTAAATATAGGTACCCACTTCCCCAAGAACCTTCTCTCACTCTTCCTGGATGACATCTTTGTCTCCTTTACCAAGAAGTAACAATAGGTAATGGAAAACACCCTGGATTTGTCACAAGAAGATGTCGATTTGAATCTTGGCTCAGCCTCTGACTGGTTGGCAAGTTACTTGTCTTCACTGAACTGGTTTTCTCCTCTATAAAATGGTTGTAATAAAACTGACCTCACCTCACAGTAGAGAAAATATAGGGTGTGGTGGTTAAGAACAAAGACAACGAAGCCAGACCATTGGGTTCAAGTTCCAGATCTGCCTTTCACAAGCTGACCTTGCACAAGTTACTTAACCTCTTCGTGCCTTGGTTTCTTCATCTGTAACATGAGATGACAATACTAGAACCATACTCATAGTGTTAGGCTGGGAGGACTCAATTGGCTGATGTAAAACACATAGGATGACCTGGCACATAGTAATGGCTACATAAATCTTATTTATTTTTATATATTTTTGTTCCTGTCTCTAAGAACCAATAACATTTTACTAATTCCATCAGAAACGGAAGCAAAACAATGAACATAGATATTTAGCGGTTGGAAGTTACAAGTTCCTCATTCTTACCACATCTCTCCCAGGAGTGTTTTTCATCATAGTCCTCTCTGTCTTGCAATGTCAGAAAAAAATATACCATGCTGCTACTACCTTTATCTCTTTATCATCAGCTATTCGTGAAAGGGGAGTCACAGTTACACTTCCTTTTTGACAATTTCCAACTCCATTGACCGTTGAGTCTGGCTTCTAGCCTTCTGCCTGCTGCCACTCACTGCCTCACTTTCTTGAGCCTTGTAGGACACCAAAGGCCTCTTTTTCTGGCAAGTTCAGTCGATTGGCCTAGCTTGCTTCCTCTGAATACTCATCTTTAATTCTGTTCTACACCACTCCTCTTTGAGATAAATTTGTATCATTCTCTCCTCTCTTGTTTTTAAAGTGCTTTTCTTTGGTTGTGTCCCCTTAGTTCCCAAGTCTGCCCTCAATAATGTTGTCATCACGTAATTTATCCTTTCCAATGGTTTAAATTATCTTCTCTGTGAAGAGAACATCCAAATATGTAGATCTGGCTCTAACTTCCCTTTCTGTGTTTGAGTCCTATGAGTTTTAGATTCCATATGTCTGAAACCAAACGCATCATGCACCTTTCAGTTGAACTTCTCAGGCTTCTTACCTTTATGAATAGCTCCACCCTTGCCCTAGGCACCCAAGGATCAGAGTCACCCGCTCTTTGTTTCATTCAGTGATTTCAACATCCATTGTGTGACGAGCATTGTGCTAGGCTTGGAGAATACAAATATGCATCCACACCGCCCTTGGCTTTAAAGATTAGGAAGAGGTAGGCATGGTGGTGGAGGATATGGTGAGTGTGGCTGGGGCTCCAGGGAAGGCATGGTCTGCTACGTCTGGTGAGGGGCAGTGCTCAGAAAAGACTGCAATGAGGAGGTGAAGCTTAATTAGAATGTTAAAGGTGGGAAGATTTTCAAAAAGAGGGTGGAAAATTCAAACAAAGGAGAGTTTGAGCCAAGGCAAGAGGAGAGAAACAGCCAAGAGCTGTCAGGACCTGAGAACCTCCTCGGCTGGGCGCTCTGCCAGAGGCCAGGTTCCCCGCAGGCTTACACAGATAGGTCTCTGGCATTTGTCCTTGCCTCTTGCTCCCCAGTTCCCTGTTCAATCCTTCATTGCTTTATTATTGTTTTGATTTCATTACTAACTTTTTATTGTGAAACATTAAAAACACATACAAAACTATATGGTTTAATGAACTCCCACACACCCATCATAGGCTTAGTAATAGTCAATTCTATATTCCCACTCATGAGTATAATATTGACTCAAATCTTACTCATTATTTTATTCACAAACACTTTTAAAAGGTGAGGAAATTTTAAGAGACATAACTGAAATGTATTATTTTTAGCTCAAATAAGGAAATATTGGTTTCTTAATAGTATCATATACCTAAATTTCAGAAATGGTTTTATTATTCACAATTCAATTTGACAAAGATCCAAATCAAATCACATTTGTGATGAGTTGATAACATTTTTAAGTGTCTCTTAAACTATAGGTTCTCCATCCATTTTCTTTGTTTATCTTGTAATATATTTGTTAAAGAAACCAGGTCTTTTGTCCTTAGATTTCTCCCCTAAAACCTCAATCTTGCTAATTGTACCCTGTGGTGTCAGTAGAGATATTCCATTGTCCATTGTATTTCATGTAAATTGATTGGTAGACCTATAGATTTGATCTATAGATTAAGTTATTTTTTGGCAAGACCACTTCATGGTGGCATAGGAGGCACAGAACATGGACTTGTCTGTCTTCTAATAGTTATTGATGCTTAGAATGACTCATTCATAAAGAGTAGCAAAACGGTGATATTCTAGTTCTACCATTTCTTATTCATTTACTGGCAGGAATACCTCTATAAAGATAAAGTTCTCTTCATTTAACATTTGGGTTCTTACTGGTACATTTCACATAGGAAAGATAAGATAAATGTATGATTCTTTCCCTCACTTTATCAGTTGGTTTCCTAGCATCTTCCAGGAATGACCAATCAGTGTCTTTCTTTTTAAAATCACTGAAATTTTGGATTTAATACATGTGATGTGTTTCAATTTACTACAGTTAATGTACTGATTTGATACTTGAATTTCCCTGCATTTGGCCTGTGGTCATTTCTCCAAGTTGGCTCTGAGTTCTTTGTACAAAAACCAGTCATCCTTGTTATCTGACATAACAAGATATTCTAGACTCATCTTCTTTATCTTTTGCTCTGGTCTTGAAGCCAGCCACCTCTCCAAGGACTGTTGATTTCTTTTAGTGGAAAATCTATTTCAAGACCACAGTTTGACTACTAGGGTTCTTCTTTACTTTGAACCTGAACTGTTATAGCAAACTTGACCTCCTGGCTTCTGATTCCTATAGACTTCACATGTGCCATGTTTTTCCTGCCAGATCCCCTAGAACTAGTCAGGTCCCACTTGCATCTAGACATTTTCACTGGCCTCTCTGATCTACCAGGTCATTCCAAATGTGCTTCTCAGCCTGGCCTGACCTGAAGTCCTACCTGCAGCTTTGCTTCTCCCCTGCACACCCTGTCACGTACTGGCCAAGTGGACCCACTAGTTGTTTCCTGACCATGTCTCTTATTTCCCTACCTCTGAGCTTTTGTTTATGCTCTTCCTTCACTTGGATTACCTTTCCTCTGTCTCTATTAATATGTCTTTAGATGCCCCTGGGGACATGGCTGATTTCAGGACTGGGTCAGGAAATGTATAAGCCCTCCCTTAAATGCCACCTCTCTTTGGGGGCTGGCCTCACCACCTCATAATGAAAGTCATTCTTTCTCTGAACTCCCATGGCTCTGTCTCATGGCATAGACATATTCATATTTCCAGTGGGACCATGAATTCCTAGAAGGCTCAGATCCTGGCTTATTTATTCTTTAAATTCTCAGTGCTTTGACACATAGCAGATACTCCAATAAATGTCTGTAGAATAAAAGAACCCACAAATGACTAAACGAATAATTTATGTTCTGCTTGGTATTATAATTAGTAGCTTCCTATGTTGTTTTCACCTAACCTCCATCTCACCAGACCATAATCTCCTTGAAGGCAGGAATAGGGCATCCCCACCTTTATCTCTCTTGCAGTCCCTAACACAATGTCTGGCTCAGCTTAGGGTAGCCACTCAATGCATACTGGTTGAGTTGAATTTATGCCAAGAGATGATTTTACATCCAAAGACTCACTCTTGCTTTAGCCTACAAAGATTTGAGCTTTTGACCTGCTCTGTTATACCTTAGTAACAGGGGATTTTGGAGCAAAGGAAACCACAATTCTATTTTTCCAGTTTTGCCATTATACAATTTGGCATCTGCCAGCTTAATATTGCAATTTTCCCCACTTCTTGCCCTCCCCATCCTGCCTTTTTTTTTCCCTGTCTTTGAAGCATCGTGTGTGATAAAGGCTCTTCTAGGCTTATTGCAAAGGCTCAGTGTGGCAGTAAAAAAGCTTCCCAGAATACAGTCCAAGAACAAACAACCAGTGACTCTGTGGATGATAGCACAAAAATGCTATTGACAAAAGATGTTCAGAGAGCAGTTGCCTTTATTTGGACAGAGTGAGGAAAGAACTCCAAGTGAGTCTGTTAGCCAAGCACACCCTGGGTGTTCTATTGCTCTTTAGGGGAGTGTCACATGCCTATAATATCTGGAGCCAGGGAAGGGATCCAGAGCTCTCAGCAGCTGTACAAGGGACTCCTGACCACAGATGTGCACATGGTGATATTACATGTACCAAGTCACTCATCCTGCTGGCCAGAGTTGGGCTTGAATTCCATAGGCTGAATTGTTTAGGCCCATGCCCTTTCTGCCATACCAATCTCTCCTTCTTTCATGAGGAAGCCCAGGTGTGTGTGTGTGTGTGTGTGTGTGTGTTTTCCTAAGGAAATCTTAAAGTCACAGGACATAATGCAAAGTGGGTGTCCTGAAACCTTCTTTCTAGTTCTTGTTCTTTCAGTAACTAGCTGTGAGACACTGAACTAGTTCTCTCACCCTTTTTGTTCTCAGTCTCTTTATCTACCAAACATCTAGTTTTCTAGATCCCTTCAGTTATCTCTGAAGTCCTTTCTAGCTGTGAATATTATTTATGATTTTCTTGTTGCTGGAAATTCAGTGATTCAAGTAATTTCTAAAGGAGTCTTTAGAATCTGGTGGCTGGTGATTGTAAGGAAATCAAGTCTGGAATTTCTTTTTTTCTTTATTGTGCTTCAAGTTCTGGGATACATGTGCAGAACGTGCAGGTTTGTTACATAGGTATACATGTGCCATGGTGGTTTGCTGCATCCATCAACTCATCATCTACATTAGGTATTTCTCCTAGTGCTATTCCTTCTCTAGCCCCCCACCCCCAGACAGGCCACAGTGTGTGATGTTCCCCTCCCTGTGTCCATGTTTTCTCATTGTTCAACTCCCACTTATGAGTGAGAACATGAGGTGTTTGGTTTTCTGTTCCTGTGTTAGTTTGCTGAGAATGATGGTTTCCAGCTTCATCCATGTCCCTGCAAAGGACATGAACTCATTGTTTTTTATGGCTGCACAGTATTCTATGGTATATATGTGCCACGTTTTCTTTATCCAGACTATCATTGATGGGCATTTGGGTTGGTTCCAAGTCTTTGGTATTGTGAATAGTGCTGCAGTAAACATATGTGTGCATGTGTCTTTACAGTAGAACAACTTATAATCCTATGGGCATATAGTAATGGGATGGCTGGGTCAAATGGTATTTCTGGTTCTAGATCCTTGAGGAATTGCCACAATGTCTTCCACAATGGTCGAACTAATTTACACCCCACCAACAGTGTAAAAGCATTCCTATTTCTCCACACCCTTTCCAGCATATGTTGTTTCTTGGCTTTTTAATGATTTCCATTCTAACTGGCATGATACGGTATCTCACTGTGGTTTTGATTTGCATTTCTCTAATGACCAGTGATGATGAACTTTTTTTTTATATGTTTGTTGGCTGCATAGATGTCTTCTTTTGAGAAGTGTCTGTTCATATCCTTTGCCCACTTTTTGATAGGGTTTTTTTTTTCTTGTAAATTTGTTTAAGTTCCTTGTAGATTCTGGATATTAGCCTTTTGTTAGATGGATAGATTGCAAAAATTTTCTCTGGAATTTCTAAAGGAGTCTTTAGAATCTGGTGGGTGGTGATTGTAAAGAAATCATCAACTGGAATTCTCAACTCTGAATTGGAGGACCCTTCTCAACCAGTAGGATTTTGAATACAAAAGGACAGCTTCCCAAACAACAATCCATGGCCTAAGTCCTTGCTCTTTTGCCAACCTATGAAGCCTCAGCCCTTTTAGCTTCCTCTTTGTCTCCCACATACAGAACACATGCATTTATGCTAAGGATATTCAAGTTTCCTATGTAAAGAGAAAGATATCTGGCCACTTAGGGTTAATATGAAGAATTAAGCTCTTTCCTGAACTCAAGTATTCAATTCAGCTAACTGAGGTTTTGTTATTATACAAAGAAGTTTGGGAATTTCCATTCCCAAAATGGCTCCTCTGCTAGTCATGCTTTATATATAGTTCCTAATTGAATTCTTCTAACAGTCTTCCTGGCAGTTATTATTTTCCTCAATGTACACATGAACCCAGTAGAGAGAAGGTGTTCACTAAAATGTTCTTATTGAAAGAGAAGAAAAAGAGAAAAGTCAGGAGAGAAGAGGAGAAATGACATGCTTAAAGTGAAGTCATTTGCTCAAAGCCACATTGAACACCATGCTTTGAAGCCCAATTTATCCAATTCCAAATTTGGTGTTTTATTTCCTCCTAATCATTACATTCAAAAATGCCTGCTAATATCTCCTTTCTTCCACTTAGCATTTTCTGGGTTATGTCATTGAAGGGTTTGTGAAAAATGTTTTCTGTGAGAGGAATGAGTTCAGAAGCCCTCATCTGTCTTTCCCATGTCACGCTGGATGACTTGATCAGAGTAACTTTGCCTTCCAGCTGGGTTTGAAGCAAAGGCACCCAAAATAGGCAAATCCTGAGAAGGTTATAGAAGAAAGGCCAGCAGCTCAGGCACCTGGAAAAGCATCCACATACATGTGTCATCTTGTCCTTGTCAGGAGAGAGGCCTGGAAAGAGACATTATAGGTCCCAGGCCGCTTCTGCTTGTCTGTATCCTGCTTTGGGGTGATGTGTTGTAGCTCTATCCTGTGCTGCTAATAAGCTGAACATGGCTCATTTCCATTATGTAATAAAACCGAACTCTTGACTAGAGAAGTATGGTTTTGATTGGCACTGCCAGGCTTTGTTCTAATAATCTCTCCCTTCTGTTTGCTGCTGACAATAAACAACTTGATTTTTCCCAATGTCCAAGTTCCCCCTTAGAAGCAAAAGACACTGGCACTCCATTACAGGTCATGGTGGTGGTATGGGGGGTACACATTTAAAAGCCATCTTTAATTATTGTTGCTTAGTGATGTGGGCCAGAGTTTGTTTGTGGGTTCAATTTTAGCGTGAATCAGTCAATATTTTTTTCATGGCCCTGGGCTATACTTTCAATCTGGGCCAGCCGCTTGCAACACCATGAGGTGTTTGTGGGACCAGAATGCTAATGACTGGAGAGAAACTCTTTGTCTCCATCACTGAAGTCACTTATTTCACACACTCCCCTGACAGAGACTCTTCATCCCACATTCCTTCCACACTGATTGACATCTGGGAAGGAAATGCTTTCTTTCTTAAAGAGAAAACAGAATGCTGAGAATAACATTCAAAACAGTTAAGGGGCTGCTGGTCCATATGGCCCCCATTCTGCTCCCGCTCACCCCCCCACCCCCCAGTACCACCTCCTCACTGGTTTGGTTTGGGCCAGGGCTCAGAGGTGGTGTTACTTACTCTTGAACACTTTGGCACAAACATGGAAGAAAACCCTTACACTTCAATCTTTTTTCATGCAGCCAAAGCAAGAAGGAGCTTTCCAATCATTTGAATAAAAGGCAAAGGAAGACTAAAGGTCATTTCCTGACTGCTCCAATTTGTTCCCTGTTGCTGTGTATTCTCAAGGACCCACCTGGCCATGGATCAGGAAAATGGAAGAAGCCCCATTTTGGCAGCTCCGTCTTGGTAAGCACTCAGTCCAGCTGATGATTCTTTTCTGACCTTACTGCCACTGTATACCTGAGGATGGTTTTCCAGCCTTGAAATCCTATCTGTTAGGGTTTTCTTTACACTAGATTACTTCCCTGAAGCAGACTTCTAGCTATTTTACTGATGCCCTTCGACACTGCTCAAACTCTTAGCTTTGGACTTGATGCAACCTTCTAGAGTAGGGTCTGCTTAGGGTTGTACATTTCCCATCATCCCTGAGCTCTTATATTTGAACTTCTGGTAACTGATTTTCCCAATCCTCCAATTCTATAAAAAAGACTGGGTGGGGCTGGCCTGGCTGGCCTTGCTCTCTAGGGTTGGATTGGAAACTGAGAGAACCCTTTAGCCACAACCCTGTTGTGTAGGGTAAGAAGGTGAAGCTTAGAACCAAGGTTGTAAGGGCAAGGAGATCTGATTCAAATTTTAGGAGTCACAGGGTGTTGTCAGGCTGGGTTTGCATCTCAGAGGAAAGAAGATGAAAATGGGAAACAGTGAACAGGAATGAAACAATGGCACAGCACTAAGGACTGCATGTTCCTTATGTACCTTCACCCCTGAATTTTGTACATTTACATCAGTGTTTCTATGGATGAGGCAGATCCGGTCACAGAGAATAGGGCGAGATATGCCTCCAGCAGGTAAACCCATACTTCTGGGTGAGGTCATTGCTGAACTTAGGCTCTTATAATTTTTAATTGATACATAATAATTGTACATATTTATGGGGTCATGTGATATTTTGATACATACATACAATGTGTAATGACCAAATCAGGGTAATTAGGATATTTGTCACCTCAAACGTGTATCATTTCTTTGTTTTGGGAATATTCCAGATCTTCTCTTCTAGATATTTTAAAATACACAACAAATTTTTGTGAACTATAGCCACCCTTCTGTGCTATCAAACACTAGAACTTACTCCTATCTAACTGCATTTTTGTGCCCATTAACCAAACTCTCTTTGTCTTTTGAGATGGAGTCTCACTCTGTCGCCAGGGTGGAGTGCAGTGGTGAGATCTCGGCTCACTGCAACCTCCTCTTCTTGGGTTCAAGTGATTCTCCTGCCTCAGCCTCCTGAGTAGCTGGGACTACAGACGTGTGCCACCACACCCAGTTAATTTTTTTTCTCTTTTTTTGAGACAGAGTTTCGGTCTGTCACCCGGGCTGGAGTGCAGTGGCGTGATCTCAGCTCACTGCATCCTCTGCCTTCCAGGTTTAAGCAGTTCTCTGCCTCAGCCTCCCGAGTAGCTAGGATTACAGGTGCCCACCACCATGCCTGGCTAATTTTTTTTTTTTTGTATTTTTAGTAGAGACGGGGTTTCACCATGTTGGCCAGGATGGTCTTGATCTCTTGACCTCGTGATCTGCCCATCTCGGCCTCCCAAAGTGCTGGGATTATAGGCATCAACCTCTCTTTATCCCCTACTCTCCTCTCTGCTTCTTCCCAGCCTCTGAACTTGGTTTTGACACTGTGATTTAATAATGGGAAGAATAAAATCCTAATGAAAGCACAGGCAACCTCATATAATATCTATTTTCTTATTCTGGGCACCTCAAAGAACTGGATGGGGAGAATATCTTTTCTTTCCTTTCTAGATGCCGAAGTCTGGCTCTAGTTTTCTTTAGCAGTTGACTTTGTCAAGCTTACTCCAACAGAACAGCCTTTTGTGTATTTTTTTTTCTGCCAAATCCCCCTGGCCTCTGAACTAAAGCAAACTCCACTGAATGTTATTGCTGAATAGCTCACGGCATGTTTACGATATGTATGACTTTCTCTGGCTGACCTCACCAAAGAGGGCTGTTGCTTAGCCAGGGACCCATATAGAGTGGCAGGGGATGAGAAATTATAGACCGTCCAGCCTAACCTCAGAGGTAGGCAGATCTGAGAGACATTAAGAAGGAATGAGATCACAAAACATCTGGAGAAATATGAACTGACAAAAACTAGCCATTGTGGTTTCATAAAGGGTAAATCTTATTTGACAAATGTGGTGGGAAAAAAGAAAGAGAGAATGCAGGAGATAATGTAGAAAGCAGAGGGTTTTTGAGACAGTAGGCATAAACTATTAGAATTTCCAAAAGGCTTTTGACAAGGTGTTGTTAAATGGGTGCACACATTGGGTGGCACCTCCAGCCTTCCCAAAGGGGGGAGCCTCAATCATTGCAATAAAGAGCTCAAGTCAAGTGGTAATTATCTTCTTTCTTTTCCTAAGGGCACTCTCTTAAATCCTCAATTATTATACACTTGGGTAGAGAAAATAGAGCCAAGTAAGCCTGTGTTGTTTAAGACCTCTGATTTTCTCTGCAAGGTGCTTTGAGTAATAGGTTGGCTTTGGAACATTTACAAAAGCTGTTCTGGAAAGACAGCTGAGCCACTTGACTATGACCATCAAGCCATCTATGAAATAGATTTCTAGTCAAGAGGTCAACCAACTGTGGCCCACAGGTCAAATCCACCTGGGTTTGTAATAAAGTTTTATTGGAACACAGCCGTGACTATTCATTTTCATATTATCTATGGTTCCATTTGTGCTGCAATAGCAGAGTTGAATCATTGTGACTATTATTTGGTCCACGAAGCCTAAAATATTTACTATCTGACTGTTTACAGAAAAAAGTTTGTAGATCCCTATTCTAGTTATCTGCGACCTTCTTCAACCATTTAAGGTAGCCCCAAGGTGGCTATCTATCACTTTACCCTATTTTTTTCTTCATCGCATATGTCACTATTGCAACTATCTTGTCTAATTTTTTATTTATAGTTTGGCTGTTTTATTTCCAACAAGAAAACAAGTCCCAGAAGGCAGGGATCTTGCCTATTCTGTTCATCACAATGTATCCCCAGTTCCTAGCATATAGAAGTTGTTCAATCATTAGTTATTGTATGAATGAATGAATGAATGAAAACTTGCATATGAGAAAAAAATGGTGAGGCAAGGGAATGAAAATGAAGCAGTGAAAATGCTTAGTGACTGATCATATATTTGTGCTTTTTGCTTAACTAGCCAGACAGTATTACCCCCACATTAGCTGGAAGAAATATCCAAATCGATCTTCCCAATCACTGTTTTTTTGTCAAATTATAACCCACCTTAAGCCACAGTAGGCAAATATTGCCTTCCACAGTTAGTGAAAATGATCAGGAATAGATATTCCATACTTACCAGTGGTGGCCTGACTTCTTTCTGAAATGACTTCTTTTCCCTCTTGTTGCTGTTTCATTGCTAGGTTGCATGCCTAGGATCAGGGTAACCACAGTGTCTGGCAATGTCTGGGCCATACATCTGAGGTGGGAAAACTGACCATTGCTAAACAGAATGAGGCAAAGAAAAGCCTAGCCCACTGGATGATCTCGATTAATCCTGCTTTCCATTGGAACTTGGGGCTTACCTACATTATTTTTACTTCTAGCAGAAACCATTATAAAATCGATTGCTGTAGTTACATACTCTTGCAAACCAATCAACATGTCACATGAAGCTTTGTGGTCTTAAGAAAATAATAATGTGAACCTCATAAGAGTTAATAAAAAAATTCTCATATTTCCTGAGCGCTTAGAGAATAATCTGAAAGATAAAAGGACATGACTCTATTCCCTGGGTTATCTGTTTGCTAGAGCATTCCTCGAGGTAGCTCTGAAACAAGTATAGTCGAATGGGTAGCATGGTATTTTGCTAGCTATGCTATCTAAGAGAGAACAGAGGTGCTTATCTGCATCAAAATTGTCTTTATTCCATGGATATGTTAATTTGTCTTAAAATGTCTGTCCTGGGCTACTAGGGTCAAATCAAAAAGACTCAGGGGCCAATTTTAACCAGGCTTCATTGGTGAAAGATGAAACAATTTGTGCATTAAAAAGGATAATAACTGCAGTGGATGATACTCATCAAATATAATTAAATCCATGAGTTCAAAATGACACCAGGGGAGAAAAACTACAACAGCTAATAATTCACCATTGTCTGGTGCTAAGGAACCAACTAATTATTTTGAACACTAAAAAGAATCAAATATTTATTTTTTCTTTTCTATATAAACTGTACCACTGAGTAACCAAATAAGTTGATAATAGGAAATTTATATTTATAGAAGTATCTAGCTAATAAGTTAAGAAGAGGTGATAGAACTGGAATATCACCCTTATGAAACCACTAACGAGTTAGTGGATCCTGGCCACTAACTCCACAAAAAGAGACCACCAGACATTATGTGCCTCTTGACCAAAGAACACATAACTATCTTTGAAGTAGTCTTGCCAATGGATGAAACTTGAATCTGATCAAGCCTCTAAATGCAACCACCAATTTATAGGAAGCGCAGTAGTGAGAGGATCATGTTCAAAGACAGCACATGAATAGCAAAATACAGACTAGAAAGTTCTATAACATAAATATCCTTGCTTTTTCAACAAATAAATTGTAAGAAAGAAAGGGAGATGAAGGGGAAAATCTATGAATTGAAAGAAAGTCAAAAAATTTATCAGTCGATCAGTCATAATGTATGAATGTTTTAGCATTCTGATTCAATAAGCAAACTATGAAAATCATTAAAATTTCTGTTTCAATTGGAAATTTGAACACTGACTAGATATTTGATATTAAGAAATGATCACTTATTTTTAGGTGTAATATTGATATTGTATTTTAAAAGAAATCCTTATCTTTTAGAGATACATACTAAAATATTTATAGATGAAATTATGTGATGTCTGGGATTTGCTGGCAGAGGGTTAGGTGAGGGTATAGATGAAACAAGATTATAGTTGTGAGTTGAAAATTGTTGGGTGATGAGCTCATGGGGCTCATTATTTTGTTCTTCTCACATTTGTGTATGAGTGACATGTCTATTATAAAAAAAGTTTAAAAATTGACTATCTTGGCAAAAATAACCATGGTTGTTCGAACTAATTATTTTAATGACGTTTAGGGAAGATGACATAGGACTATAAATCATTCATTGTGAAACCTTCCTTTGTGAACCTATACTATATAAAAATAATACTTTATCTATAATATAAAGTTATCAATATGATAATGTTATTATGTATTATCTAGATTATTACCGGGTTATCACAGTGATTTAAAACCTTTTAAATAATCAGTAAAAATGATTTGCTTAATATAATTCATGTTTCCATTTCATTATGGAATACCACATAAATAAAAGCAGTACAAATCACATTCATTAATTTGTTCTTTTCCAAGCATCCACTGTGTGCTAGCACCAGGTCACGCTCTAAGGATAAAAATTATCTAAGTGATGTGGTTTGGCTGGGTCCCCACCCAAATGTCATCTTTAATTGTGGTTCCCATGGTCCCTCTGTGGCACAGGAGTGACCCAATGGGAGGTGATTGGGTCATGGGGGTGGATTCCCCTGTGCTGTTCTCATGGTGATGGGTGGGTTCTCATGAGATCTGATAGTTTTATGGGGGGCTTCCTTCTTTACTCGGCTATCATTCTTCTCCTTCCTGCTGTCACGTGAAGAAGGATGTGTTTGCCTCCCATTCCACCATGATTCTGAGGCCTCCCCAGGCCTGCAGAAGAGTGAGTCAATTAAACTTCATTCCTTTATAAATTACCCAGTCTTGGGTATTTCTTCATAATAGCATGAAAATGGACTAATACACTAAGTCGTGGTGTGATCCTGGAGAAGCTCATTTTCTTCTGGGGAAGATGGACAAGTGAGAAACCACAGAAAGTGGAAAGGCAGGCCTGTTAGCTATGGTACCTAATGCAGAGCGAGGGAGGGCAGCCCACTTGTCCTGGAGAGAAGGCTGCCCTGGCTGAAGGCTGAGCCCTCATTAGGGAAAAGGACAGGGCAGGAGGTGAGAGAAGGTGGGAGGCAGTGATAACTTCAAGGCACTCAGAGAGGGCATTTACCAAGCTTTGGCTAAACAGGGCTGGACTGTAGAGTGTGAGGGGAAGAGTGAAGAGGGAGTAGGTTGGTTGGTGAGCATTTTGTGCTAAAAATCTTGGAGGATGTGGAAGAAGCAAAGGTCACACTGCTCTGTGCAAAGTCCTGAAGATCCTGTCTTACAGAGGGGCTCGCACTGCTATCTACTGTGATGGTTGATGAGAAGCAAAGCTGCCCTTGGGTGCTGCCCCTCAGAATCCCAACTGCATGCTCCTTTCTTACCAAGCTCTCTCTGCTGTAGCCTTTCCTTTTTAACCTCCCTGGGTGTCCTCGTTCCCAGCCCAGGCTTCCTTTTCTTCCCTTTCCATCTGAGTCTCAAGAGGGCAAAGGCTCTGACCTTCTTTGACTGCATTTAGCTACAACTGGCTGCTGACTGAATTGGTGTTCATCGGTGACTCTCATGGCCTTTCTCCAGTTGAGTTTGCCAACTAGAAAGGACTTCGGAAATTAAACAATTTTAAAACTTTTTTTTCTTTAACTTAACGCTCTCAAAGCAGTAGTATGTATTATATGATGACTTATCCCTATTGTTTTGGTTTAACTTACCCCTTTAGAGAAAAAAAAACACTCGAACTTAAATAGTCCAATGAGGGTGATTCCTTGTCATTTATGGAGAGCTTTTCCTTGGTCAAGGCAAAACATTAGCATTCTTAGCTGTTCACTTATTTATACTACAGGAAACCTACAGTTATGCAAAGCCACTGCCAACATAATCACGAGCTGCTGTGTGGAGTCTTAAGTACCTCATGGAAAAATAACTCTGAATTGGAATTCTTCCCAAAACCCAGCTTCGTTAATGCTTCGACAACTGAGAAGGCAAAAAAAAAAAAAAAAAAAAAAATCTAGAAAGCAGTTATAAATATGAATGGCTGTTAAACCTTTCAGCAGGGTGCTTTAGTGTAAAAAAATGTAAGATAATAGCACCAATGCTCTTGCAATAATACCATGGCTGTGTCATGCCTTTAATTTACCTAGAATTAATTACAGGTTTAAAATGCTTTATAGTTTCTGAACAAACATAACAGAGCCTCAAGTTTGTTTTATTAACCTGGCTGTGCCTTGTATTTCAAGACAGTCTTTGAGAATGTGGGAGGCAAGCTGTGCATGGGTATGTGTGTATGCGTGTACGTGGGTGTCTGCGCATGTATGTATGTGTCCCCACACGGAAGCAATGTGGAGCAAGATGGACATTGGGTTATTGACACAGCCATCCTCAAAACCATACATTTCAATCATATGGCAATTCAGTTTTGGATGGACCCCTTCTGAGCCATTGTCTGTAAAAGAAGTTTCTGCTATTTTTAATTTTGCCCCATTTTTTTTAACACGGGCTCTTTCATGAGCACTTCCTGAATACATACTCTTTTCTTATAAGAAGGAGCTATGAACCAAGAGCAAGAACTTTGGATATGAGAAGGACTTATAAGGTTATTGGGGGCTTTTCATCCTTACTGAGTGCTGTGGTGTAACTGTTTTTTATAGGTGGAAACCTAATCCTCAATGTAACAGTACAAAGAAGTGAAGGCTTTGGGAGATAACTAGCTCATGAGGGTGAAGCCTTTATGAACAGGATTAGTGCCTTTATATAAGGGACCTCACAGAGCTCCCTGGTCTCTTCTACCATGTTAGGACTCGGTGAGAAGGCACCATCTGTGAACCAGGAAATGGGCCCTCACCAGACAGTGAATCTGCCAACACCTTGATTTTGGACTTCTCAGTCTCTGGTACTATAGAAATAGTGTTTGTTGTTTATAAGTCACTCACTTTATAGTACAGGTTGAGGATCTCTTATTCAAAATGCTTAGAGGTGTTTTGGATTTCAGATTTTTTTTAAATTTTAGAATATTTACATGATACTAATTGAGCATTTAATCCAAAAATCTGAAATTTAAAATGCTCCAATAAGTATTTCCTTTGAGCATCATGTCAACGATCAAAATGTTTGTATTTTGGAGCATTTTGGGTTTCAAAATTTTGGATTAGGGATACTCAACCTATATTTTGCTATAGCAGTCTGAATGAACTAAGACACTGAGCAAATAGGAGAGTGATGATAGACACCACTTTTCTGAATAAAACCATCCCTTTATTCTAAGAGCAGATGAACATAGGTTGGATTTCTTGGAACGCAAATGTCTGTAGCATTTCAAGAGGTGATCATTGTGTTCATATACAGGGTCTTCTAATTCTTTTCATCAGTAGTTATTTGGCCATTGTCTCTCATTTATACCCACATGCCAAGTTAGTGGTCCTAGTCTTTTGGCTGCTTTAGATAATTTCAGATCAGCTTGCAGTCTTGATTTCAAATTGCCAGGAGAGGGTGGTGATGAGAGTTTGAAGTGGCAATGAGGAGCATGGCAGCCAATGTTAATTGAGACAAAAAATACACCAGACATTCCATAAAAACCTTAACTCTGACCACATTCCAACTCACCCCAAGCCTGTAGAGGGAGATCAATCATCATTTTCCTTATGCAGGTGAGGAAACCAAGGGTTAGGGTGGCCAAGTCATGACACAAGGACAAAGACAGCTTCGTGGACAAGCTGCAGTCACAGTGCAGGCAGCTGGCTCCAGAGCTTGGCACCTGGCCAGCGTGCTCGTGGGTTTTACAAGTCTCCTGAAACCAGTGGACTCCACTCATCTTCAGCCTTTGCCAGGAGATGAATGCTTTCTCTCTAGATTCCTGGATATCTGAGAAGTTACCAATCACATTTATACTCTCTCAGTTTTAAGAATAAGAAGCAATATTTCTTAATCCTTTGGAGAAAATGAAATAGAATATGTTTTTTTCAGATTTAAATATTTTATGTGCAAAAGTGATAATGCTTGTTATAAAAATTTACATATTACAAAATTGTAATAAGTGAAAAATTCCTTGCTTGCTGCTTTTACTAAAACTCACTTGCATGTTCTTATCTAACCACACCTCTAAGTCCAGTTCCCCTCCCCAGGTGTAATAAAGGTTAACAATTTAGAATGTACCTCTTTCTCTATCTCTATTCCTCCCCACCCCCTTCACCCAACATTTACACAACTACTTGGCAGTGTTAAGTGGACAGACCCCGGAATCAAATCTTGATTCTGCCATTAATTAGCAACGTGATTTTGTGCTAGTGATCTCTCCAGGCTTCTGTTTCCTTATATGTAAAATAGACATAATAATGTTACCTACATCATGAGTGTGTGTGAAGATTACATGAGTTATTATAGAAAGCCATTAGAACAGAGATTGGCACATGATAAGCCCTCAGTGAGCATACAATCTACATTTCTGTGTATGTATGTATATTAGTACACAAAAGGATGACAGTATATAAATTTTTTTCTGTTTTGTATTTCCTTTTTTTTTTTTTTTGAGACAGAGTCTCACTTTATTCCCCAGGCTGCAGTGCGGTGGCATGATCTCAGCTCACTGCAACATCCGCCTCCTGGATTCAAGCGATTCTCATGCCTCAGCCTCCTGCTGTTTTGTGTTTTTGACAGAACAATATATTATTTGAGTTATATAAAACTGCTTTTTAAAAACACCAGTTACACAATGTTCTATTATATGTGTATAACCTGCTGATAGACTTTTAGATGTGTCTGTTTTTTACTCTTATAAACAATGCTTTAATAAACTACTAGGCACATAAATCTCTATGCATTTGCCTTAGTATTGCTGTCGGATAAATTTCTAGACATGGAATTGCTGAGGAAAATGTATGCACATTTAAAATTTCGGTTGAAACTGCCAAAGTGCCCTCCCCAAAGGCCATACTAATTTACAATTCAGAACATCAAGATTGGATGTGTCTATTTTCCCATAACCTTGCTAGTGCTAATTATGAGAGCATTTAAAAATCTTTATCGGACTGGCAGGTGAAAAATGTCTTATTGTTATTTTAATTGCATTTCTTTGATTAGTAGTAAGGTTAGGCTTTTTTAATGAATAAAATGACTTTGTATTCTATGAATTGGCTATTCTTAACTTTTGTCTTTTTTTCTACCGGGTGTTTTTTAATGGATTTTTACAATTCTTATATATTAAGGATTTAATCCCTTATCACTCACATGTGCTATAAAGTTCCCCACATGTTTGTTGGTCTTTTCATATTTTTACCTCATCAGAAACCTACAATTCACATATAGACAAATCCGTGTCTTTTCCTCTCTGGTTTGAAAATTCTCCCCATCTCACATTTATGTAATTCTTCTCCTATATTTTCTTTCAGTAGTTTTTGTTTTTTTTTAAAAAAATATGAAATGTATGTCAAGTAAGATAGCTCTGAGTACTATGTTGTGAGGTAAATTTAACTTTATTTATCCTTAACAAATAGGCAATTTTTGGAGAAGTTGAAGAGAGACAAAAGGAAAAATTATATTTGGAAAAACTGCAATATGTAGTCACCCATTCATTTAATCAATTAGTTAACACGTATCTCCTAAGTGTTTAACATATTGCACGAACCATACAGGTGTGTACACTGGCCAGTAGAACTTTCTGTAATGAATGAAATGTTCTACAAGTTGAACATAGCAAATCTGAAAATCTGAAATATGAAATGCTCCAAAATTTGAAACTTTTTGAGCACAGATGTGACTTGCAGAGGAAATGCTTATTGGAGCATTCTGTATTTTGAATTTTGGGATTTGGATGATCAACTGGTAAGTAGACATAATGCGAATATTCTCAAAAAAAATCTGAAATCTGAAACACTTGTGGTTACAAGCATTGTGGATAAAGAATACTCAACCTGTATATCTGTGCTGTTAAATGCAGTAGCAACTGGCACATGTGGTATTGAAATATGGTTAGTGTGATCAAGTAAATGATTTTTTATTTTTTAACTTTAAGTGACAGAGTTACTTGTGGCTATTGCTACCTTACAGGACAGTATAGGTGTAGATGGTTGTGGAAACAAAAAAACAGAGAAAGAAATATGTGTATGTGCATGTGCACATGTGTGTGTACATGCACATGTGGCTATGATGACAGCAAAAGAGAATGCAGGTGAGAATGCAAAAGGAGTAGCCAGATGCTTTCTGTTGGAAACTATTGTCGAATTTTAGAAAAATTCCAATTTTGTATCTCTTTGTGATTTAGGGATCTGAAAAAGAGGACATTTAGACAAAAGAGAGCATGCATTTTTGGCCTTTAGATTCCTAGTCAATAGCCCTTTCTTTTCAAGGTTGTAAACTGTCTGCCTCAATTCTGCATCCCAGCTCTTTTCTGCATATCACACATCTCTTTTTCAGGAAGGCTGTACCAAATCTACAAACCTAATGACCTACCTCTATATTCGCTTCTCTTTTCTGGGGAAAAAGATGAGCTTTCTTCTGAAATCTCTTTGATCTTTTCTGTAGGGTTGCATTAGTGTTTTAAGAGTTTGGGGACATGGCTGTTAAATCTCTTGATACTGCATAGTTCAGAGAGGCCCCCAAAATGCTCACTGGATGATATTAACATGCAGATATATTTGCATGGTGAAAAGCCTTGCGATTCTAGGCAAGGAATCTTTTCTATTTCCATTTGCAAAAGAAAATAGGCCTATTTCTCTGTTGTGTAACATTTGTGTAACTTGTCTGACCCAAGACAGTTAGAATCAGAGCAAGGTCATTCTTGTGGCTCTAGGAGCAGATAGCTGTATGTGGAGGAGGTCGTTGTTTTCTGTATGAGAGCAGGATGAGGAAATGCCAGCCTGGGTCCAGGAGCATGAATATGCAGGTGTCCGGAGCCATGGGCAGGTTGTCAGATGTATGGTCGCCAGATTTATTACCAAGGTAAAAGGCATACATCGTATGTAGAGCCAGCTGGTCACCTGTCAGGTGGAGAGCTGAGACTGAAAACGGGCTGCTCAACACTGAGGAGATAACTGCTTTATGGAGAATCAGTGGTGGGGTGTCTGAAGGAAAAAACAATCCCATCCTGCACGGTGCACCTGCATGCTTTGTTTGTGATAAAAACTGGAGGATGAGAAAACAAAAGCAAGTGCTGTGGCAGTATTAGACCTTGAGGTTTAGAGAATGTTTGATGTGGCATCTCATGAAACTTTAATCATGAAATTCATTCAAATTCATTGAGATATGTGGGTTGATAGGAACTGACAAGCAGCAGAAGCTGTCTCCATTCATGGTGGTGATTTATGGAGCGGTAGAGAGCGGGATGCCTCTGTCTTCCCCTCCAGCCTCATTTAACAACTTCATTAATAACCCAGATAAACAAGCCATCTAGTTCATGAATAGCATCTGATATTAGATTGAGAGGTGTTGGGAATAACAAAGAAACCCCAAGCTGACAATGGACTCTCATAAAGAAAAGCAGAGAATAGTGACCACAAGTAAATAGGATTCCATTGAGTTCAAAATGATTAAAATTATTCTGAAAGTTTCCAAACACATTTGAGGAAAGAATGAAAACCCACTGAGCAATAGCTAGTAATTATTATTATGAGTTCCTGTTCTAGACACTTTCATTTGATCCTCACAGCAACCTTATGATTTGGATTGTATTATCCTCTTTTACAAATGCTGCAAACTGAGGATCAGGAATTATAAGCAATTAACAAAGAACCATTCAGATAGTAAATATTAGAGTTAGGATTTGACGTGCAGGTGTGTTAGGCTTTGCAAGATAGTGCTCTTTCTTCTGTGTTCTTGCTACTCAAAATGTGGTCCACGAACCTGCAGCATCAGCCTCAGCATCACCTGGGAACTTGTTAGAAATGCAGACTCCCAAGCCCCTTCCTCCACCACACTGAACCAAAAGCTGCATTTTTAGCAGGATTTGCAGATAATTCATACGCATGCGAAAGTCTGAGAGGACCTGGTCTGTACTCGGGGCACATGGGAATGCAAGATCGCAATGTAGACAAGACTCTGTGACCTCCTCTTTCTTGCGCCAGGGTCATCATCTGAGTTCACCCTCAGATTTAGTGCTATCTGCATCTAAGAGGGAATCACCAGTCTCACACAACCACAATGGCCTTGCCCATTCAGCAAGTAAAGAGCAATTCAGAATGACCAGAGCAAATAACACAAACTTTTGCTTCATTCACATCCTGTGTTTACTGCGATCCCAGCACTTATACCACATAGCATTGGAGTTGTTGATTTAATTGCTGTCAAGTTTTCAGAAGGGTCTAAAATCTATTTTTTTTTTTTTTTTGAGATGGAGTCTCGCTCTGTCAATGAGACTGGAGTGCAGTGTCGTGATCTCGGCTCACGGCAACTTCCACCTCCTGGGTTCAAGCAATTCTCATGCCTCAGCTGAGACTACAGGCATGCACCGCCATGCCTGGCTAATTTTTGTATTTTCAGTGGAGACCAAAAATGACCATGTTTAGTTGAGACTAAAAATGACCATGTTGGCTAAGCTGGTCTTGAACTCCTGACCTCAAGTGATCTGCCCACCTCAGCCTCCCAAAGTACAGGGATTACAGGCGTGAGCCACTGTGCCTGGCTGGGCCTAAAATCTTAAAGGGCAAAGGTTTGTCTGTTAACCCAAATCTTTGTTTCCCTGACACCTAGCACAGAGCCTCACCTGGTCTGGAGAAGATGCTCAACAAATGTTTGTTGAATGACTGTATGAATGAATGAATGGACACTGGGGGTTGTTTTACTCTGCCTAGGCTACTTCTCATTGATGACTTTCCCTGGACATTTACAAATCAGAGCTTTGCTGAAAACATCTGGAAAGTTCTTTCTTTCCTTCCCGACCCTTAAGCACAGGTATATTTTCCTTCTAGGCCCCAGCAGGTGTTCTCTTCTGGCAAAAACCAAAGAGAGGAAATCTACAGTATCCTCTTGACAGTGAATTTAAAAAACAACAGTTGCAAATAAAAAAAAATACTTTCACAGATGGAATTTTCATGTTCTCATTTCTACTGCATATTGTAATTTGTGGTAGAAGGCTAAGGTCAGGACAGACTTATTCAGTCATTCAACAAATATTTATAAAGCCCTGATATGCAGCAAATGTTAGAGATAGGCAGACAATCAGATACACATCTTACCCACCCTTGTGGAGCAGAGAGACTGACAAGGGAGATAAGAAGTAAATTGGGATAATAAATTCAAAGCAGTTCATGAAGCTCAACAAACATTTATTGAGTTATAGCTCTCAGCCATGCACTGTGCTAGCTGCTGGGAGAGAAAGATGCTTAAGATGAATCCCTTGCCTAACACAGATCACAATGCAGTGAGACCAGCACATGAACAGATCCTCTCTTTGCTGTGGCAAGGGCAGAGATAGGAGTGTTCAGGATGCTAAAGGAGCACATGCTGTGGGGGAGGGCCCTCAATGGGGTGAGTGGCCAAAGAGAGGTGAGTCTTGGAAGAGTTCTTAGAGGACATGAGCTTGTGCTGAGTCTTGAGGCATAATAGGACTTGGAGGAGTGAACATTAAAGTCAAAGTTTCCTTGACTGAAGGATCAAAATAGTTAAATGCCACAGTGCTGAAGGACTATGGGGATTCTAGGGAGGGAGAAGTTGCATGTTTGAGAAACAGGAGGACAGGGACCACATGAAGGCTAAAACAGAGTTTGTGGTTTTGATTTGCATTTCTCTAATGACCAGTGATGATGAGCTTTTTTTTCATATGTTTGTTGGCCGCATAAATGTCTTCTTTTGAGAAGTGTCTGCTCACATCCTTCACCCATTTTTGATGGGGTTGTGTTTTTTTTCTTGTAAATTTGTTTAAGATCTTTGTAGATTCTGGATATTAGCCCTTTGTTGGATGAATAGATTGCAAAATTTTTCTCCCATTCTGTAGGTTGCCTGTTTTCTGTTTGCTCTGATGATAGTGGTTTTTTTTTTTTTTTTTTTTTTGCTGTGCAGAAGCTCTTTAGTGTAATTAGATCCCATTTGTCAATTTTGGCTTTTATTACCATTGATTTTGGTGTTTTAGTCATGAAGTCTTCGCCCATGCCTATGTCCTGAATGGTGTTGCCTAGGTTTTCTTCTATGGTTTTTATGGTTTTAGGTCTTAAGTTTAAGTCGTTAATCCATCTTGAGTTAATTTTTGTATAAGGTGTAAGGAAGGGGTCCAGTTTCAGTTTTCTCATGCTAGTTAGAATGGTGATCATTAAAAAGTCAGGAAACAACAGATGCTGGAGAGGATGTGGAGAAATAGAAATGCTTTTACACTGTTGGTGGGAGTGTAAATTACTTCAACCATTGTGGAAGACAGTGTGGTGATTCCTTAAGGATCTAGAACCAGAAATACCATTTGACCCAGCAATCCCATTAGTAGGTATATACCCAAAGAATTATAAATCATTCTGTTATAAAGACACATGCACACGTATGTTTACTGCAGCACTATTCACAATAGCAAAGACTTGGAACCTACCCAAATGTCCATCAGTGATAGACTGGATAAAGAAAATGTGGCACATATATACCATGGAATACTATGCAGCCATACAAAAGCTTTGTCCTTTGCAAGGACATGGATGAAGCTGGAAACCATCATTCTCAGCAAACTAACACAAGAACAGAAAACCAAACACTGCATGTTTTCACTCATAAGTGGGAGTTGAACTATGAGAACACGTGGACACAGGGAGGGGAACATCACACACTGGGGCTTGTCAGTGGGTGAGAGGCTAGGGGAGGGATAGCATTAGGAGAAATGCCTAATGTAGATGACAGGTTGATGGGTGCAGCAAACCACCATGGCATGTGTATACCTATGTAACAAACCTGCATGTTCTGCACATGTATCCCAGAACTTAAAGTATAATAATAAAAAAAAAAAAAACCAGAAAAAATAGAGTTTGTGGCACTGAGATGGAGAAAGTTCATTCTATACTATGGAAAGAGTCTGCATAGATGTACAAGTGGGTCCCTTTCTCTTTCATTCTCATTCGTTCTCTCTCAACTCTTTAGCATTTGAAGTTTTTAGTACATTAAAGATCATATTATTAAAAATGGCAATTTTAAAAGTTTTTAAATGAAAAAGAAATATTTAAATACAAATTTAAATTTAACAGAAACATAACAATTTTGAGCACAAAAGATAATCATAGGATTTATTATATGCATCAGTTTGTTCACTAAAGTTGGTGTAGTTCAGCCCGTGGACAAACAATTAAATGCCTATGATCATCATCTTCACTTTGAATACTGTTATTATATCTCTGTAACTCATTATATGTACAACCTTCTTTGATGATGACTTCGGAAGTCTTCATTTAAAAGCCCCTTGAGAATGGGAAGGTGGGGACAAATGGTTCTTCTGGCTTAGCTACATGCTACAGTGGAGATTTTTTTTTTTTTTTAACTTAAGAAGATAACTGCTGAGAATGTTATGGGTGTGCTTTCTGTTTGGCCTGGGACGACCCAGTTCTAGCTCACACATTTCACCCCTGCCTGTTCCCTGAATGTTCTATCATGTTAGGTAGGCTTCCAGAAGGGACAGAGTTTAATCTACACAGTCTGCAATTACTTCAGAGCCCTTGAAGGAAGCAAAAAGCCTTCCACGGCCCCATCCCTTGGCTAAGATGTGGGATTTGCCTGCATCGCAAATCAGTGATGAACGACCAAGAAAAGCTTCTCGATGCTTTTTAAAGATGTTGATTGAGAGACTTTGATTGGAAATTCCAAGGTGCTTTAGAGCAGAGAAACTCCCTAATGAAAAGATGTTAATCTGGAGCACCAGTGCCCTTGTTTCTTTCCTCTCCTCATCTTCCATTCCTCCACAGGCTAGAAATGTGATCTCAAGACTTTTCTTAGTTTTAATTTTTGCTGTTTAAAAATTAGAATTCTTCCACACTCTAGAGTCCTTCTCTTTGATATTCCAGATGTGTAAATTATGAGTAACATGGAGGGTTATTCAAAACTCAGAGGTTTCATATGACTAACAACTGCCCATGATATGAGTGGGGTCAGAACCTGCTGTGACCACTCCTCACTGTGTCTCCCTAAATCATGCCAAGTCCTTTATGGGAGGATTTTAAGGGAAGCCAAAGGTTATGTTCTCTGCTTTCTTTTGTAAATATGTCACAGTATGTTTGACCTGGAGACTGGTTCCCCTCACAGCTGGTGGTAGAGTCAGATCTGTGGTCTTTATTAGGATTTAAATCACTTAAAAGCCTATTTCTCATCCCCTTAGCCCAGACATAAAGAAGACTTACTGTATCAAAAAATGATTTCTTTTTAAAGCAAAAACATTGTTGACATAAGAAAGTGTAATTCTTTCGGGTACAAAACCTATACCACATAAGGATTTTTTTAAAGTAAGCTCAAAGGGGATTTTTTTTCTATATTACAAAGACTCCCCACTGTGGCATTTTTCATATTCAGTTCAAATGATATGGGGATATGTTAGTTGATTTAGTTGATTTACAGGGGATATGTTAGTTGATTTACTTACATAAAATCAAGTGTAGTTGTCTTGGTAATAGTAATGGTAGCAGCAGTGGGAGTAGTGCCATTATACTGTAGAGTAGAATATGGATAATTTTCATGTCATTACTGTATAAAACCCATAATTCTTAGGACAAAATCCATTTAAATATAGCTTTAATGGCAGAAACTTGAGCAAATTTCCAAAGTTGGGTCTCATACTACTTAGCTTTCATGATTTAGACATATTTACTATGAAGTAACATCATAAATACTTAAAATTAAACAACTGTCAAGATGAATAAAATATACTTTATGATCCAGAATGTCTCCTTTTGTGGCTAGATTTGGTAGCTACTCATCCCTCAATTTCATTAATCCATAAAACATTTCCTAGTCAATTATACAGAATAAGAATAAGCAATATTTTTGTTTTTAGTGTAATTTTTAAAGCAAAATTGTATACATGTATTTGTGCTTGTTTGGACATGGAAAAGAGAATGATTATTTTCATTCCCTGAGATTTCATAGTAAAGTGATAAATAGCAAATGCCCTTATTGTGAGTGTGATCTCCTTTGTTTTAAAAACACCCTATGCTTGTCATGAATAGGGTATTCAATTTCTTGAAGTTTATAATGGAGTTACATTGATTTGCATTGAAATTCAGGTGGCATCATTAACTACTATATATTCTTATATAAACCAGTTAACCCCTTAAGCCTCAGTTTCTTCATCTGTAGAATGGGGATAATATGTAACTTATGTTTTTGTAAGGATTCGAGGTATTGTATATATAGTTCGTATAGTGCCTAGTCCCAAGTTAGAGCTAAATAAATGTACCAATAATATGCCAAACGAATATTTCTATTGTATGAAGATATGGTTTTGCTGTGTCCCCACCCAAATCTCACCTTGAATTGTAATAATCCCTATGCGTCAAGTGGGGCACCTGGTGGAGATAAATGAATCATGGGGGTGGTTTCACCCATACTGTTCTCATGGTAGTGAATAAGTCTCATGAGACCTGATGGTTTTATAAATGGGAATTCCCCTGCACAAACTCTCTTGCCTGCCACTGTGTAAGACGTGACTTTCTTCTCCTTCGCCTTCTGCCACGATTTTGAGGCCTCTCCAGCCACATGGAACTGAGTCCATTAAGCCTCTTTTTCTTTATAAACTATCCAGTCTTGGTTATGTCTTCATTAGCAGTATGAGAACTGACTAATACAGATGACAAATAAATGCATAAAATAAATTACAAATATAATACATTTATGTATTCTATACTAGACACTGGATTATCTACTAGAAGATTTAACAAAGAAGAAATCTTAGTATCTATGTTCAAAGAGATAATAATTTTGGTTGAGGGGAGCAACCTGAGAGAGACATGTACACAGCAAATTATAAAATAAATTAGACCATGTCTAGCCCTCTTAGTAGTGGATTACAAACAGTGCCCGAGATCCCAAAGTGGGGAGTAATTCATTCTGATTGGGAAAAGGCAATGAGGGGAATCCATGGGGTATCAGGGAGAACTTCACTTAAATAACATTTGAGAATGCTCTTAAAGAATAGACAGAATTTCAGCAAGTGGAGAAGAAAATATCTGAGGAAGAGCAGATAGCATCAGAAAAGGCACTGTGGCATGGGACATGATATGGTTTGGCTGTGTCCCCACCCAAACCTCAACTTAAATTGTATCTCCCAGAATTCCCACGTGTTGGGAAGGATCCAAGGGAAGGTAATTGAATCATGTGGGCCAGTCTTTTCCATGCTATTCTCATGGTAGTGAATAAGTTTCACAGGATCTGATCGGTTTATCAGGGGTTTCCGCTTTTCCTTCTTCCTCATTTTATCTTGCCGCCACCATGGAAGAAGTGCCTTTTGCCTCCCGCCATGATTCTGAGGCCTCCCCAGCCATGTGGAACTGTAAGTCCAATTAAACCTGTTTTTCTTCCCAGCCTGGGGTATGTCTTTATCAGTCATGTGAAAATGGACTAATACAGGAAATTGGTACCAGTAGAGTGGGGCATTGCTGAAAAGATACCCAAAAATGTGGAAGTGACTTTGGAACTGGGAAACACGTAGAGGTTGGAACAGTTGGAGGGCTCAGAGGAAGACAGGAGAATGTGGGAAACTTTGGAACTTCCTAGAGACTTGTTAAATGGCTTTGCTCGAGATGCTGATAGCGATATGGACAATAAGGTCCAGGCTGAGGTAGTCTCAGATGGAGATGAGGAACTTTTTGGGAACTGGAGTAAGGTGGCTCTTGTTATGTTTTAGCAAAGAGACTGGTGGCATTTTGCCCCTGCCCTAGAGATTTGTGAAAATTTGAACTTGAGAAAGATGACTTAGGGTATCTGGTGGAAGAAATTTCTAAGCAGCAAAGCATTCAAGAGGTGACTTGGGTGCTGTTAAAGATATTCAGTTTTAAAAGGGAAGCAGAGCATGAAAGTTTGGAAAATTTGCAGCCTGACTATACAATAGAAAAGGAAAACCTATCTTCTGGGGGAGAAATTCAATAAAGCTGCAGAAATTTGCATAAGTAACAAGGAACCTAATGTTAATCTCCAAGATCACAGGAAAAATGTCTCCAGGCCATGTCACAGACCTTCATGGAAGCCCCTCCCATCACAGGCCCAGAGGCCCTGGAGGAAAAAGTGTTTTTGTGGACTGGGCCCTGGGTCCCTGTGCTGTGTGCAGCCTAGGGACTTGGTACCCTGTGTCCCAGTCACTCTAGCTGTGGTTGAAAGGGACCAATATACAGCTCGGGCTATGGCTTCAGAGGGTGGAAGCCCCAAGCCTTGGCGGCTTCAGAGGGTGGAAGCCCCAAACCTTGGCAGCTTCCATGTGGTGTTGAGCCTGCAGGTGCACAGAAGTCAAGAATTGAAGTTTGGGAACCTCTACCTAGATTTCAGAAGATGTATGGAAACGTCTAGATGCCCAGGCAAAAGTTTTCTGCAAGGGTGGGGCACTCATGGAGAACCTCTGCTAGGGCAGTGCAGAAGGGAAATGTGGGGTCATAGCCCCCACACAGAATCCCTACTGGGTCACTGCCTAGGGGAGCTGTGAGAAGAGGGCCACCATTCTCCAGACCCCAGAATGGTAGACCCACTGACCGCTTGCACTGTGTGCCTGGAAAAGCCAGGGACACTAAACACCAGCCTGTGAAAGCAGCCAGGAGGGAGGCTTTCTGCTGCAAAGCCACAGGGGTAGAGCTGCCCAAGATCATGGGAACCCACCTCTTGCATCAGCGTGAGCTGAATGTGAGACCTGGAGTCAAAGGAGATCATTTTGGAGCTTTAAAATGTGACTGCCCCACTGGATTTCAGACTTGCATGGACCCTGTAACCCGTTTGTTTTGGCCAACTTCTCCCATTTGGAATGCCTGTACCTACCAAATACCTATACTCCCATTGTATCTAGGAATTAACTAGCTTGCTTTTGGTTTTACAGGCTCATAGGCAGAATGGACTTGCCTTGTCTCAGATGAGACTTTGGACTCTGGACTTTTGGGTTAATGCTGAAAAGAGTTAAGATTTGGGGGGCTGTTGGGAAGGCATGATTGGTTTTGAGATGTGAGGACATGAGATTTGGAGGGGCCAGAGGTTGGCAAATGATATGGATTGGCTGTGTCCCCACCCAAATCTCAACTTGAATTGTATCTCCCAGAATTCCCACATGTTGTGGGAGAGACCCAGGGGGAGGTAATTGAATCATGGGGCCTGGTCTTTCTCATGCTATTCTCATGATAGTGAATAAGTACCATGAGACCTGATCGGTTTATCAGGGGTTTCTGCTTTTGCTTCTTCCTCATTTTTTTTTTTTTTTTTTTTTGGCTGCCACCATGTAAGAAGTGCCTTTTGCCTCCCACTGTGATTCGGAGGCCTCCCCAGTCATGTGGAACTGTAAGTCCAATTAAACCTCTTTCTTCCCAGCCTTGAATATGTCTTTATCAGCAGTGTGAAAATGGACTAATACAGGACACGACTGTTCAGTGTTTTCTGGGAAAAATCAGCACTCCAGGATGGTAGGGGTAAGCAAGAAAAGTCAGTTGTAGGCAAGTGATGGCAGACTTTGAATGCAAAGCTAAGAGTTTGTGCTTTATTGTGTGAGCATTGGTGAACCATTAAATGTGTTTTATTGTGGAAGTGACACATTAGATCCAAGTTTTAAAATGATATATTAAAATGGTACATTTTTTGTGGTTTGGTGAATGAAAGTGAGGTGGCTGGTTGGTTGGTAGTTGTTTAACTAGAACAGTAATTGGCAAACTTTTTCTGTAAGGACCAGAACATAATTATTTTTGGCTTTGAGGGTCATATGGTCTTTGTTGCAACTACTCAAATCTGCATTGTAGCACAAAAGCAGACATAGACAATATGTTAATGTATGAGTGCTGCTGTTTCAATAAAACTTTATTTACAAAAACAGGCAACTAGCTAAATGTAGCCCTTGGGCCATAGTTTGCCCAGTTCTGTATGTAATAGACTAGATGAGAGAGGATGAAGACCTGCACTTGGATAGTGGCAGATAATGAAAAAATAAGAAACAAATTTGAGACAGACTATGGACACAGTAAGTTTTGGATTCATATTTAGCATTTGGTGAGAGCATGAAGTTTAAGGGCATTGGATAAGTATCAAAACTTTTTGATATCAGGGTGGATATTGGAAACTAAATAAAGATTGAAATAGTAAAAAGTTTTTGACTAAATAAAGCATATTTCAACAGATAATTTGGTTTGGGCATACAAAGATTTAAATGAAATAAAATATATTCTAACACATAATTTGATATAGGCATGCTAAATGAACAAGCACTGTAGCTATAAAGGCAGAAATCATAAAGGAAAGATTGTTAGATTTAACTACATGAACAAGAAAACCATAAAGTAAATTATTGGATTAAATCCAATGACATTTCTAATGGTAGACTGTTTTTTGCCCAAAAAAGGCAATTTCTGACCAGGTCCAGTGGCTCACATCTTTAATCCCAGCACTTTGGGAGGCCAAGGCAGGAGGATTGCTTGAGCCCAGGAGTTCAAGACCAGCCTGGGCAACATAGTGAGACTCCATCTCTACAAAAAAATTTAAATTAAAAAACTGCGATTTCATATGGTATAATAGATACATGGTAAAGAACAAAGAAAAAGGAATGTTTAGAACAAATATGAGAGGGTGGAATAGTGCTTTTTATATATAAAGATCTCTTTAAAACCAATAAGAAAAAGACTAACTTTCCAGAAGAAAACTGGACAAAACATATGAATGGGTAATTCACAAATATTTCTGATTTAAATATTTGAGAAAATGCCCAACCTCGGTGATAAATAAATATACATATAGTGATAATATTGTACAGGTTTTCACCTGCAGTGCAGACATTTTTAAAGACACTGGGAAATTCTGATAATTTTAAGTGTCCAAAGGAAATAAGAGCTCAACAATTTTTGGTAAGCTTGTAAAGTGATATGACCATTATGGATGACTATTTGGTAAAAATGTGCATAGCTTTTGACCAAATGATTCTATTTCTAGTAACATGCCATAAGGGTACAATCTAAAATGTGTGTGGTACCTTATGTATGAGGTTGTTCATTATAGAGTTATTTATAAGAGCCAAGTGTTAGATAAGACTAATAACTTATAATAGTAAGATTAAATATCTAACAGTGCCCAGATATCCGATTGAACATTATTTTGTGTGGGCTTCTGTGAGGGATTTTTTAAATGTGAGATTAGTGTTTAAATTCATGGACTACCCTTCATGATGAGGATTGGCCTCATCTAATCGTGGAAAGCCTAAAAAGAACAAAGACTGACCTCTCCAGAGCAAGAGAGAATTCTGCCAATAGATGACCTTTGGACTTGAACTGAAATGTCAGCCCTTTCCTAGTCTCCAGCCTGCAGCCCCACCCTACAGATTTTGGATTTGCTGGCCTCTATAATTGCATGAGCCAATTCCTTAAAACAAATCTCTCTATATATATTCATATGCACCCTACTGGTTCTGTATCTCTGGAGAACACTTACTAATGCAATATAAAATCTCACAGTTAAGAGTGTATATAAAATTGAGAGGGCTTATTCTTATTTAGATATGAATTATGTTCATATGCAATATCAAGACAAGCTATTGGCTTCAGAGTTCCTAAAAAGAGATTGGACTCCACTGTTGGATTCATCCTCTGTTTTTGTCAACTGGCTGCTTCTTGGGTTTTGTTCAACCTTACTGCTTCTTACACGGCCTCAATCAAGCGGTGTTTTGGATGTAACAGAGTTAAGGTGCACTGACTGTGCGCTATGCTCTTGCAGCTGCCTGAGATGATTCTGTCTTTTGGCCTCTTGCTTCGCTTTATTGCTTCAGGAACCAGGGAGAATAAGGCACATGTTATCTTGTCATGTTTTGTACACGGCTGTCTGAATTCCTTAACACCTAGATGCACATTACCAGATTCCAAGGTTTGCAGCCACTTGAGCTGAATTATTCTTAAATGAAAATTGTAAAAATCATAATAACTTTCCAGGCCCTGCAAAAGCTGATGTGTGCTGCATAAAAACCAAGCCTAGACCCATCTTCACTGATGCTGCCTTTATAATAATAATAATAATGATATTCATAGTTGACTGCAGCTTCATTTACTGCTTCATTTACTTTTATAAGTATTATCTCATTTGATCCTCAAAAATATTAGATAGAGAGGAGATTCTTATTTTAATTTTATATACATCTATATGGAAATGAAAGCCCTGAGAAGTTAGATGTATAAGAACACATACCTAATGGCAGTTGGGGGCGCTGGGATCCCCATTCTCATTTTCTGGTTCTAAATTCCATCCCCATTCCTCTTTCCTCTTAGCCTTTTTTCTTTCAGTTCCATAATTCAACAATATTCATTTATGAAATTCTATGCCCAAGTATTATTCTAGGTCTTAGGATATGTCAGGCAATAAGACAGATTTCTTCGTGAACCATTTCTGTGGACTGACTTCATGAAGCTTAGAGTCCAAGAAGGAAGATGGGCATAAAAAATACAAATAATTTCAATTGTGAGACCTGCTATTGAGGAGAAACGTAAGAGGCCTTTAAAGTGTATAAGTGAAATCATTTACTCAGCCTTGCCTTAGAATAAAATGTTTCACATGAACAAATATTCCAGATAACTCTTGCCACATCAAATGCAACATTTCCATTTTGGATGGAAATCCAATGAAAATACATTAGAAGATTCTCTGCTTTATAAGGGGCATGTGTGAGAGAGATACATTATATTTTTCTTGAACTCTGAGTCATTCTGCTGCATTCAGCATTGGTCTATGTTTTAATACTGTAGGGAGTTCATATATCGGTCAGTCTCTTAGCAGGAAACAAATGACACACTTAAGTAGGGGAATAGGGGAGAATTAAAGAGAATCTCCACAAAGGTGTAGGCAAGGCTGAAGGGACAAGGGTGGGAGCAGTTACAAGAACCCAGATTGCATAGCTGTGGGAAAAGGCTGCCCCGTAGGAGCTATAACCCTCAGCTGACCTGTGGGAACGCAGCAGGAGGGAGTTGGGGGTGACAAATGTCCATGCCATTCTCCTGCCCTCTGATTTGCTGTGTCCAACCAGGAGTGAGAAGGTCAGGGGCATATTGAAGGCATCCATACAGCACCCTCTGGGGTAGAGAGAAGGATGGAGAGGAGGTCTGGATTGGCAAATGAAAGATGTACAGCATAGCTTCTCCTGATCTTTGTTACCAGGTCTGCTTCTAACAGCCTTTTCTGCCACTATTTTTAACTCCAACAGCCTCATGAATGGTCTGCTTGCTTGCATGCACTGTTGCCCCTAATAACACAACCGTTTTTTTCCCTCAGCAGCTAAGGTTATTTTAGAAAAATGCCATAAATCAAGTAATATGCATCATCTATGCTTACAACTGGCCAATTGCTTCCCATTGCCCTTAGATTAAAATCTAAACTCTTCCATAACCTATAAAGCCCTGTTTGAGCAGCCCTCTCCCCGTTTTAGCTTCATCAGGTGCCTGCACTCTGGCCTTCCTGTTGCTGTCTATGCCAAACTTGTTCTCATTTCAGGCAGTTGTCACGTTCTGTTTCCTGTGTCTGAAATCTTCCTGGTTGCCTTACAAATGGTGATGGCTTGTTCTCCTCCTCTTCTCTTCCTCGTCCTTCTCTCCCTCCTCCCCCTTCTCTTCTTTTTGTTTTCTTCCTCTTCCTCTCCCTTTTCCTCACTTTCCTTCCATCTCCCTCTTTCTCTCTTCCTCCTCCTCTTTCTCCTCCTTCATCATCATCATTATTATTAAAGCAATTCCCTTTTTGGAGGTATAACATTATACACTAAATGGCCCCATATTTTAACTATACAGCCTGATGAATGTTCACATACATATACACCCATAAAACCACCACTCAGATCAAGCAGAAAGCATTTCCAGCCCACAGAAGGCTCTCTTGTGCTCCTGCCAGTCAATATCTGCCCCCTCCCCAAAAGGTATTTTGAACTCTATTACCATAGATCATTTGTGCCTGTTTCTGAAGTTCATCTGAGTGCAGTCGTACAATTTGTATCCCTTTTTGTGTAGTTTCTGCTGTTCAGTATAATGACTATGAGAGCTATCCATGTTGTTTCTTATAACAGTAGTTGGTTGATTTGCTATGTAATATTCCATTGCATGTACATACCAGAGTTTATCCATTCCATTGCTAAGGACATTTGGTTTCTAGTTTTAGTCTTTATGAATAACACTGCTATGGGGAATTTGTTGGTTATACATCAAGAGTGGAATTATTGGGCTGTAAGATAAGGATATGTTTATAGTAGGTGGTATTACTAAACAGTTTTTCAAAAAGGGTTGTGCCAATTTACCATCCCACTAGCAGTATGTGAGAGCTCCCATTGTCTTACATCCTTGTCAGCACTTGGTACTGACTACTTAATTTTAGCCATTCTGGTGGATGTGTAGAGGTATCTCATTATGGTTTTAATTTGCATTTTCTTGCTAACAAGGTTGAGCATCTTTTCATATGCATAGTGGCTGATTGCCTCTTATATAAAGTACCAATCAAATATTTCTGCCATTTTTTAGAAAAAATGATTGCCTCACTTTTTCCTATTGATTTATAGAAATTCTTGGTATATTTTGAGTATGCATTCTTTGTTAGATAGATGTTTTGTAAATATCTTCTCCCAGTCTATCTGAAAAAGCTTGCCTTTTCACTCTCTTAATAGTGTTTTTGATAAATGGAAGGTCTGAAGTCAAACTTAACACGCATTTCTTCTATGGTCTATGTGTTCTCTGACCTGTTTCAGAAATCTTTGAACATTCACTTATTATAACCTCCTCAGAGAGATGTGCACTGAGCTCCTTGTATGTTTCACCCTCCTGGCCAACCGCTGACCTCTCTGGGCTTGGAGCCTCAGTGAAGTCCAGCAATGCTCCTGGGGGTTGTCCAGTAGCAGTGGCCATGAGTTCAGGCTGACGTTCAAATTCACAAGCCCCAGTCAACTTTGCTGGCATCAAGGACAGGCAACAACATGGTATGACACGGCGGTCACAAGAGACAGAGCTTAGCAGGTAGAGAGCATCTCAGCTACAGAAAGCCATAAGCTTTGGGGTCCCTTCAGATTTATAGGTAGCTAGTCACATATCCTCTGAGGTGGATTCTGGGGAGCTCTTCCTAGATCTTCCACAGCAAAACCAAGGCACCTATTGCCTCCCTTCCCCCATCCTCCCCGGGCATGTTGGCTGCTGACAGCTTACAGCGGACTGTCTTTCAGGAATCACCCTCAATATGGGAAATCTCTGAAGGACCGTCCCGCTCACTCTCCCAGGTCAGCTGAGGCCTCTTCCGCAAATGAGTCGAAATGCACTTTCTCTGTCTATCGAATCTCCTCACCTTTGCTCCTTCAGGATTGTGGATCCTGGGAGCCCTCTTCCAGAAACTTCCTGCATGCAAATCTCCCTCTCAGTGGCAGCTTCCCTGGACCCCCTCAGGGACTCCCAGGGGTCTGACTTGCAAGGAGGAGATGGTGGCCAGGGTTTTCTGTTGCAGCTGTTGCTCATCCATACTGGCTCTTCAGTTCTCAATAAAGTCTCAATAATGAGGTTCAGGTCCTTGGAAGGGCACACAGTGCTCAGCTGGACTTTCATTCATTCTAGAACCAGTACAGGCATTCTCCAAATGCTTTGCTATTCCCTGAAGCAATGTTGACCAAGGGTCAAATCCTCAAGGATCTCTGAGGCTAGAAGACAACCACATAACCAGCCGTTAATCTTATTGTTCCAAAGTGTGTGTGTGTATATATCTGTGTGTACACACACATATGCCTGTGCATATACACACATAAATATATACATGTGTACATATACATGTACAGATGTGTGTGTGTACTCAGTCAGCAAATTGTTAAATAAAACATATTCTGCCTTCATACCCTGATAAAATAGGAAGGCCAGATTCCCATTCAGAAATTTTAGATTCTTTGGAGTTTTGTGCCAGAACATGGCAGCGCAAGGAGAACTAGCCCCCATGCCTGACCCATGACCATAGCCCACCCTAATTTTGCTCCCATTCCCAAATCCACTCAACTTTACTGTCCCTAAATCCCCAAATCCACTCAACTTTACTGTCGCTGGCCCTCTTCAGCATGCACCTCTTCTATTCTGGTGTTTCTTCATCATTCTTACCACTATGGAGTTATCTTGTTTCTTATTATTTTTTGGTTGTTTATTCAATCACCCCTACTGAAATTGATGTTAGGAGGGCAAAGTTCTCACGTCTCTTGCTCACCATTCTATCCCTAGTGGCTGGCACATGAATGATGAAACAGAGACCCAGGCTTGTTAAAAATAGTCATTAAATAACTGCTACAGACATTGGAAACAAGGGCCTGAGGGGGAACCGTAGTTTAGGGGAGCAATGGGCCCTTTCTGCTTGCTCCGTGGTTTTTGTTCCAGAGGCTTGGGATGGTAGGGTGACCAACCCACCCTGGAATTTCCTGGTTTTAACACTAGAGTCCTGCATGCTTACAAACCGTCATTCCCAGGCAAATGGGGACCCCTGATTGGTCACCTCACTCAGCCAAATTTGGTCAGGAAGCTGGCTAATAAAGAGATAAATTTTTCTGATAGTTGAAGGGCCAGCTCTGTCTTCTTAGCAGCTACTTACAATAATTAAGAAAATGTAACGAAAAAGTATTTCTCAGAATTTAGTGAGGCCAAAAGATTTATGCTTTATTCTCAACGTATCAGAATCGGATTAAGCATCATGAGATGACAGCCATTTTCAAAAGTGTGTCACACCGAGGTTAAAAAGTGAGTCTTGGTAAATACAAAGTAATTGGACGGCATCTTATTTTCAGCAGCTTCCCCTTCATTGCAGTCTAGATGAGGCATGGTTTACCGTTCTTTCTCCGTTCATTTGGTGATTTTATGAGAATGTATAAGTTGTTGACATTTTGGGTACCACTAATGATGAAAACTTATTATCCATTATGCCAGATTAAAGGGAACGAAATTACAGAGTCTGAGGGAGGTCTGGCAATAGCAACACAGCCGCAAATTCCAGTGAAAAAAGCAGAGCTCCAGGAAGCCTGAATAGAAAGACTGTGTGAGGAGAGTGCTGCAGTCCAAACGACTTCCTGCCTGATCAGAATGCTTGGCTGCTGGGACATCCTCCTAGCGGGGGTATCAGTTATGATGGCTTCCTGCTGAGGGTTACGGAAACCTGGCCATTGGTTGCTAAACTTTGTGAGGGGTTTAATTTTTCTCACATAAAGTGAAGTTTTGGAAGGTAGCCATTCCTAGGCTGTGGCTCCACTATGACATCAGGTCTCATTGGCTACGACCGTGTCATATGGATACCTAGACATTTCATTGGCTAGGACTGTGTCACATGGCCACATAGACATCTCATGGGCTAGGATTGTGTCATATGACTATCTATGGCTGCAAGGAAGATTGGAAGCATGGCTGCCTTCTAGCCTTCCCTACCTTGAATCAGGGTTGTGCTGATGAGGAAAGGTAGAAATAGGGAGCAGCTGGCAGTCTTTGGCACAAGATGAAACCTACCGGCCTCCTGCCAGAAGGTCGGTTAGGAATCTGTGTCTAGTTAAGGCATCTGCTTGGATGGAGGGCATGTACACAGTCTAAGCTCCAGGCGACATGTTTCACAGAGTCCATTAGTGAGATGAAATGCCAACTGAATGGGAATTAGCAGGAGGAAGAATTCATGGGACTCCGAGATGATAAAGAAAATGTCATTTAAGTGCAACGTAAGGGGAAAATAATCCAAACTTTACTTAGAAAAAATGAGTTACAAAGAGTTTATAATTAATCTAGCACGCAGCTCATGCTGTAGCTGAAATTGTGCCTAGCACTGTGCTGTTGATTTGAGAGGTAATGATAATCCCTTATTTCTAGGACTAATACATGAAAAGTTAAATGGTAGCCAACTGAATAACTTCCCTGAGGTATCAGAGAAGGGGAGTTCATTCTCGTCTAGGGTAGTCAGGAAAGGCTTCATGGAGGAAGTGAGGCATGCCTGGATGCTTGGATGAGGGGTTGGATTTGGCAGTTAGAGAAGATAGTGCAGAAGTCACATGGTCAACATAGTCTTGGGCCTGGGGTAACCAGTGAGCTATGACGGTTAATTTTATGTGTCAACTTGTCTGGTTTAAGGGATACCCAGATAGCTGGCAAAACTTTATTTCTTGGTGTGTCTGTGAGGGTGTTTCCAGAAGAGATTAGCATTTGAATCAGTAGACTGAGTAAAGAAGATCTGCCTTCACCAATATGGGCAGACACCACCCAATCTGTTGATGGCCTGAAAAGAACAAAAAGGCAGAGGAAGGACAAATTCACTTTGTTTTCTGGAGCTCAGACATCCATTGTCTCTTGCCTTCACACATCAGAATTTCTGGTTCTTAGGCCTTTGGACTCTGGAACTTATACCATTGGCTCCTCTGATTTTCAGGCCTTCAGACTCAGACTGAATTACACCCAGGTTTCCTGGTTTCCAGTTTGTGGAAGGCATGGGATGGGACTTCTCAGCCTCCATAATCACTTGTGCCATTTCTCATAATAAGTCCCCACTCTGTCTGTCTGTCTGTCTGTCTGTCTATCTATCTATCTATCTGTCTGTCTATCCATCCATCCACCCACCCAACCATCCTATTGGTTCTGTTCCTCTGGAGAACCCTGATTACTACACCAGCTTAAATGCAAGGTGTTCAAAGACTGCTAGTTGCATAAATATTACTATTATCTCATTGTTTCTTGATAAGAAAACCTCTATTTCACTGGGTATAGTAACATATTCACTTAGAAAACTATGTTTCTCATCTTCTTTTGAAGCAAAGAAATGGCTGATGCAGTAAGTTTTGGGTGGGCTGGGACTCCCAGGATGGATCTTTGAAAAGGCTTAATGTAGTTGTAAAAAAGCATTTTTTTTTTGCCTTTTCCTCTTTTCTTTTGCCTAAAACATTGATTTGATGGCTATATCTGCAGTGACTATTTTATGAGGTGGGGTAATCTTGACAATGGGAACTACAAGATAAAAATTACAGAGCAAAAAGTTACACAGTGCCTGGATCTCTGCTGACCACGGAGCCATCATACCAATTCTGGACATCTCTTATGAAAGTGAAAAAATACAATTTTATGTGGAGTCACTGATCTATGACAGCCCTGTAGTATGCAGGAGATATGCGTTGGAGCAAAGATGCCCATGAGAAGGGTCCTGCACCAGGTGTAATGGTCAGATCTGCATTCCCTCGCTGTTGTTATTCACTGGCTGATGGCTTACCAGGAAGAGTGTGGCCTTGGCTCAGGAGCTGAGACAAACCCTGAAGATGCTAACATTTGGAGGCCACCAGCTAACCATTTTATTTATTTATTTTTTAGACAGATTTTCACTCTTGTCGTCCAGGCTGGAGTGGAATGGCATGATCTCAGCTCACTGCAACCTCCACCTCCTGGGTTCAAACGATTCTCCTGCCTCAGTCTCCCTAGTAGCTGGGAATACAGGCACCCACCACCAAGCCCAGCTAATTTTTTGTATTTTTAGTAGAGATGGGGTTTTACTATGTTGGCCAGGCTGGTCTCAAACTCCTGACCTCAAGCAATCCACCCGCCTCAGCCTCCCAAAGCGTTGGGATTATAGGCGTGAGCCACTGTGCCTGGCTCAGCTAACCATTTTCTTACAGCAGGACAGCAATTCTCAGAGGAAGATCTGAGCAGCATTCCCACAGTTGTCACAGGCTTTCTCCACATCCCCCTGAATTTCACCCCTCTTCTCCTCCTCAGGGTTCCCCTACCAGACTTCTGGGACCATCTACTCTCCCTCAGCAAGCATCATGGTCCAGGTTCTCCCTTGCCTCTGACATGTTTCTGAGCCATAGATTTTCGCTTAATGCTGAGGCTCTGCTCCTTTGCAGTTTCTGCTGCCATGGGGTATGGACAGTGAAGCACTGTTTCAAGGGCTCTCAGTGTGGGGGCTTCAAGGGCTTGGAGGGAAGTGGGTGAGCACTGATCCTCTGGAGAGTGGGGAGGGCCAAAGAGAGAACTTCCACACTGGTTGCAGCTTGTTCTTGGCTAAAAATCTTTAAAATGCATCAAACCTCACAGCTCAAAGATGACTTTTCTTCACAGACCCCCTATTCACAGAGCTTCACACTATTCGCTAAGAACTATAACCCTGGTTGTGTTCTGCTAAGAACGCATTTGCTTCCTTCCCAAAGCAGCCTGTGTTTACTGGACCACAGAGTGAGCTCTGCCCAGCTCACAGAGCCCCAGGTGACCTTCCCTGGGGAGGAGGAGACTCCATTCAAGTCCACCCTGACACAGCAGAGTAACCCCGTTCCATCCTCATAATCATCCACAACACATTACATTCATCATTCAACATCCTAGGCAGCCCAGACACCACGCATCAGAAGCAACTGGCTGGCACCATGGAGGAAACCTGGATATGGACCTATATCTGCCTGGCAGCAAAGCCCATGCGCTTTCTGATAGTCCACACTCAGCAGAAGAGCTTGGACTTTATGGATCCATTCATTCATTTATTTAGCACATGATTATCGGGCACTACTGTGTGCCAGCCGCACAGCTGCTAGGAAGCTTATATTTTAGCAGAGACACAGGCATGCATTTAATTTGTGATAACTAATATAGACCAAACATTGCCAGACTTGGGCTGAGTTATCCTTGTACATTATCTTCTCACAGCACCCAATGAAGTAGGTGATATTTTGAATATGTACTTTGCTGCTGAAGAACCTGAGGTTTAGCAAAGTTATGCAACTTGTTCGAGGTCACACAGCAGGTAAGTGCCAAAGTGGGGTTCTCAGGCAGTCCACCACCAGAGCTCATGGGCTCAATTGCTACACTAAATTGCTGCTCCTCTAGGAAATGAAGAAATGCAGAAGGTTTTTAAAGAAAAGCATGGCCTTCTGAAAGTCATCTGTAGAAGTTAGTACAGGAAGATGTGCTGCAAAGCTGCTGTGGTGCCAAATGTCTATTAACCTCAGTAGGGATGGGACCAGGTTTGAGAGGCCAAAGAAGAGACCTAGAGCCAGCAGAAAAAGACGTGGAGTTTCACTGGGAGCTTAAATATAGGAAAGAGAGTCCAGTGGCGCTGGACTGGACAACATATCCTCCTTCTTACAGTCCAGTGGCAGCGGGCTGGGCAGAAAACCGCAACCGCTGACAAACAGCATGCAGTTTATATGCAGCGTTTTCACTGAACACCCTCCCCCTAGCAACATCCACCTAGCAACCTTCATCCAACCCAAAACTCAGGGCCTCAATTCCCTGTACAGCCTGTGTTCCACAGGGTGGGCCGGGGCCTCAGATGTTTATCATAGATAGGGAATGCACCTCTGGGTTGGCCACTCCCAGATTCCCTAGCTTGGAACACACATTCTGGTGCATCTGCTATACAGCATCATTTTAAGGGTATGTTTAAGTTATTGCTATTAGGTGCCTTTACCTTATACTCTCCAGCCACCAGCATGCAAGTGCAGTGCATTGTAAGCACCAAAAGGGACAGCATGCTGGGGCTGTGCCTGGCTGCTGATGCCAGTCCTGAAGACAGACATCCCTGTGGTCAAGATAGTAATGAGAGATGCAGCTGGAAGGATCAAGAGGTTTCCACGTAAGGACCAATTTCCAAAAATTAATCTTCAGTTCCAAAACATTAAAGACTGCACTGGAATATTACTCCAAGTCCATAAAATCAACCATTGGATTATGGACAATATGAACACAGAACTGTTCTTTCAATGTCAGGAGTTGAGAAACAGGTGGCCCCTCTTATTCTAAGACAAAAAGAGAGACTTACTGTTTTCCACAGCTGGAAGCATGCTGGGTACTCTCTGTAAAACAGGAAGAGCAAAAACTCGTGCCCTGTTCCTCAAGCAGTTTCTGCAGGCCACTTCAGCAAGCAGTGGATTCCAAAGTTCTTTTTTTTTTTTTTTTTTTTAATACTTTAAGTTCTCAGGTACATGTGCACAACGTGCAGGTTTGTTACATATGTATACATGTGCCATGTTGGTGTGCTGCACCCATTAATTCGTCATTTACATTAGGTATATCTCCTAATGCTATTCCTCCCCCATCCCCCCACCCCATGACAGGCCCTGGTGTGTGATGTTCCCCACGCAGTGTCCAAGTGCAAATCAAAACCACAATGAGATACCATCTCATGCCAGTTAGAATGGTGATCATTAAAAAGTCAGGAAATAACAGGTGCTGGAGAAGATGTAGAGAAATAGAAACACTTTTACACTGTTGGTGGGATTGTAAACTAGTTCAACCATTGTGGAAGACAGTGTGGCAATTCCTCAAGGATCTAGAGCTAGAAATACCATTCGACCCAGCCATCCCATTACTGGGTATATACCCAGAGGATTATAAATCATGCTGCTATAAAGACGCACATGTATGTTTATTGCACTATTCACAATAGTGCAAAGAAGACCTGGAACCAACCCAAATGTCCATCAATGATAGACTGGATTAAGAAAATGTGGCACATATATACCAGGGAATACTATGCAGCCATAAAAAAGGATGAGTTCATGTCCTTTCTAGGGATATGGATGAAGCTGGAAACCATCCTCAGCAAACTATTGCAAGGACAGAAAACCAAACACTGCATATTCTCACTCACAGGTGGGAATTAAACAATGGATTCAAAGTTCTTACAGCAAAATGTGTGTGTGCATTTGTTTAAATGCCTTTCTGTGTGAATACTCAGTACATAAGACAAATCCAAGAGCTGCTGCTGTGGAGTAAGAGAGGGTCTCACAGCCCTTCCTAGGGTGTCTGGGCATATGGCAGCCTATGAGGCAAGACTGAAAGCCACAAGGAAAATTCAGGTTCCATGCCTGCACAGAAACAAAATTTCATCTTGTGATACAACACCACTTTTTGAGCATTTGGCGGTGTGAGAAACTTTAGCAGCAGTCAAGGGATGAGATAGTGAGTGATAGATATGACAACATAAAAGTTAAGGGGGCGGTGTCTGAGAGTCCACATTTGTAAGTGTGGGAGAAAGCCTTGAGAAGATGCTGTCATGGGCAAGGCCAGCCTGGCAGGTGGGATTAGGAGGAGAGACGACTTTGAAGGGGTGGATTTAGAGACTCACATCTGCTTCTTTGGGGTGTTCATGTGGGGGAATTGAGAGGGAAAATCCCTGTTATCAATTCAGCCTGAAATTGTGCAGTGCTGATGATTTGTGGGGGTAGTCTCTTAGAATCCAAGCAGATGGCCTGGGATGTGCTGTAGTCATGTCCACTCGTAAATTAGAATGTGGCTGGGGGTAAGGTTTTCATCCAGTTCCAAGATTTGTACTGCTGCTGATTTTTAATGTTTCTGGCTTGAAACTAAGAAGTACAGACTACATTTGAGCTGACTTTCACTTTCAGAATAAGACAGTAGCTTTCAAACAATTTTAGCAACTGTTTCCAGATATTCGTTAAGCAGCACAATCCTGTTTTCCAATTAAATCTTGGAATTCCATGTCATTGAATATACACTTCATGATTTTTATCAGCATAGATTTATTTTGTGAGTCCAAATGTATAACATTCACTTTATATAAAGTTAATCTGAGAGAAAAATGGGTCTGTTTTGATGATCTATAATATCTGAAATGAGAACTGAATGCCCCAGTCTTTTATCAATTCCATTATCCATTTTGTTTTAATAAATGTTGTTTCCTTGTTGCCCCAGATATGAGGAAACAGTGGTTCACACAGATAAGGAGCAGTAAGAATTGTTTTTAAGTAGCTTGTCGTTTAGTCCCAGAATATTCTAATTAACCAAAGGTAGCAGAAGATACTGTATCCTAAGTTTTCCTTCAGAAAAAGCTGTATTGTAAACAAGTCAGCATGGCGGTTGTTCCCCATTTAAAAACTGATTTTTTGGGGTGAGTTCTGGTTGTGGAACCCAGTGCTATTCTTTCTTCTAATTGGTCTTCTTGTCTCAAGTTGTACCTAGTGTCTTATTCCCGGGTGGTTCTAGAATCTTCTGGAACAATACAGGTGCCACTGGTGATCCACCATCCTGAGTTTTCAAACTGCTTTCCATGTAACCCCAGAGTTTGATTTAGATTCATTTTAAAATGTTAATCATTTTCAAAGTGTCCTCTTAAAAAGCACATGAATTTTGTCACATTGGAGGTAACTGATGCACTAACCATATTGTCTGCCAGCTTGACTTCCTCGGGCAGCCTTAGCATAAAATATCTTCTGTTACTCTGTTTAATGAAAGAGTATACTGAGATTAGGCAAGGACTTATACTTTCCATATGTAACAGAGGTTGTTAGTTGTCTTAGCGATATCCATTTTCCATTCTTTCTTAAAAATAGGAACTCACAACAATGTGCCCAGTTAGAAGACATTTCCCAGTCTTCTTTGCAATAAGATGCAATCACATGAAAACCTTACAGGTCAGGAGAGAGTGGCATGACATATTTAAAGTGCTGAAGGAAAAGAAAAACTTTTATCCTAGAATATTACATCTAGCAAAAATATCCTTCAAACATGAGGGAGAAATAAAGACTTTCCCAGACAAACAAAAACTGAGGAATTTCATCGACACCAGGCCTGTTCTACAAGAAATGCTAAAGGGGAGGTTCTTCAATTTGAAAGAAAAGGAAAGAAAAGGATACTAGTGGGCAATAAGAAGTCATCTGAAAGCACAAAACTCACTGGTAATCCTAAGTACACAGAAATACACAGAATATTATGACATTGTAATTGCAGTGTGTAAACTATTCATATCTTGAGGAGGAAGACTAAAAGATGAACCTATCAAAAATAATAACTACAATAACTTTTTAAGACATAGGCAATATGAGATATAAATAGAAACAACAGAAAGTTAAAAAATGAGGCGGGGTGGTGGTGAAGTTAAAGTGTAGAGTTTTTATTCGTTTCTCTTTGCTTATTTGTTTGTTTTTGCAATTAGATATGACACGACCAAGTCCTAGTCAATGAGATATAAGCAGATTGTTGGATGGCATTTCCAGAAGATTCCTTGTGGCGGATTCTCTTCTATTGTCCTTCCATACTTTCCTCTTCCTTTGTCTTGGAATGTGAATTTAATGGCTGGAGCTCCAACAGCCACCTTGGGCCATGAAGTGATCTTGAGGATAGCAGCTTAAGGGATAGTATTGCAAAAATATTAAAGTGAGTTCTTGATAATGATAGAGCCATCATATGAGCTCTGGAGTTTCTGTCTCCTAACTTCTTTCACTTCTGCTTGTTTAGGCTGTGTTTATATACAGTCAAACCTAATTCTGACTGTGTGATCAGAAAGCTCTGATCTAGAAGAAACTATGCATCTTTAGGTTGGTAGATGTACCAGTTAAGATCCTTTGATTGCACATAATAGACACCCAAGTAATGGTGGATTGAGTGATAAAGTATTTAATTAGGGTATATAACAGGAAGTCAGAAGGTAGGCACCCCCAGAATTGATTCATCAGCTTGGTGATCTCATTGTGGATCTAGGCTCTTGCCATTCTCCTGCTCTTCCAACATCAGCATTTAGGAAATATTTCCCTTATAGTTTCAAAATACTATACACAACCACACTCAAGGAGGAAAGCCAAGAGGCTGACCTTTCCTAGAGCATCTCTAATTTTTTTTTAAGCAAGTCATACACATTGCCACTATAGCCTGAACTGGACTTTTTGAGGTTGTACACTTTGCGACCAAAGCAGAATTAAGATTCTGAACCTTAGGAGAGAAGGAATAAATGGCTTTTGGACAGGTAATATAACAGACTTTGCTAAGAGATTTTTTCCCCCACACTACACTGATGTATTAAGAGATTTTTAAAAGGGCATTAGAACTGGCAGGTCAGCTGAAGACTCTAATGGAATCTACCAGTATGCAGGGTCTCCTGGGACTTTCCTCTGCCCACGGAGGGGAGGCTCCCCTCCCAGGCTGGCCCAATGGGAGTCAGAGAACCCCAGAAGGTAGGACTTTATTGGGAAATATTAGCCCTTACTTCCACACCTGAGTCATCTTTTCTGAAAGTAGGTTGAGGCTGCAGGTGACTTGTGTTCTGCAAAGCCCATCAGCCTCATTCCTCTGACTGTTGGGAAATGAGGTTGACCCATTAACAGTGTCCACGTCATTTAAAAGGCTAAAATATTAAATATTTTTCTAAAAAGTATAATATTTTATACTTATGCTAAATATACTAAAGTATAAATACTAAGAGTATAAATTATACTAATGCATATAATAATAACATAAATTAGTATTTAGTATTTTTACTAAAGTATAAATATTATACTAAGGATAGCATTTTGTCTTTAAAACTCAAGTATATAAAATATTTTTAAGATCTTTTTTTGGTTGTTGTTGTTAGATCAGGGTCATCTTCAGGAACATCAGTTTTTAGCAGCTTTATTGAAATATAATTTACCAACAATGAAGCTTACCTGTTTAAGTATACAATTCAATGATTTTTAGTGTTTTTACTGAGTTAAATAACCATCCTTGCTATCAAATTTTAGAACATTTCCATCACCCCAGAAAGAAACCCCATACTCATTAGCAGTCACTCCTTATACATACCACCCCTCCTTGTCCACTGCCCTCTATCTAGGCAAGCCCTAATCTGCTATTTGTCTCTATGAATTTGCCTGTTGTGGACATTTCATATAAAGGGAATCATACAATATGCAGCCTTTTGTATGTAACTTCTTTTACTTAGCATGGTGTATTTTGAGATTCACCCACCATGTAGCATGTGTCAGTACTTCATTTTTATTGCTAAATACCATTATATTGCATGGCTATACCACATTTTGTTTCTCTGTTCATCTGTTGATGGACATTTGGATTGTTTTAATGTTTTGGTTATTATAAATAATGTTATTAACATTTGTGTACTTGGTTTTATGTGGACATAAGTTTTCATTTCTAAGAGAATTATTCTTTGTAGTGTTTTGTAGGAGAGACTAATGATAGCAGGCATATATGCTATGAACTTAAGGTGTGGTATGACTTCTCCACCACATTGTTTATTTGTGTGCCAATAGTGATGCTGTCAAGAGCCAATGAGAAGGGTTCAGAAAAGAAAAATGAAGGAAGCAGAATTCCAGTGATTAAAAGATGGGCAGTGAGAGGGGTCTGTGTGTGCATGTGTGTGTGTATGTATGTGTGTGACTGTGCACATATGCATGCATCTATGCATCTGTGCATTTTGTTTTAAGTCATAGTATCATTTGATAATTATCTTTCCTGTTCACTTACATCAAAGTGTCAACTCAGTTTAGCAAACAGCCACTGAGCCTGACAACGTGCAAGGCATTTCGGTGGCTCTGTACTTTGTCTGTGGCTCCTAAAACTTTATGTCTATCAGTTTTTCAATGTTCTCTGGCAGCCATCTTGGACTTAGTAAATGAATAGTTGGTGAGGTAGAATTTGGATATAGGCAGAATAATTCCTGAATGTTTTTATGAAGTGCATAATCCTTTATAAATCAAAGATCTTTTTTTAATTCTTTTTATAGGATTGGATACATATGTGTATGGATAGACAGTAATAATAACTACTTCTTTACTTTCTTTTTTTTTTTTTTTTGAGACGGAGTTTCACTCCTGTTGCCTAGGCTGGAGTGCAATAGTGTGATCTCAGCTCACTGCAACCTCTGCCTCCTGGGTTCAAGCGATTCTCCTGCCTCAGCCTCCTGAGTAGCTGAGATTACAGGCATGCGCCACCATGCCTGGCTAATTTTTTTGTGTTTTTAGTAGATACGGAGTTTCTCCATGTTGGTCAGGCTGGTCTCGAACTCCTGACCTCAGGTGATCTGCCCGCCTTGGCCTCCCAAAGTGCTGGGATTACAGTTGTGAACCACTGCACCTGGCCTAATAATAAATACTCCTTATTGAGTTACCCCAGTTGTTAGACAAGGGATTTCTAACCCTGACAGCATATTAAAATCATTTGGGGAAGCTTTTTAGAAAAACCCAGCCCCACTCTCGGAGATGCTGATATAAGTGCTGTGGGGTGGGACAAAGACATTAACATTTATTAAAATATCTTCAGGTAATTCTAAGTTACACCATGGTTTCAGAACTACTTATGCCAGACAGTGTGATGGACACTTTTTGTACATTATCTTATGTTTTTTCTGTAACCAGAGTGATGGAAATGATGGAAGTGATGGATGCCAGTATATACCGTCTTATAGATTTTAAAAATATGTATCGAGCACTTAGTATGCGCCAGACAATTTTAAACATTTTACACGTATCAACTCATTTCATAATTACAATGGCCCTATGGAGTAGTTGCTATTACTATCTGCATTTTATAGATGAAGAAGTTGAGTCTTACAGTAGTGAGTAACTTAACATTGTTAACTAATAAATGAAGGAGGAGAAGTTAGAATTGGAATCCACAGTCTTAGTCTGTTTGAGTTGCTATAACAAAATACTATAAACTGAGTGGCTTAAAAACAACAGACATTTATTTTTCACAGTTCAGGAGGCTGGGAAGTCCAAGATCAAGGCTCCAGCAGATTCAGTGTCTGGTGAGGGACAGCTTCCTGGTTGCTAGATGGTGGCTTCTTGCTGTGTCCTCACATGGTGAAAGGGGCAAGGGAGCTCTCTGGGGCCTCTTTTACAAGGACACTAACTCCATTCATAAGAGCTCCACCGTCATGACCTAATCACCTTCCAAAGGCCCCACCTCCTAATACCATCATGTTGGTGATTAAGTTTCAATGTATGAATTTTGGGAAGACAAAAACATTCAGACCATAGCAACTTTCATGCTCTATTGCAGAGGAGGAAATAACATTCAGAGAGTTATTCTAGGAAAATAAGTGATTCACAAAGCTAATTTGGAAACCAGATCTTCTGACATCAAATAATAATAATACTGTTACTATTACTAGTTATAATAATTATACAATTATCATTACTAACATTCTGCTGGCATTTATTGAGAGTTTATTATGATCCAGACACTGTGCTAAGGATCTTATCTTGTTTAATTCTTGTACCAACTCACTATTTTTGCAACAGCTCCTACTACAGCCATTATATTTTTCAGGCAAGGTCATTGAAACTTAGAAGGGTCAGTAGAGCTGGGATTCAAACCCAGGTCTGGCAGCCTATAAACTCGCACTATTTCTGTGCACTCTGTGTAAACAATGTGAATATAAGCACACAGTATGTTAATATTCCTTTTGGTCCTTCCAGTGACCCCCTTTGTGGGGCAATTAGAGTCCACAAATGGAAATGTTACCAGAAACACTTCTTAGTTGAATAAATGTTTCTGGATGAATATTGTCTCCATGTGGAAAACAGAGATAAAGGGTATATCCAGGGAAAAATAGAAAAAACTACTATAAAAGATCTAGTCTAGCTTCTGGGGCTCAAGGGTAAGTTTTCCTTGTGTGTGTGTGTACCATGTTCAGAGCTGAGTGTACTGTAGGGCAGGGGTGCCCAACCCCTGGGCCACAGATCCGTACCAGTCTGTGGCTTGTTAGGAACTGGGCAGCACAGCAGGAGGTGAATGGTGGGCGAGTGAAGGAAGCTTTATCTGTATTTACAGCTGCTCCTGATTGCTCAAATTACTACCTGAGCCCTGCCTCCTTTTAGATCAGTGGCAGCATTAGATTCTCATAGGAGCATGAGCCCTTTTCTGAACTGTGCATGTGAGGGATCTAGGATGCAAGGTCCTTATGAGAATCTAGTGCCTGATGATCTGTCACTGTCTCCCATCACCCCCAGAAGGGACGATCCAGTTGCAGGAACACAAGCTCAGGCTTCCACTGATTCTCTATTATGGTGAGTTATATAATTATTTCATCATATATTATAATGTAATAATAATAGAAATAAATAGCACAATAAATGTAATGTGCTTGAATTGTCCTAAAACCATCCCCCCCACCACAGGTCTGTGGAAAAGTTGTCTTCCATGAAACTGGTCTCTGGTGCCAAAAAGGTTGGGGACCACTGCTGTAGGGACAAGAGGACCTCTAGGAGGAAGAAGGCAACGTGGAGGAGGAGGAAAAAGAGGTGAAAGCATGATCTGACAGAAGGATGAGAGAGGACTGGACCATAGCTCTAACCTGATTTGCATAACTGACCCCTATCCCTGGTAACAGGAGGACTGATTGGCAGTTAATATAGAGGAAGGCATGTGGCTTCCTAAGGTGAGGTTGCAAAATTATTGTTATATCCTGGAAATAGATGGAATGGAGATCTCAGAGAGATGCAAAAATGTTAGGAGAGAAGTAGGGGAGTGGTATTGACTCACTGCTCAGGATGACAATTTTAAATATGTACAATAGGAAGTGTGAGTCCCGACTTTGCTATTTCGGAGCAAGAAAACCTGGGGAGAATTGATGAAACTAAAGATTCACAAATATTCCTTGGCAATATTATATAGAAAAAGACATACTAAAAAGGATAACGGGTACATGGCTTGGGTGAAACTGATAAAATGGAATAGATTTTGAGAAGTTGTATCATGGACTCTGTAGCCTGCATAGAACCATAGCCTTTTGCTCATGAAAGATGAGTTTGACCTTGTTGAGAAAGGATCTGGTATAAAATTCTGATGGCCCTAGTTGAAGGGTCCCCGATGACTGTCAGCCTTAGTGGGGTACCTGGGACCACATGGTATTCCAGACCACTTCTAAGTTTGGGTGTTTTTGGCAGCAGTGTTGAATTCCATGGACTTCCACCCTGAGGTGAAGAATTTATTGAACAAATGTGTTCTATCTTGAGGACAGGCCAGCTCACAGTCCGTCCCACACAGCCTCTGAAAGCCAATGTTGTTATTTCTCCTCTGGGTGTGCGAGTGTGTGTGTGGGCACACACGTGTGAAGTTTTAGGTGGGAGCTGAAGGTAGGGAAAAGGGGAAGGTCAATATTTATGAGTGGGTTTCTCAGATTTTATTTTATTTTTCTTATTTCATTTCCATGATCAGCATATGCCTTCTGGTGTCTAAGGCCCCATGATTTCGCATTTATAAGTGACTAAAAACAAAACCTTATTATAGGAAATTAGATTCTTTTGCTGTAGCTTATTTTTCATTTTTGACTTCATAAAAACGGAAAGAAATTCTATTACCAGAGAGAAGGCTTTCACTTAGAATGTTATTAAAACAAATACCCCAAATGCCTGTAATATAGACTGGACCTTTTCTGTAAAATTGGAAATATATTCACCCCATTGCCTGAGTTTTCTGCACATCTTTCTCCAGGCCCAGCCTGTAGAACACATGCATTCTCTCTCCTCTCCAGGATGCAGGTCATTTCTTGATTTCTTCCTTCTTTTAATTCCTTGCTGTCGGTTTGAGGAGCTTCTCATCTTTATACATGACTGAACTTGGCCTGGAACCTGCTCCTGTTTCACTGGGGGCAATCTCATACTGGGCCTTCAAATCTAATTATTTAAACCACATGACTAATCTATGGAAAATCCCCAGGTTTTAGTCATTTTCAGACATTCTGGCATCTTTGCAACAAAGATGTAATTTTTCCAAAAGGCTGAGTTGTGTGTGTGTGTGTGTGTGTGTTTGTGTGTGTGTGTGTTTGGTTAATTTACACCATTCACAGATCCTGTCCTGATGAATCATGATGCCTCTGCCAAATAGATGACCTAGTTTTCCAGTGTCTGGTACGAGCCGGGATGTTGGTGTTGCCTGAGTGTTGAATGGCGATCAGTGGTGTTTATCGAACACCCACTGTGTGCCTCGTACCGCCACTGGCAGCTGCAAGCAAGTTGGAAAGAAAACAGAGACGTCAGATTTGCCCTCAAGGAGTTCGCCCCATAATGGGCAAATGGGGTGAAAGACAAACATTAATGGAAACCATTTGAACAAGATAAAAGAATCAAACACCAATGACTTAAAGTGCCCTGACTTTGGCTGGCTGCCCCAGAGTGGGACCCCCGGGAACTGTGCCTGAGGGAGAGAATAGGGAGCGGGATGAGGATCCAGATCTTAGGGGGTGATCAAGAAACTTCTGTTATTTGGGGTTTTTCTCAATTTCTGCCATATCTATGACCTTATAATTCTTTTAATATTTTATTCACTTTTGCTGTAACTCAAATTCATTTATTTGTTTTTAAAAGGGAAGTTAATATCACTATCATGAATGTCAATAGGTAATAATAAAGGTTTCTATTCCTTTGTATGAATACAAAACAATATTATTACCTTTTAGCTAATTATTGCTGCCAGTGGAAGTCCTGAGCTTGAGGCTGGTTGTTTTGTTATAAAAAGAGATTAATAACTATGAGGGAGACATGAAAGATATACCAAAGCCAGGCTAAGACTACCTTTTTGATGTAAGAAGGAATTATAAGAGAATTGAAGGGGAACAACATTTTCATTGTGATACAGTGTTATTTCCCCTCAGATCCACATACAACCTAGAGGAGTCTGGTGTCTAGCCTTGGAGGACCACACTTTGGAAAACCCTACTCTACTGTAGGGGAGGGCACTTTCTATGGATTGAATGTTGATGTCCCCTGAAAATTCATGTGTTTAAACCTAATCCCCAGTGTGATGGTATTAGGAGGTGGGGCCTGTGGGAGTTAATTAGGTCATGAGGGTGGGACCTTTATGAATGAGATTAGTGCCCTTATAAACGAGGCCTGAGAGCTCTCTTACCCATTCAGCCTTGTGAAGACACAGTGAAAAGACAATTATCTATAAACCAGGAAGTGGGCCCTTGCCAGACATCAGATTTATCAATGTTTTGATCTTGGATTTCCCAGTCTCCAGAACTGTGAGCAATAAATGTTTGTTGTTTAAGCCACCGAGTTTATAATATTTTTGTAGCAGCCTGAACAAACTAAGACAGCACTCTAGGGAACCAATCACAATTTGGAGGCTGTTCCTGGCACATTATGCAGCACAGTTCATTTGTGGTTTAAGCAAAACCAGTTACCAGGAGGTTCAGTTTCACTGGCAGAACAATAGCCAGGCTTTTGAGTGGTAGAGTAGTTCAGAAGTCAGACATTGCTGTTATGGTCTGTTCTGACAGATCTCTGCTTAGGACCAGAAGAGCCCTGTAGGCATTGAGGATGTGGAGGAAGATCCAGCCTGGGGGAAGGAATGAGGTGGTGGTTTGAGGCTGTACAGCTTTTGGGCTTTTGCTCTGAGCATACCTGATCTTGGGGACCACATCGCTCAACACGTTCACATTCCCTGCTCATCCCACATGTGGATGGATTCCTGCCCTTCTCTCCAGCCTCTTCACACCCAATTTTCCTGCTCTGCTTCCAGTTTGGGCTTGATCCCCAGATGCTCCCTTTTTGCTATGTCCTGGCTGCTTGCTGTGCTGCCCACACAATCCATGGTATTCTAAGATTGTTAAGATTATCGTAAAAAGACATTTAAGGAAGCGGAATGAAACACATGATGGCAGCATTGATGGTCAGACCATGAGAGTGTAGAAAAAAAATCTTATCCTCTACTCATCTTAGGTTCTCCGGTTGGTGCCCTATAATGAGACTAGCTAAAGAAAGATTAACAAGAGAAAAGTAAACAGAATTTTATTAGCATGTGCATCCTACTGACACATGGATGCACCAGAGATGAGGAACTTCAAGGGGTGGTTAGAATTTAGTTTGTATGTTGTCTTGGGCTAAAACAAAGGAAAAGGGGCTTTGGGCTTCTGGGTGGGAGAGGCAAGTTTTGGGAAGGTGACCAGGAAAAGTATGGTCAAAAAGGGCTGCTTAGCAAGGTGTGTTCTGCACATTTAAGTCCGTGTCTTCTCCATTGATAAGAGTTGTTAAGAGTCCTCCTCTTCCTGGTATGGGAGAGGGAGACACCTTTTACAAAAGTAAATTTCCTTTACAAAAGGAAAACGTGTGCCCTGTTTTTAGAGCTTTTTTATGTCTTTTGATTTTCAGTTGCCTTTAGCTTAAAAGAATCCATATGCCCAAGAGCCATGTTTTGGGGTAGCATATCCTGATACCTTTCAAGAGGATGATATTGAAAGCGTGCTGTCTTCAGGTGCTGCCCCCACCCCCATGTGACTATTTAGGCCTTTTCCCACTAAAGGGTTCCAGCTAGGGCTCATTTCCTGTGAAGTTAAAAACTGGCCTTGCTAGCCAATTCCACTTTCCCTGCATGCCCCACCTGAGCAACCAGAGTTTCCTGTAGATGCGTGTGTTCCCATGCCAAGGCTGTCACGTCAGGAAGGAAGTCCAACAGCAGATCTAATTAGCAGTAAGATAGAGGGAGCCCAGCAGTTGAGGCTGCACCTGTGCATCCCTGACCAGGCTCATGTATAATTTTCAGCCCTACTAGGTGATAGGATTAAGATGTCTGATGTCCTAGGCTTCCAGGGCTGGGTGGGACCAAACCCTCCATAGAGTTGTGGTCTGAGGGTCTGTCTGCATTATAGCCAGGGCCCATTGCCAAGGTGCAGTAGAGTGTGCACACCTAAGACCCTCCCATGCAGGCTTTCCCTCCCCTCTGATTTGCTGTACCCAGTGTCTACGTATGTACCTACCTCATAGCTCTGATCACACTGTATTACATTGATGTGCTGGAGTCTGTTCCTGTCTCTAGCCTGTGAAATCTTGGAAGCTTCATTCATTTCTTATTTGCCAGTGTATCCTCATAGCTACTGCGGCATTTAACAAAATGTAGATGTAGCAGTTAGCATCCCTAACTGGAAACACCAAAACCTTCTTTAGATAGCTTAAGCAGAAAGGGTACAAGTAGAATGTGTTAATTCAGAGTTCACAGAATCTATGGAAGTGCCGTCATTGGGCTTGGAGACTATGTAATCAGAAGCAATGCCCAAATCACCCCATGAGCCTGGTCAGTAAAAACCCCACTTCTTCCACCCTTAGGCACAGACACCTCATCCCCGTACAGATGCTGGACACCGAACATGGGCTTCTGCCACTGTTGTTACCCATCAGGATATCTCTTCATCACTGCTGGCTGGAAAAGCACTCCCCCAGTTCTGTCTTCTTGCCCTCTTTTCACAAGGACATCCCTCTTGAGTGCATCTAGTTTTTGAAGTCCAAGGCTAGGAAAGGTACATGTCTCTTGGTTCTACCTTAGGGAGGTGGGACTCACAAGGAAGCACATTCCCCAAACACAGGAGGGATATTTGAATGATGATTGGATCTGCAACCTGATAGATATATGTTGCAGGCGTACGATACAAGGCTGTATTTGTTTTTTTCATATTTGTTTAAAATGGACCCAAGCCCTAGTTTTACACTGATGCTGATTTGGCAGGAAAATGTACAGATAGGGGGATTCCTGGAGTTGCTGGAATGGCTGAAATATTGGAAGCATCTGCTGGGCATTTGAGAACAGAGGAGCCAGAAGGACTATTCAGTTTTCACAGAGGCAACCAACAGATAGTTATTAAGCACCCACTATATGCCAGGTTTACCGTTGGAGGGATTCCCATTAGCCTACTTAAACACTGAGCCACACACTGACGATTTTCCACACCATAAATGAATAAATGTGAAAAGCCGAGAGAAATTACAAGGGGTTGTCATCTGCCCTGCATTGTGATATGGGAACTTGTCCCCTGATTTTATGACAAGTCAACTGGAAAATTACTCTAGGCTGACCTGTCTTAGGAAATGTTCTAATTTACATCAGTTCTGGAAAAAAAAAAAAAAAAAAAAGGTCTTGCAAGCTGTCTCATTCTTTGCGGTAGTAGTGAAGTGCTTGTATCATATCCATAGTTAAGCCTTTTTAAGGTGTCATTTCGTTAAAGATGGTTTTGTCTCTGTCAGCTTATTGGTTTTGACAATGTTGGACACAAGACTATCAAACAAAACAGTTCTGATGCCACCAGGCCCAGGAATTTGTACCTAACAATGCCTGCGGGGCTCTGTGACTCTGAGGTCTATAGCAGTGGCAAAAGAATTTGTTGAGAGTAGCTGAAACCATATTCTGAAATGAGAATAACTGTTTTAGCAATTATGCAGTGTGGTGGGAGAGGGGAGAGGAGCAGAGACGTGCATATAGCCCAGTGTCTTCCCCTCCATTGGAGGGGTTTATATCATTCCTCCTCCATTGCCATCTGCCCGCAATGTAGAAATGTAACTGCCCACCACTAGGGCAAAATAAAACATATAATTGCCAGGAACTTTGAAAACTATGTGTATTAGTCAGGGATCTCTAGAGGGACAGAGCTAATAGGATAGATGAATATATGAAGGGGAGTTTATTAGGGGAATTGACTCACACGATCACAAAGTCAAGTCCCACAATAGGTCACCTGCAAGTGGAGGAGCCAGAAAGCCAGGCCGAGTCCCCAAACCTCAAAAATAGGGAAGCCGTACGTGCAGTCTTCAGTCTGTGGCCAAAGGCCCCAGAGTCCCTGGCCAATCACTGTTGTAAGTTCGTGAGTCCAAAAGCTGAAGAACTTGGAGTCTGATGTTCAAGGGCAGGAAGCATCCAGCGTGGGAAAAAGATGGAGGCCAGAAGATTTAGCTAGTTTAGTCCTTCCACGTTCCTCTGCCTGCTTTTATCCTAACCAAGCTGGCAGCTGATTAGATGGTGCCCACTCAGATTGAGGATGGGTCTGCCTCTCCTAGTCCACTGACTCAAATCTTAATTTCCTTTTGGCAACACCCTCACAGACACACCCGGCAACAATGCTTTGCAGCCTTCAATCCAATCAAGTTGACACTGGATATTAACCATCACACTATGAAACATAATTAACCATCACACTATGAAACCATCACACTATGAAACACAAAATCAACTATACATATTGTGAAACTTGCATTTCAGTTCTGTTTGTTTCACGGACATTACAAATTTTTCAAATTTTTCCTTGTAGTAGAAATGAAAAGTAAGGGTAAGCTAGGTTGCACATATCATAGAGGGAATCTGCCACTGCTATTTCAGTGTACACTTTTCCACTTAGGAATCTGACAAGGGGAGGGAGGTAGAGTATGCCTGTCATTTACTACAGTAATTTTAACTTCAGTAATTAAAAAACAAACAAAACCATGAGTACCATATTGCTAAGTTAGGAAAACTGAAGGCTTCCCAGGCCAGCTACTTAACCCCTTGGCATCAGCCTTACTGCTGCTGCTTTTCTGCGAAATCATCCCTGTTTGAATACCTGGGCTGTTCCCTGGTTCTTTGGGTCCACTCCCACCTTGAAATTCCAGTCTCATGTTCCCATCTTATTTCCCCTCTGTCTCACTAGTATCCTGCCTGGTGTTCAAATTTTCGAAGGCCTGGGAATGAATGCACCTTGTTTTTAGCAGATATGGCGTGTGGGTCCTGTCTCTGGTGTCCGTGCTTTGGCAAGACACCCTATGTCTGCTCCAGGCCACTTGCAGCCCAGATGTCTTCCAAGATGGTTGCCAGACTCCCCTCAGCCACTGAGTAGCCATCTGGTATCTAGTCCTCGCCCTAGCATATCCTGCCCAGTTGAATTCTGACTAGCTGGTTCTGCTCATAGATTAATATATGTGGATGGGAAAATTAGAGGTGTTATCTCAGGACGTAGAGTGATGTGAAATCAAGAAGGGTCTTAAATGCTTCTTGAAGAGTAGAGAGTTCACTGTGGAAATGATGGCTGTGACTATTTTCTGAGCAAGGTCACAATGGGGTCCCAGCTGTGCTCCCGGAAGTGATGTTAGACCTATGTCTAGGATAAACAGGACTAGCCATGACGGTGACTAAAGATGGAATATAATAAAGACCTGACCCGAGCGTGGGGGGCGTTCAGGAGTGGAGGTGGAAGGAGAGAGAAGAGCAGGCAATGACCTTAGGTTTCCACACCCAAGTGACTGGGAGAGATAGAATCACTGGACCTGCCTGTTGTGGGGTAGGCTGTGTGTGCTTTCAATGTAGAAACTTCAGGTAGAGAGGAGACACTCCTGAGGAGGGGACACTCCTAAGGAGTGATCCAGAGACACTGAGATGAGGCCATGGAGTTAGGGATAGGGGGAGGGGGTCCATGCATCAATGGTGACATGACACTGTCCAGGTGCTCTGGGCAGAAGGTCTTTGTGCTCCATGTAAACCTGAACTTGGGCTCCAGGACAACTTTGGGGGCTCTGGACCTGACAGAGACAGCATGATACGGTGAGAGGAGCACAGGCTTTCAGACAGATGAACTGGGTTCAAACCTAGCTCACCTGTTTATGAACTGCGTGACCTGGGGCAGGTTATTTTGCACTTCTGAGCCTGCATCTTCTCATCTGTAAAATGAGGTTAATAACAATGCTTTCTGGCAGGGTCATGAGGCTTAGTAATGCTTACTTCCAGTACTTTTCATGGTGCTCACCACAAAGTAGGTGTATAGTAAATTGTAGCTAATATTCTGCTTATTATCTGACTTTGATGTTCACAAATGATTACAAGGTCTTGCGAAATGTTGTGCATTTTACGTGATTGGATGAGTCCCCCTCGTGTTTGCACAGTATTTTTAAGTTCACTTGTTCCAGTGACGCTCTCATGACTAAGGAGGGACAGGAGTATTGACCTATTTTATGGGCGAGGACCCTGAGGCTACAGTGGGTGAGATGGCAGCAGCAATGCGGAGTTAGGCCTGCCCTTCACACCATGAAACTGACCAGAGCTCTGCAGTTGTGGGAGGAACATCCCAAATTTCACCAAGCTGTTATGTCTGTCCTTTTGGCTACTTTCAGTTGGAAAATATCTCTGGGAACACAAATTAATTACGCTTTAAGTAACCACCTGAGTATGATTTCTTGGTCTCCCCTCCTGAGAAAGCCAAGTCCCCATCCCCATCCCCAGCCTTTATGTTTATGTGCAATTGATTTGTGCTAATCCTGGAATGAGTTTGCTGATTGGAAGCCTTGTCCTTGGTAGTCTAGGATTTCACCTTCAACCCTGTCACCATCTGGCTGGACTGTGTGGAAATGGGAGGGGGGCAGCAGGCAGTGGCCCTTTGCACAAGCGATTGTGTTGGGCATTAAGTTGCAGAGGGCCAGGGAGTTGCTGCTATACGCACAGCACACAGGTCAGTGGGGGCAGGTCAGAAAGAGGATGCAGAAACCCGGAAACAAAGGCCTGTCGTCCTTCATGGCCCTTCATTGTGCCCAGCTGAAGCCATCCATCACATTGCTTCCCCTGCAGCTGGATGGGCCAGCTGCTTCCCTGCAGGATCTTTTCTTTCTCTTGCCTGCCCCAAGGAGCACTTGATGTCTGTCTTTTCAAAGCTATTTCCTCCTAAGACTCCTTATGCACAATAACTATGGTGGACCACCGGCTGCAGGAGGGACAACTGTTTTCAATGCTGGGAGGCCAGACCGATTTTGGATTCTTTTGAAGTCCTTTTCATTGTGATGTGTGGAGAAAATGCAAATAGGGATCATTTTGGCTGATCCCACAGAAGTTATCCTCAGCAAGATGGGGGAACCTTGCAGGCAATTTTTTGAGTCAGAGACAAGTGATTCTTTCAGATTCCCCCACATCATGGTTAAGTTGGAAGAGCCAGTAGCCTATAGCTGGCCGCCTGTTGCTTCCATGAATCAAGTGGTCCTGCCCTTTTTCCCTTTGCTGATGGGATAATACGAGCAGTTGGCTTCCAGTGAATCCATGGGCAAACTGTTATTGCCTGTACACATCACCAGGCTCCTGTTAAGATGCTATTGTAGAATATTTCCCAGAGCCATGAGTGAAGTCTGGTTATGATTCAGTCATGATGGAAACATGCTGTGTGTGTGTTGCAAGGTAACAGATTAGATTGAGTGACTCAAATGGGCAGTTAACTTAGATTTAATGGGACTGTAATTGTACAGCGAATTTTAAATGCCCTTTTGATTATTGCATCAGGGTTGTATTGAAATACAGGCTTGTCATTATGTCTTGATGTTTTAAAAACAATTACATCAAATCTAATGAGAGGGAACTCAGAACACCCAATTACCTCTCAAGGGTGCCAGGTTTTCCATTGCAGCTCTGTGATTTTCACTGACCTTGACATTTTTTCCCTAATTGTGACATAAAAATAATGAATTTGGTTGTCATAATTAGTAATTATTCTTATCATGTAGCTTTTCTAATAAGCACCCCAAATTACCTAGTCTATATTTTCTTCTTCAGGCTGCTTTCTCCTACTCACACTTGTTTCCCTCTCATTTCTCCAAGCATGGTGAAGATAAGAAACAAATATACTTATGCTTCTCTGGGATGAATTTGTTCTTTGATCTAATTCAGTAAACAGTTTGAGTGCCTACAATATGCTAGGCTTTATGCTAACATAAGTGCTTGTATTATCCCATCAGCAATGGAAGAAAGGGCAGGCCCACTTGATTCATGCAAGCAACATTCACATAAAAGTGAATTCAAATATTGTCCCCATTCCCAGCAAGCTTAAAAGTGAATTCAAACATTTTCCCCATCCTTACCAAGCTTAAAAGTGAATTCAAACATTGTCCCCATTCTCAATAAGCTTTTTCTCATTTTGTTCTCCTCTTCCTCCTCTTCTTTTATCATCATAGCTGTTATTGTCATTCTTATCATCTACTGAGTATTTACTGTATAGGGGCTGCTGTGTTAATTTCTTTTCATGTCTCATCTCAATGACATCTCATAAAAACCCCGTGATTATTATTCCCTTTCTTCAGATGAAGAAATCAAGTCTTAGAGACATTAAATACCTCAAGAAAGGAGCTGAGATTTAAGCCCAGGTCTGTTTGGTTGCAAACCCTCAGAACCCCACAAATGCATATGACTCCACGTCAGTCTATTGCTTTCAGCATTTGTAACAACTTTCCAGGACCAGAAGAATCAGAAAAGTTTCCTAGAGTGATCAATAATTGAGCTTCAGTTACCTCTCCAAGTCTCCACTTGTGTGCACTGATAATCTGGCAGGTGGAACTCCCCATCTTCCCCTCTCACCTGCTCTCCAGGACTTTGTGCACATGGCTCCCTTTGTCAGCAGTGTCAGCAATGTCTTATCCTTCTGTCTTCCACATCTCAAAACCCTTCTAGGGTACTATATGGTGGCTCCCATGCCTGTATCCCTGAAGCTATCTCTGACCTTCCAAGTAAGAATCAGTTGCACTTTCCTCTGTAAGTGCTCTTATACTTGATACTCTTGCAGTCCATAGCCCATTTCATCTTGGATCTGTTAACTGTTCACCCTTCATACCTTCCCCCACCCCGTGTATTCCTTGAGTGGAACTTGTGCATCTTGGTAGCTCTATGACACCCAGCACGATATCTTGTAAATTTGGATTCTAAGAAAATACTTGCTGAATTGAATATTTAGCTGCAAGAGAAGCATGGCACAATTTAAGATGTTATATTTAGGAGGGAATGTGTTCTATAATTTCAAGGTATAGTTTCTGAAATTTTTCATTCAAGGGATTGTATTCAGAGTAGGGTCATTCAGTGGGGACTTAAAATGCTTTTTATTAACTGGATAACTAAATACTAACATTCAAAAGTATCATAGGAAGTGTAAAAGTCATTGCTTTTCTCAACTCTGAGGCTATTCAAGGAAAGAAAAATTTTAAACAAAATCCCTGTAAATGTGAAGTAAAACAACTAAGCATAGTTAGAGTCAAGGTCCTTGTCCCAACTGACCTTTGAGTCTAAAATAATGGAAAAATACCAGCATGGATTTATAAATTTAAATTTTTGTTTTTAGATCTGGGCTCTACATTCATATATGTGTGTGTATGTATGTGTATGTGTACCATATATATGGATAATATATAGATTTATATGTATATATACATAATGTTTATACTTACAAATTTATATATATATTTATATATGTATCTTTATACACACATATAATGTAAATAATATACTATATTATTACATAGGGGATATAGAGCATTGGAGCCACCTTGTAGTACCCTAGAAAGGTTTTGACAGATGGATGAAAGAAGGAAAAGACATTGTTGATGTTGTTGGAAAAGGGAGCCATGTGCACAAATGAGATATATATAATGTAAATAATATATATAAACATATGTATAATACACATGCACACACACACATATATCTATTTCAAAATAAATATCACAGATCTTGACTTTTGGGTTAGTTAGTTCCTCCTCTGTGCCATAGGCCTTTGCATTTATGTCTTTTAGTGCATTTGTTATACATAAATTATTTGGTTTCCCAGTTAAGTGGTGAGTTCCCAGTTAAGTGGCTGTTCAGTGGTACATGCTCAAAGAAGTAGTGGTTTGAACTGAAGTAAGATATAAATCCATTTCAGTAAATAAAATTACCTAAAGCTGGGACAATATGATATTGACCTTACTCGTTCTTATATAAATCGAATTTAACTCTTAGGCTTTACCTAGGCCTTCTTAATGTTTGAAAAGTGATGGTAATAGCTAACATTGACTGTGCACGTACTGTGCACCAGGCTCTGTTGTAAGTATTTTCATTCTGTTCTAAATTTCTGTTATTTGATTCCCTGTTATATATGAGAAAACTGAGACACAGAGGTTAAGTAACTTGCTCATGATTGCACATCTGTTAAGTGGTGGACTTCTACCAGAGCCTAATCGTAACAACAATGTTTGAGATAGTAATGTTACCCTACATGTACTTATGACTTAATTATCTACAAGTGCTTTAGCACATTATCTTATATTATTCTTATTTAATGAGGAAATTTACCCTAACAACTGTACGTTTTCCTTGATGAACAAAATAAAGAAATAGTCAGCTGACCTCAAAACCTCAGAATCTAGTGGGAATGATTTTGGAATACTGGCGACCTAGATTCTTGTTCTGACATAGTCACCAATAAATATTGTGACATTAGGCAAGACATTTCATCTCTCTGGGATACACTGGATGGTAGGGTTATAATCAAATAATCATCAAAAGCTTGAGGATCTTTTTAATCAGCAGAATACAGTGAATCTGCAGTATGTTCAAGATCTTGGAAGGTATTAGTGACAGAGCCTTGCTAAATCCCAGGAGTTAAACAGCTTGTTTATAAAGGGGTGCTCCCAAAGCTGATACTAGGCCATCTTAGTTTCCATAGAATATAAGAATGAGTTTTGTGTCATTTGATTCAAAAATTAATAAAATTAGTTAACAAAATTTAAATCTAAGATGAATATCTCATTCCCTTGGTCAGGGTGGCTGTGTATATCTGCACAGGCTATGCACTGTACAACTCCAGAGAGCACTGTTCACGTACACTGTGGGGAAAATGACACCCTTGGAACTGGAAAATATGGTGGCCTGGTCTTTGGTGACCCAATTCCCCATAAAATCTGTTCCTTTGGTCTTATTGTCATTATTTATTTGTTAAGGCAAAACCCCATATTGTAGAATGAGAAATGAACGTAATGGGAATGTGTCAGCAGGTCTGTGTGGTGCACAGGATAGACACCTCAGGTCCTCCAGGCCTGTTTAGTCTCTTGATCCAGCCTGGATCACTTTGCAGATTCTAAGAACCTTCATGTGGTCACATGTGACTGGCGTTGCCTCCATTCTGTGACAGCAAAAAGGAAAGCAAATTTGAACCAATATGTATTTGCATCAGAAATATCAAACCAGTAGCAGATGCTGCTGGAACCAAGTCCACCAGACTACAGTTGAAGATCAAAGGATGAGGGAGACGCAGAATTGAATAGGTGCTGAGATAGAGTCCAGTGATGAGGAATGCGTGGTAGGTTCACGCTACAAGAGGGAAGAAACAGCAGAGGAAGCAGGACTTAACATTTATTTCAGCTAACGAGCTTTGCAAGCCAGGATCCAAGGTCCCAAGAGGCCCTCTTGTTTTTCTTAAAGGTATCTAATCCCTTCTCTGGTTGTGGTCATTCTGAGGGGTCTAAAAACTGGCTTTAGCCCACATATCCCAGAGGTTCTTGGATTTTAAATATACACCTAGAGATGACAGTAGAGGGTAATAATTGGATTCTAAGTGCTGCTTAGGAGGGACATTTTGGGAAAGGGACGCTTCTTAGAAAGCCTCAAATCATGTGTCCCTGCAGGTAGGTACTCGTGAGGCCCACTGTGTTCCAAGTAAGCAACAAAGCACAAGGATGCTTCCTACATACTTGGTCCCAAAGGAAAAATGTTTACCTAAAACCGAGAAACACGTTTCTTTCTACTGAACAGTACATAATACATAGTGCATGTGTTATGGAGTTTCTTTGTGTCATCTTCTAAAAACTTTTTTGTTTTTAATCATTTAGACATTATCACTTATTATTCAGAGTCTTGAGGACAGGCAAAAAAATTATAACAATAATTTTCCTGATTCTCCTGGAGTGCCTTCATGGCTGTATTTCATTTAAAATGAAAGCACCTAATTAGTTACTCAATTTGAGATAATTATCCATATCACTCACCTAAATAGTTACAGTCTTCTGGCTCTCAGGAAAAGGAAGTCAATTAGAAAATGCCCAAGTTCTTTATAGTCCTCTAGTTCCAGATGACTAATTTTCTCTCTTTCTCTGTCATGCACACATCACTGACACCTCAGACTTTCATTATGTTCCCTGACTTCCTGTGTCGTTTTAAATAAGTGTTTATATTATATTCCTTATTTGCTCTTCAAAGTAGTCATAGTCAAAATAAGCTTGCTGTTGAAATGCACACTGGGTTACAATATTTTATTCCATGAAGGACCTGGGGTGTTTGAGATGCATAGACTTCTTAGTTCTGCTAGGCTCAGTTTTGATATATTCCACACATGGCTAATTACTGTCCAACAGGGATTGAAGCCCAGCTCTTCTATGCCAGATAGTGTTTCACAGGACGTCCTTTTGCACTCAACCATCAGTCATCCCCTTTGCCTTTCTGGTACTTCTCAGAGGATGCCCTGGTCCTCAGCACTCACGAGCCCACACTGTGGTCCTTTTCCTCTGTCCTCTCACCTTGTAGTACGGGCAGTGCCCCCAGCTCTAGAGTGTGCTGCCCCTGTCATAACACCTGCAGACTTGTGGCATAATGAAAAGCAAACATTTGGTCTTTCTCCTAGGCTCTCAGCACAGAGCTCTTAAAACCCTTGGAGTCACCTGAGCCATAAGAGTGTCCTTTGTATGCTAATCAGATGACTCATGGTAGAGAATTGGGGGTAGAGTGGGTAGATAGTTCCATAATGGGGGCTGGTGCCAGAAACAACAAGTCATTATTAGGTATGGTCATTAGGAGCAGGCCATTATTGGAACTTCCAGCCCCACCCCTCAACCTCCCAGGAGGGGAGAAGGGCTAGAGATTGAGTTTAACCACCAATGGCCAATCATTTGATCAATTGTGCCTGCATAAAGAAAGCTCCATAAAGACTCTGGAACAATGGGATTCAGGGAGCTTGCAGGGTGGCAAATGTATTAATGTGCTGGTGCATCCTGACTCCATGGGGACACACCTCCTGAACTTGGGGACCTTCAGTCATTGCTCTATGAACTTCTTCATTTGGCTGTTTCTTTGTATCCTTAATAAGGAAAGTGCTTTCCTCAGTTCTGTGAACCATTGTAGTGAATTACTGGACCTGAGATGGGGTCATAGAAACCCGTGGATTTATAGTCAATAGAAGTGTAGGTAACCTGGACACCCCATTTGCAGCTGCCATCTGAAGTGGGGCAGTCTTGCGTGGCTGAACTTGTAACCTGTGGGGTCTATGCTAACTCTAGGTGTCAGAATTGAATTGAATTCTTAAACGCCCAGTTGGTGTCAGAGAATTTTGGGGGAACTGATTTTTGTCAGAAAAAACCCACACACATTTAGTATTAGAAGTGGCGTCTGAAAACACCACACAGACTCTGATCTCTGTTAGGGTCATATCAATTTATATTAAAATTGTTAAAATCTCAATGTAAAACTTTTTTTCCCAAGGCAACAGATTGGCATTTAATGAGGCACTCTCAACACCTTACTTTAGAGGTGTCCGCAACAGTGGGGAGGCTCCAGTGTGGCAGGCTGGTGCAGAAAAGCTATTTGGCCGGCACCGTAGCAATATAGAAATCATACCACATTGGCAATGGATGCAGCAGAACCCTTGGATATATCATTGTAACACAGTGGTATCCACAGTAAATCATTATTTTTTATCACCTAATGAGAGTGATCTGAGTGGCGGGAGTGTCTGCAGCACGTGTTACATTATAATATTGATGGTGATGATAATGCTGATAAACCTTTGAACATTTAATAATTCATTTATGTGGCTTGTTCTAAAATGCCCTGTGATGTCAAAGTACTGTGAACAGAAGTGCAATGAACCTTTTGACTTAAAGGAAGCAAGGTACATTATTCTTCCCTATTGTAGCTGTCATGGGGCCGTGTGTTGAGATGATGGATCCACAAGGCAGAAGCATCCAGATGCCTCTGTAACGTCCTGGCAGAGGGCTGCACTGCACAATTGCCAAGATCTAAGGTGGACTTTGTGTGAGCAAGAGATAAACTGTTACCTGTTTGAGGTGCTGAGATTGTGGGTTGCTGTTTACTGCAGGATTGTCTAGCCAAGTTCCCTCCAAGAGTTATTTTCTTCCCAGGAAGCTCAAAGTAGAAGTCCTCTTTTTCTGTGCGTAAGGGAAACACCCCACTGATGAATTCATTTTGTGTCAATGTAGCTATGCTAGAAACACATTTTCCAGAATTCCCCTCCCCTTGTAGTTCCTAGTTAGCATAGGCTTCAAGAAAAACTTTGCGTAAGATTTGGAAGAGGGAGCGGAGGGGCAGTTTGTTCCTTCACATACTCAGGAGGTGGGTGCAGGGCACGCATGCTGTTGCTTATCTGCTGCCTCACCTAGTTGGTCTGGGACCGCGCTGGGCCCGCAGCTGCAGCTCCTGCAAACGTTCTGCTTCAGCTTCTCTGAATCATGGGTTAGCTACATATGAGCACCCTGACGAAGAGCACCCATTTCTTACCCAGAAAGCTGTTGTCATCTGAGCTGAGGGCTTGGAGGTGGTGAGAGAGCCCAGACTCCAGTCTTCTCTGGTGGGTTCCAGAGAAGAGAACCACTAAGCTCAGCCTTGCTAGTTCCCACTTATCCTCCACTTCATGTACAGTCTCCCTTCCCAGCTGCATGCCCTGTGGCCTTTGGGCTCTAGCACTAGGCATGGAAACAACAGCCTTGCCTAGACTGAGTGACTAGCTGGCCCACTGTGTAGGATGCAGTTCTCATGATGCATATTCCCTAGTGGTTCTCATTCTCTAAGTAGACCTGGGCTGGTGCATAAACCGTGGCTCTCTCCTCCTCGCCATTTTAGTTACTACTAACTTAGAACACACCACCTGTCTCTCACCTTCACTGCTGCTGCAACTTCTCTGTTTCCATTCCAGCCCCGACTATTCACTCTCCACACAACAATTAAAAAGGGATCATTTTCCAGTATGAATGGAATCACATCCCTTCCCTGATCAAAAACCTCCCAAGGCTTCCCATTACTTTTAAGAACAAAATCCATGTGAGTTATTCAAGGCCTGCCTGACTTGGCCCCATAGCCCTCTTCTTCTGTTTCCACGTCCTGCCAGATTCCCTCTCTGATGCACACAGGCCCCCTCCCACCTTCCTCCTTTAGAGATAGCTTAGAAAAAGAGATGAGTGAGGAGAACTTTAAGCAAGGTGAGAACTAGCCTTCATACCACGAAAAGAAGCTTATGGTAAGCCAAACAAGACGGAACCATGGATTTAAAGCTTTGTAGATCATGATCTGCAGTAAGAAAATGCAGTTTACACATGCACACACACAGCCAAAAAGAGTCATTTCATTAAACAATGTAATATGGTCTTATGTGGTATATACTCTGATATTTTCTTATATAAGTAATATAGTAATATATTACTTATATATAAAATATATATGTTATATATGAAATATATATAAATATAAAAAATATATAACATGTATAACATATATTTTTATATAACATATACAATATATATGTTATTTATATATTACTTATACAGTAATATAAAAATACTGACTTTTCCGTGCCATTTCCTCTTCTCCCCTTCTCTACTTCTTACTCCTCCACTCCCTTTCCCTCATAAAAATTTTGGCTTTGACCCACTAAGTTGATTTCATGACTCACTGGTGGGCCATAACTTGAAGTTTGACGCATATGGGATAGAAAGAAATTTTGGGGTAGGGAGAGTAGAGCTTTCAGGAATCTGAACCCCATGGACCACTAGAGAACAAGAGTAATTAGCTGGCATAGGTCACTCACTTTATATGAGATCCCTTGTTTCAACATCTCATCTCCATTCTGTTTGCCCTTTTGGAAGGGATCAAGACCCAGGCTGTAACTCTGAGTGCCTCCTGTGCTTCTCTATTCAAATAGTAATTTCATCAGGGTGTCATCCACATTGTCTTATTACCTTTCTAAGTATCAGTTTCTTCACCTTAAGATGGGAACAATAATAATCCCAACTTTATATAGTTATTGTGAAGATTATATAAAGAAATGTAATGAAAGGACTCAGCCTATGCTAACACCTAATAAATAGCCAACAAGGCCTAAGGTGTTATCAGCTTGCAAAGATTCACTGAGTTAAAGTAAATTAGCCCCCAAGATCCCACAGTTTTTCAATGTGAGTTTTCCTGACCCAGTTCGGAACCACTTAGAGGTAAAAAACGTTTCTGCGCAGATCAATACTGGAATATCTGAGAGAATGTGACTTACACACATGACAATAGTGAGCTTCCAAAAACAGAAATCCAGAACTGAACAAATGTGCACACCCATTAAAAGGCAGCATTGAGCACCCGCAGGCCTCCTGGGCAGGGGCAGAGTCTGCCCATGTGAAACTGTCAGGCGAAGGAGCAGAACACGGGGTATACCATGTGGAAGTCAGGCAGGTCCCCAAGAGAGAGGAAAGGGCGAGCCACATATACATGGCTTCTGCACCCTAATCTATCACCTATCCAGACCACTCAACCAAACTTTCTTCCTATCGATAATAATGGTTTCTAGCTTTCGGCTTATCTTGGCTTTTGACATGCCTTCCTCACTAAGCTTAATCATTTCTAGCTTTCGATTTAAAGCTAGAGATGTGCCACTCTTCCTTTCACTTGAACACTTAAAGGGTTCCGCAGGACTATTAATTGGCCTAATTTCAATACTTTGTGTCTCAGGGAATAGGGAGGCCAGAGGAGAGGCAGAGAGATGTGGGGAAGGCCAGTTAGTGGAGCAGTCAGAGCACACACAGTATTTATTGATTAATTTTGCCAACTTCCATGGATGCAGTTCATGGCACACCAAAACAAATACAATAGTAACATTAAAAATCACCAACCACAGGTTGGGCATGGTGGCTCATGCCTGTAATCTCAGCACTTTGGGAGTCCAAGGAAGGTGGATCACAAGGTCAGGAGTTCAAGACCAGCCTGGCTAACATGGTAAAACACCGTCTGTACTAAAAATACAAAAATTAGCTGGGCAAGGTGGTAGGTGCCTGTAGTTCCAGCTACTTGGAAGGCTGAGGCAGGAGAATCGCTGGAACCTGGGAGGGGGAGGTTGAAGTGAGCCAAGATCATACCACCGCACTCCAGCCTGGGTGGCAGAGTGAGACTCTATCTAAAAAACAAACAAAAAACAGATCACCATAACACATATAATATTAACAAAACATTTCTAAATATTGTGAGACTTACCAAAATGTGAAACAGAGACATGAAGTGAGCACATGCTGTTGGAAAAATGGTCCCAAAAGTCATGCTTCATGCATGGTGGTCACAAACTTTCAACATATAGAAATAAAGGAAAGTACACTGAAGGAAGGTATGCCTGTATTCAGCATTTTTCTGAGTGATTACAGAATCCTGTTTGCCTGTATGTGTGTGTGCACATGCAGACGTGCACACATGTGTGTGTGTTTAGCATCTCAACGGACTCTTGCTTCATGAAACAGTTTAAAAAAAACACTAGGATAGACAATTACTTCTCTTCTCTGACTTTCACATTTTCAGATGATACCAGTAGACCCTTCAAGCAGATGCCATGTTATCATGAGACTTTCTCTGCTTTGGATCTCCAACTGTCCTTGAAATAATTTAAAGCTGTTTGTATTTAGTTTTAGGCAAGAATGTTCTAAGGAAGTATGTGAGGATGATAGTGTGTAAGTGCAGATGTTATTTATAAATTTTAAGGGGTGGTTGCTTCTCCACAATGTAATTGGAAAGAACTGGCAGCTCACTCGTGCATGGGTAGCTCAGCCCATGAAAAGCAACCATTGGTGATAATAGCTGTGACTACAGCGCATTCCAGTTAGCCCCTGTAGAAGGCAGATTAATGGACCCCCAAAGATGTCCGCTTCCTAGTTCCAAGAACCTGTGAATATGTTATCTTCCCTGGAAAAATGTACTGTGTGGATGTGATTAAATTAAGCACCTTGAGATGGGGAGACGATCCTGGATTATACGGGTGGTTTCTGGTGTGATTACAAATGCAACTACAAGGGGCCTTGGAAGTGGAAGAAGATGCAGAATAGAAGAGACAGAAGGAAATGGGACTGTGGAAGATCTGAGAGGGAGGGAGCATTGCTGACTTTGAAGTTGGAAGGGTCCCAGAACCAAGAAATATGGGCAACCTCTAGAAGCTGGAAAAGGCAAGGAAATTGGATTCCTCTCTAGGATGTTGAGAAAGGAATACAGCTCTGTTGACACCTTGACTTTAGCCTAGTGAGATCCATGTTCAGCTTGTAACCTACAGAACTTCAAGATAATAAACTTGTATTATTTTAAGCCACTGGGTTTGTGGTAATTGGTTATGGTAGCAATAAGAAATTAATATGGCTTCATAGAAAAAGACCCCTGGCTCTTTCTCCCTGGGATAGCCTGGACATGCCTTTGCTTCTGCACCGCTGGAACCCGTGAAAGGAATTCCTGATTTTTTCTGATCCCGAGTGTCTCAGGGCCCCATGGACTACTAGATTGCCTTTCTGCTCTGTCTTCTGGAATGGTGAGAGCTGAGATTCCTGCTTTCTCCTGGGATAGAGGCTCTTCCCTCTCCTCCATTGAGGGTTCAAAAAAGGCAAAGGGCAACATGAAAAATTCTTTAATTATTCTACTTGCATCTGGAAAATTTCTTTCATTTGGAAAGAGGAAAAGGAAAATAATCTTCAACCAGAGTAAAACTGATTCTGAATAATTATACTCAGGGTTTGATCTATCTGTATTACCAATCTGCATAAATCAACATCTTCCCTACTCTCAACTTCCTGCAGTTCAGTCATCCCGTTAGAGAGTATGAATTAGCAGTGTAATAAAGTCAAATCATTCCTTAAGCCCCAAGATTTCGCAGTCACAAACTTAAAGTGATATGTACACTCTACTTACAAACTTTACTTATTAATTTATTTTTCTCTGAGAACACTTATAGTGTTACCTCATTAGAAGCCTGAGGCTAGATTAGATCAGTGACTTCCAAGTTTGTGCCCGTGATCCATAGTAAGATGGACATTTTATATCACAACCCAGTATAGACACACACTCATGAAAATTATGAAACATTTTTTACCCTCGTTAAATGGAATCATTCTGATATTTTCTATTTCATTTTTATTTCATTTAAAAAATACTGTTTAAAAATGATATCTAAAAAAATACTGATTGGGCCAGGCACGGTGGCTTGTGCCTGTAATCCCAGCACTTTGGGAGGCCGAGGTGGGTAAATCACCTGAGGTCAGGAGTTCGAGACCAGCCTGGCCAACGTGGTGAAACCTCCTCTCTACTGAAAATGTAAAAATTAGCCAGGTGTGGTAGCACACACCTGTAATCCCAGCTACTCGGGAGGCTGAGGCAGGAGAATTGATTGAACCTGGGAGATGGAGGTTGCAGTGAGCCAAGATTGTGCCATTGCACTCCAGCCTGGGCAAAAAGACAAACTCCATTTCAAAAAATAATCATAATAAAATAAAACTGATTATAATCCACTAAACTGATCTTAGGACCCACTTATTACTTGTGACCTGCCGTTTGAAAACACCATATTAAATGGATCTTGGGTTCTCTTTTTTAGTTCTAACACTATTGTAATCTTGAATAATTAAGAATGTTAAGAATACAACTTTGATAGTCTCTGCCCCCATGCCTCAACTTAAAGTGTTGATATATTTAAATACTTCGTTAGTAAAGTGTCTTCTTATTGTAAGTTAAGGAATTGCCCCATTCTTCTTTGTAACTTTGTTAGACATAGTAAATTCAGTTAGTGCAATGATAACCACAATAGGATCTCAAAAATTATGTACTTGAATGTATGATTAAGCTCAGTATTTTAATATCAAGTTACAATTTTTGTAACTATCCTGAATGTAAATGTGTCTTGCTGTTTATAATTATTTTCTCAGCTTAATGAAATTTTAATAAATTGGACATGGAATTGATCCTTCAAGGAAACCTTTTTCATAATTAGAAATTTTTCTCAAACTTGGTGGATTGATGTTATTGGATTTTTCTTTGTGATTGTGTTTATATAAATTGAAACATTGCTCTCAAACTTCAAAGGTCAAATGGGTAGGAATTAAATTGGTTCAGTCCTGATGTATTTGAAGAGACAGATTTTGAAAGTTTCTAGGAAACAGCAAAATAATATTTTCAGTCCAACTTTTTCTTCGAGCTATTCCTATATTTCTGTTCTCCATCTTTGTATCCCATACCTGAACAGTCCAGAATATCAGCATTACCATGCCATAAACTGTTTACAATTCTGCTTTGAGCTGACATCTGTTACAAACAGCATGTTGCTTACAACAACATTAAAAAAAAGCTTTTTATGTAACACAGATAGCACCTGTATCACAAAGGCAAATAGTATGCATTATTCCTTTGAATGAAAGCTTATCTCTGAGCCAAATGCTATACACTAAATAATAATGATAATAAAAATCTACCTACTGGCAATGCAGACCAAAATACGAATATCTTGTTACAGTATTTTCTATTCAGATAATAATGTAGACATCTCTTGAATACCTTTTTCTTTTCTGATCTGCATACAAATGGGAGAATTATTGGTTTTGTCTGATAAGGTGCTTGGCATATACAATGGGGCCAAACCAATTATCTTCTTGGCTGACTTATGTTAGAAAATCCTGCAGATTTGTGCATTACATGAGGGAGTGTTGAACTGTGATGAACAAAATTCTGATCAATACAATCTGATCAAGAGGACCTCTGTTTTTCTTACACATCATTAATTTGCAAAACCTCACATTCCAGCTCAACTTTTGGAAGTACCGTTCCACTACAAAAAGATTTCTTAAAAAGTTGTTAAAATTTGTGCTGCCTAAACCCCTGGAAAAATAAGACAGGCAGTTGGGAAAGAATTTGGTGGAGAGGAAATAGTTCACAGAAAGTCACCACTATCAGTTTCTTTCCCAGGATGGCAACAGGTGTGGTGTGGCAGCTTCTTCTCCCAGCATTAACACTAACTGACCTGATGCCCCAGTTGCACTTCTCAGAGGCAGCGGTTAGAGATCACCTCCTCCTGTGCTTCCAAACAAGGCGCTCCATGCTCTCACCCTTCAACCTCTCAATTTATTTAACCTTATCTCATCAAATTCCTCTCCCTTCACTACTGTTGGGTTTTGAAAACTGAGAATTCTAAACCAAATGAGAAAAAGATACAGACATAAGATATGGTGTCACATACCCAATTTATGATTGGTAAAGTAGGATTGGAGGTTGTGGCTTTGACCTAAGATTTAACCATTTAAAGCTTTCTCTTCCGTCCCCTCAAGGTGCAGGATCTACCCTGGTGGGTGAGTTTGCTAATTGGAAGAGGGAAGAACAGAGAGGGGAAGGAACATGGCCTTTAGGCTCAGAGGTTCTGAGGGAAGGCCAAAAAGAGCCTGGATAATGACCCATTTCCAAAGCTCACCAGTAAAACCCCTTTTCCTTGAGAAAGACAGAGTTTCTCTGTTATTTAACATTTCTGAGAAGTGTTCTTTTTCCTCCATTTAAAATAATGAGATATGTCTTTTTTCTTATTATAGAAATATCAAAAATATTCTAGATATGAGTTCTTTGTTGGCTGTATTTATTGTAAATATCTGATTCTCATCTGTGACTTGACATTTCACTCTCTCAGTGGTATGTTTTTATAAACAGCAGTTCCTAATTTTAATACAGTTCAGTTTGTCAGTTTTTTCTTTTTGACCTGTATTTGTATATTCAATTTAAGAATATACAATGTCTATTCTAAAGTCATGAAGTTGTTCTTTTATCTCTAATAGTTTACATTTATCTCTATGAAGAATCCGAGGTTGATTTTTTTATGTGACTTTACGGGACAGGATTTCTTTTCTTTCCTCTCATGAATATCCAATGTATAAAGCACCAGCTATTGAAAATACTTTATCTTTTTCCCATTCCATTGTGGTAGTACCGCGTCATAAGGCAGGGAGCCCTATAGGAATGGATCTGGCTGGTGATTTTCTTTTCTGTTCCATTGCTCTCATTGCTGATCATGCACCCCTGTCTTATTTACTGTAATTTTATAATAAGTTTTAATACTATAAGCGAAGCCATATTACTTTGCTCTCCTTCTTCAAGATGGCTATTCTTAGCCTTTAAAATTTTGATATAAACTGTAGAATCCCTCCTAGGATTTTTATTGAAAATGTATTGACTCTAGGTCAACCTGAGGAGAAATGATGTCTTTGCAAAACATTTTAACATGTATCCCTCTATTTATGTCTTAATTTCTATTACTAATCATTGGTGGCTTTCTATTAGGGATCTTGTGTCTCTTTCCTCAGGTCTATTCTTAGGTATTTGATGTTTTTGAGGCTATTTTAAATAGGATTATTTTTAAATTTAATTTAAAAATTTTGAGTGATTTGTTTCTAATAAGCAGAGATACAATTACCTTTCCGAATCCATTTATTCATTCTAATAGTTAATATGTAGAATAATTTGGACTTTCTGTATGCAATATCATGTCATTTATAAATCATAGCATTTTTGTTTCTAATTATTATACTATTTATTTCTTCTTCTAACCTGTTTCATTGTCCAAGATCTTGAGAATAATGCTGAAATAAGTGGTGAAAAAATGGACATCTTTCTTTTGTTTTTGATTCAAAATTCTCAAGTATTTCACTATTAAGTATGATGTTTGCTATAAATTCAATTTGTTTTGGTAACTATTCCTTATCGGGTTAAAGAAGCTTCCTTCTGTTTCTAGTTTGTAGATAGTTTTTACTATGAACAGATGTCACATATTCTAAGATAATTTTTCTGTATTAATTGAGCTGGTCATATGTTTCATCTACTTTATTCATTTAGTGAGGAGAATCACACTGATTGACTTTTCAAATGTTAAACTAGCCATGCATTCCTGAAATAAGCCCAAGATATGCTATCTTTTATGTATGTGGTCATGATATATTGTCATTTTAATATGTCGCTATATTTGAAGGGCTAAGATTTTATTTAGAATTTTAAAATTTATGTTCATGAAAGAGTTGAACCTATAATTATCTTGTTTTGTAAGATGTCTTTGTCCTGTTTTGGTATCAAGATTATTCTGGCCTTGTAAAATAAAATAAATTGGAAAATGTTACTTCTTTTCCTATTATCTGAGAGAATTTTTGTAAGATTTGTCATATTTCATCTTTACTGTTTAGAAGAATTCAGTGAGGGTGTCATCTGGGCTTGGAGATTTTTCATGTGGGAAGGTTCTAATTATGTATTCAATTTCTTTAAGAGGCATAAGGATTACTTCTGGTTTACATTTTGAGATTCAGAGAGCTGGAAAAGGTAATATTCCACTACCTTGCAATGAAAAAAATGGAGCAAACTGCCAAGTTCACAACTGTTTTGTTGTTGTTGTTGTTGTTATTGTTGTTGTTGTTTTAGATGGAGTCTCACTCTGTCGCCCAGGCTGAAGTGCTGTGGCATGATCTCGGCTCAGTGCAACCTCTGGCTCCCAGGTTCAAGTGATTCTTCTGCCTCAGCCTTCCGAGTAGCTGGGACTACAAGCATATGCCACCACGCCCGGCTAATTTTGGTATTTTTAGTAGAGATGAGGTTTCACCATATTGGCCAGGCTGGTCTCGAACTCCTGACCTCGTGATCTGCCCTCCTCGGCCTCCCAAAGTGGTGGGATTACAGGTGTGAGCCACTGTACCCAGCCAAGTTCACAACTGTTTTTGAAAACTTTGGAGAGATGAAGCCACAACAAACTGTCACAAAATACACAAAGAAAGGGCTATCTACAAGGACAGATAAGATGAGAGCTCTGACTTACCTGGAGTGGAAACAACCAGACATTGACTGGTAAAAGCAGTTCTGCTAGGATGTTGGCAAATGGGTAGAGGTCAAGCGTGCCCTGGAGAGGGTAACGACCTTAGAGCCATAGCAATTGGTAGGGTCTTCCTCCGCTTGCAGGCTTTTGCTACACACAAACCTCAGTGCATGCTCACAGCAACACTGGAGAGAGTTCTAAGAAAATAAAATGCAAAGAGAAAAAAATAGTGAACAAAACAGAGCAGAGCATACAAAAGCTATGAGACAATATAAAATAATTTAACACATGCATAATTGAAATCTCAGAATGAAAGAAAGAATGAGATAGAAGAAATGCTCAAAGAAATATTGGCTGATAATATTCAAAAATTAATGACAAATATCAAATCACAGATGCAAAATGGCCATAGAGTGTGAAATAAGATAAAAACCTTCCCCCTTAAGAGGAAAAAAAAACCCTCTAAAACTTAGGCATATTATATTCAAACTGCTAAAAGCCAAAGACAAAAGGAAAACCTTAAAGGCAGTCAGAGAAAAAAGATACATTATCTAGAAAGAAATAAGGATAGTGATCAATTCAGCAGACTTATCACTAGAACTATAATAAATAAGAGGACAATGAAACGGCATTTTAAAGCAGCAAACAAACCAACAAAAATACCACTGCCAGAAAAAATTCTGTTCCCAGTGAAAACATCTTTCAAAAATAAAGAGAAACAAAGATTTTCTTAAAACAACAAAAACAGAGGAAAGTTATTGCCAGCACAGCTACTCTACAAAAAAGCCTCAAAAGATTCTGACACTTAAGTGTGAACCTAAATTCACACAAATAAAGAACCTAGAAGTAAAATATAAGTAAAATAAAATTTATTTTTTAAAAATAAATAGATGCACAAAAAGATAACTGACCATCTAAAGCAAAAATAGTAGCAATGAAAATATGACATATTAAAATGTGTGGTATGCAGCTAAAGCAGTATTTGAGGAAAACTTAGAGCATTAAAATCCTTATACAGTAGTCATCCTTTATCTAAAGTGGCTACTTTCTAAGACTCACAGTGGATACCTGAAAGTGTGGATAGTAATGAACCCTATATATATTATGGTTTTTCAATCTGATAAATGAGATTGCTACCAAGTAACTAATGGGAGGGTGGTTTATACAGCCTGGAAATGCTGGAAAGAAGGTTGATCCTCGCAGGTTGGTGCAAGATTTCATTCTACTACTCAAAACAGTGTACAATTTAACTTATGAATTGTTAAAACTTATGAACTATTTATTTCTGGGATTTTCCATTTAATATTTTGGACTGCAGTTGACTGACAGTGACGGAAACTTCAGAAATTGAAACTGTGGATAAAGACGGTGAGCCACTGTATTAGAAAAAAAAGAAAGGTTTCAAATCAGTAATCCAAGCTTCCGTCTTAAGAAATTAGAAAAAGAAGAACAAATTAAACTCAAAGTAAACATTAGGAAGGAAATAATAAATACAAGAACCAAAATCTATAAAATTGAACATAGAAAAACAATAAAGAAAGATTTACAAATTCAAAAGCTACTTCTTTGGTAAAAAACAATAAAATTAATAAACCTCTAGGAAGACTAACCAGACAGACAGAGTGAGAGAGAAAGAGAAGATGTAAATTGTAAACAGTTTTTAAAATTTTCTATAAGTCTAAAATGTGTTTGAATACATAGTTTAAAAAAGATATAGAGATATTCTGTCACCATGAAAGATGACTGTATTATGTACTCCATAAATGTTGGTTGAATTGAGTTGAACTGGCTGCCCTGGTAACATGGAGCAGAGATTGAGAATAGGAAATAAATAGTTTGGTATTTGCCAAATTTGTTGCTTAAAAGGTCAAGTACCATTTGTGAATTAAGGCTTTTGTGTACAGCTTAGTTTGTGAAAGTCAGAGTTTGGAATATAAAATGATATATATTTTTAGTTATTTAATAAAAAATATTAGAATTAAGTATTTGAATTTTGATTCTGTTCTTTTTACCAGAAAAAAAATTTATTTGAGTCTAATGTGGGGCCACTTAAAAAGTTAGCTGGGATTTGACAGTAACAAATGAGTTTGGTGTACCTTTTGAAGCTTGTTGGCATTAGTAGGCTTTGCCAAAATATGCCTTTGACGTGAGATTTGATGGGTGTCTATCTAGGAAATGGTCTGTTTCAATTCTATTACCTGGAATTTATATAGCTATGTATCTTATAAATTCTACTCTTTCATGTTACCTTTATACATTATAATTGCCTACATGGCTGTTACAGTCTCTTGAATAAAAATGCTATCTATATTCCTCATTAAATTACCCAAGAAAGTAAATTATTCCTTGCAAGGAATTCATTTCCCAAAGTCTATCAGGTCCTTCTGTACTGAACAGGTGTGGGACAGCACGAAATCCCTGATCCTGTTCAGTGTCTTTTTGTTCTTGAGTTTCACTGAGAGAAGCGCATGTTATTTTAACCTTTTCCTACTGTGCCTGGCCATGAAGAATTCTTTGAAGCTGGTCTGAAAGTGTTTTGTTCTTCCCCGGTGGAGTCCCATTCTCCCACAATTTGTGTTCTCCTATCCCTTTGGGAGTTGCCCTATGTATGCATTTTTCTCTTCCCTATTCACTCCCAAGCTTTATCATTTCACTTTGACTTTGTCTTTGTTCCTTAAAACTTTCTGCTTTCTTTGACAAGCCCTCCAGGGGTAAGAGCAGAAAGATTCAGGAAAGTAATGACTGAAAATAGATGTTAAATTCCCAGTATTGCTCTGTTAGATTAATTAGTGCTAAAATTTTTGATGGTGAAAAAAAAAAAAGATCTGTGTTTTGAAACAAAATTACCCTAGCCGTGTATAATACTATTTTGCCTTCAAAATATTTGTTTCTACAACCATAAGTGGAATTTTCCATGCAGCACTTTCTGCTCCTCCATTGGCAGCTGGCGAGTTAGCTTCACTTGTCTTTAGTTAGCTTTAATACACTCTTTAGCTAGACAAAGAAAAGGTCCTTTGAGCCAAACTGGATAGTACTGGATTGATGGAAATCTAAAGCCTCATGTAGATTCAGTCTTAATGTGTTTTGCTCTGTTATTTGGACAAATACCAGCTTTATGGGGAGATAGTGAAATGCTAAAGAAGTTGAAAGACAGAGGGGAAGGAGGTGGTCAGCAGGGAGGTGAAAGATAGGGTAAAATGCCATTCCAACACTTTTTAGGATGCCTGACATCACCCAAGACCTTTTAGATGAATGATTTTCAGTGTTTTATATCACAGTTTACACTCAGACTCACAGGGGCACATGCAAACACTCACACACATTTGCAGGCACAGGACTGAAACACAATTTCATAGTCATTCCTTATGCCTGAGAAATGCTGATATTTTCTATTCTATGTCTTCTGAAGTTGCTGGTCACAAATGACTAAATTAATTTTATGACCTACTGATCAGTGGCAACCTGTAGTTTTCATAAAAGGGCTTTAGAGATAGGGACAACTCATTTCTGTGGATAAATTCTTACATTTTCTTTTCTTTTAATAAACCTTTTCATTGCCTTCTTTCTTTCATCTCAAGCAGTGGCCAAGACTATTTGTTAAATGGATCATGACTTCTCATGACCCAGTTAAAGGCTTGGAGATGTAAATAAAGGGAAGATTGAAACCCTGAAATCTCAGGGCTTAAATATCACAAAAGTAAACCCACAGACTAGATCTGTTGGGAACAAATGGATGATTATGTGACAATGAGGAGGAAGGGATAAACGCTGTTAATCACAGTCAGAAGCTGAAGGTTTAATACAAGCAAAACCCACATCTGTTCAGAAAAATTCATGAATTTCACAAAATAAATATTAGATTTAATCTAATAAAGGTAAATTGTATAGCAGGAGATATTCACAATCCCTCCCTCAATGGGAGAGAAATGAACTCTAATAACATAATTGAACCCATCCATGAGACAACAGGGGTAGGTTCTTTTACAGGTTAATGTCACTCCTGAGAGGTGGCCCCATCCCTACCGCAATCAAAAAATGCAAGGCAAGTCTATATTACATATAGGGGGACTGCTAATCATTGGCGCTATCTGAAGGGGCCTCAGCACCTTACCTTCTGCAGAAAAAACTTTCTGCCAAACTTGGAAAAGGCATCTAATACTAAAGCAGTTCTCCACAATGTGTTGCACATAGAATCGCATGCGAGCTTTGTAAAAATACCGACTCAGATGAACCATCAGGGTGAGTACAACTTAAATGAAAGGAAGCAAAATGCTTGCAGTACCCTGGGGGAAACACACATCAAAAAGGAGGTCTGAGCTGAAGATCCCCAACTGACCTTCAGCCTTGGCCCTCCTTGTCATCCCACTCCCACCCCAGCTGTTCTGAGAACTTGAAGAGCAAAGGGTGTCAGGACTCTAGTTGAAGCTCTGAGAAGTCCACACCCTTGCTACTCAAAGTGTAGTCCACCCACCAGCAGTGGCAGCATCGCCTGGAAACTGGTTGGAGAGGGATTCGGGGTGGAGCAAATGGCAGCAGCCCTGGATGTTGCTAAGGAAAGAGTGGGATGACCCCTATCCCCAGGGCCATGTTTTAAAATAGATGGCAGAGAATAACACAGTGCCTTTTCCTTACCCCTGCCTGACTGAGGGGAAGAAGACATTGTCCAACATTTGGCTTTTTTAGATAAATCCCACTATAAACAAAACTGATAATGAAATTTCTAAGTCACATGACAGGAAAAGTCGCAGGGTTATTGCTTTTCTATAGTACAGTGTAAGGTCAACAGTGTCTGTTTTATTCACTGTTGTATCCCTGATACCCAAATTCATCTTTATCCTCCCTGCCCTCATACAGACACATACTCTTGTCCACACACACACACACAGGCAAATTCTTTGCATCGGTTTGGATAGGAGAAGCTATGCTGCAGTAGCAAACCTCAACACCTTCTCATTCACATGTAAGTTCAATGTAGTTCAGCAGAGCAGCTCTGCTAATGATAGCTACCTAGGAAGCCAGGCTGTCTCAACATGTGCTTTCAAAGGAACCATGGCAGAGAGAAATCAGGTTTTAAGGGTTTCCAGCCAGAATGGCATAACACTTTCACTCAAATTTCCTGGTCCAAAGCAAGTCACAGTGGTCATGCCAAACTTCAGAGGGGGCTGGGAAGTGAAATTGTACCATGAATTCAGAAGGAAATGAAGGGGAAATATTTGGTGAACCACAGTAATGGTTACTACTGCTAAACAGAGCTTATGAATCAAGTTCTATGGAAACACAGATCCGAGAATAGTTAACCTTCCTAATAATGGTAAACAATTACACCTTTAAAAACACATTCAAATGTGGAGTTCCAAAAACAGTAAAGTTATTTTTTACATAAACTCATATTAATTTTATAATACAGAAAAAGTACATTTTAGCAGTAAGTCATATGTTTCTCTGCTCTTTTCTCATGTATTTCTCCATGTGTGTGATGTCCCCCTTCCTTCTTTTGTTGGTGTTTGACAGATTCTTGTAGTGTTATTATAGAAATGCTGGATTCTGTAATGTTAGGGAGATTCATAGCTGGTGAATGATTTGAGGTTGTTTGGACCATCTCTAGTAGTGTGCCAAAGTTTTCCTTCTCATTTGCTGATTTTTATCATAGATCTAGATGAACTCAGGGAAGACATACATACCCTATTTTCAGACAACATGATATTGAGAGGGCTAAATCATATGCTGGTTGAAAAAAGATCAGAATTCAAAAGATCATTATTCAAAATAATGATGTACTAGAGAGGTCAGGAAAATCACAGGATGAACTTAAAGGCAAATGAAATCCTTACTTTCTGATCACAAACAGAAAAAGGCAATCACATAAATACTTTGTATATTTACACATCACTTTGCTCCAATACAGATGTATGGCAACTTCTAAAGACGTATGAAATAAAATAAGGTGACTTAAAAGTCGTTGAGATACAATGAAGAAAATAAAAGCCAGGGCAAAGAAAGAACCAAGGAAAGAGTTAATGTTACCCATCAAAATGATGTACTTGGTATGGGAAAGCGCATAAAAATAATATTGATGCACACAGTGTTCAAGATAATTGTGGATGAAACAGAGTTCTTGCAGCTCAAGATGGCTTCAAGAAAGAGAGGGCAAGTAGAGGTCAGCTTACGTTTCAATCCTGAGTGATTGGTATGTAGATTCTTGGAGCAGTGTGATGGGAGACTGGGCTTAGCAGGAACTGATTTAGCCATAAAGCAGTCATTATAGGAGATGGGGAGACACGGCAGCGTGCTGAGTATTTGCTAGCCCAAGGACAAAACCCTTCATTTGGTGCTAGAAAATGTACACAACCAGGAAAGCAGATGTCTAAGCAAGATGATGGGGAGTGAGGGGCTTGGTTAGGATTTAGTTACTAGTTTAGTCACTTTAGCAATGAGCTCATCTGACACCCAGACTAATCCACTCCTTTCTAGTGTGTGGAACCTATTCTGGGTCCCTGTTTATAGGACCCACAGCCTCCCTTGTAGGTGTGAAGGTAGTTTCATGGATGCTGCAATGGATTTAAGTGGGTTGGTATAGGAAAGGCAGACTTTTCCATGCCAATCTTTCACTTTGGAATTCTTGGCACTGTTGGAGAATCTTGGTTAGGATGTCTTCTGCTCCCATTCTCTATCCTGGAGTTCCTAGTCACTCATCAATGCTAACACAGCTATTGCACAAGACAGTGGAGGATTGGTCTCTTTCAAAAATTGCCAGAGCCCCAGCTCTCCCCATTGCATTCTATCTGCAACTGTCACCCTCAGGAATCCAGAAGAGGGAGATGTGTCCAGCACTGTGAGTCCTGAGTCTAAGTTAAGTTCTGAGAAGGTTGTCCCCTTCCTCAAAATGTAGAACTTGGGGACAGATTTACATGGATCAGATAGCATGGGATGAAGATGTGCCAGTTACCTTTGTGGCATATGATGTCACCAAAACCTAGTGTCTTAAAACAACAAACATTTCTTATTCCTCATGATTCTGTGGGTTGGTGGCCATTTCTTCTGGTCTTGGAATATTCAGCTGATCTTGGCAGTTAGCTGCTGGGTTAACTATAGCCAAGTGGTCTAGGATAGACTCCCTCACATGTCTGGTTGTTTGCTTTATCTCATTTAGATGATACTTGCCATACAGGGTTCCCAAGAGTAGCTAGAGAGGGCAAGTCCCAATGTACAAACACTTTTCAAGTCTCTGCTTGTATCATGTTTGCTATTGTCCCCTTGGCCAAAGGGGGACAATGGCTGAGCCCAAATTCAAGAGGTTAAGGGTATAGCTCCACTACTTGATTCAAGAGAGGAATATACTGACTCTCACTCCACCTTAGGAGGAGCTACTAAGTCACATTGCAAAGAGGCAAGTATCTAGAAACGGGAGGTGTTTGTGGCCATTTTTGGAATCTGCCACAGAAGAGAACACCTAGCTCATCTACCCTGATGAGCCACATCAATCCTTCCAGATTGTTCTCCTATCCCTGTATTTTATAATTGGAACTGGAATCTCAAATTCCCATTGAAACACTTTCAAGGATCTCTTATGGAAGATTTATTTCTGGAAATTGAACAGCCATTATTGTTCTGCTAGAAATTGGGTTCTGAACCTTCCACATATGAAAGACCTTTATAAATACAACCCACTTGTATCTGAGAACTGCCTAGCTTGTTGGCTGAAATGGAATTGCAGAAATGGACTAGTATTTTTCTTTTAATTCGTTCTGTACTCTGGCAGTAAGAATTTCCTTCTGAGGTGGATACAAATGATAACCTCCTGATTTGAGTTTGAAGTTTGCACTATTTCATTTTTGGCTGGTTATAGTCAGAACTGCTCTTTTCATTGTAGAGCCAAATGATTATTTATACTTCTCTTGGATCATTCTTTATATACCATTAGCAATGACATGCAAAGCACAAGGGACTGAATATTTACATCCAAAATTCTGAAGTGAGTATTCTCCCATTGGCAGATACAATTCCTCAGGGCTATAAGACCTGGTAATAAAGAACCATATGTCATGGTGGATTGTATGTTGCTACAGCAATGGCTTTCAAGCAGCTGAAGCTCTGAATCCCCCTGCTTCTTCCTCTGCCTCTCAGTGTGGCTAAGGGCTGGCTGGGTGTTGCCTATTAAAGGACCCCGAAAGACAATGAAGAAACATGTTTTTTTCTTCCTAATGACTATCTCCTCAGAGTGCTTGTTATAAATGTTGTCTTTCTATAATCTACAGCAAGGCAGTATTCAAGGCTCAATACAAGAAATATTTCACTCTTTGTCATCTAGGGAGATTCTGAGCTTGAGTTTGCCCTGATAATCCTGAAGCAAAACACATGTTCCCTGGCCTCAGTCAGCTTACATACTCATTGGGGAGTAGTAGAGGAGCATAAATAACTATTATAGCAGAGAGAATATTCTCAGTTCCATAAAAATACAAAGAAAGGAATATGAAGTTCCAAGGAAGAAAGGAGCAATATTGTTCAAAAATTCCATCCATTACACTTATTGCATGACATTTAATAATTTATTTTTCCTTTCCCCTTGAATGCAGAAATTGAGGCTCTCTTGGTTTTATCACCTCCAGTGCCTCCCAAAGTGCCTGCCACCCAGTAGAATAGATGTCAATAAATGTTTGCAGAAAGAATAAATAGATGACTACATTGATCCACTTAGCAGAAAGAAGAAAAGCTTTGTAGATGTGGTAAAACTTGAAAGACAATTAAAATAATTGGCAGATAGTGAATTTGGGAGACAAAGCATTAGTGGTAGAGGGCACAGACGGAACAGAGAAGTGGCAATGGGCAAATACAAGGCATTTAAGAGAAAAACTAATCTAGTTTGGCTGGAGTGTGGAGTATATGTTTGGGTCTTGGAGCTTCCAGGATCAAGCTGAGGTGTGCATCAAGCCATGTGAGGTGCCTCCGTTCTTTTCCACTTCCATCCTTAAGGGATAAGTTTCAGCCTGTCCATCCTGTCCTCTGATCCAACTGGAGATTTGGGCGGGGATGGAATTCCCCATCATCCCAGCCCATGGTGAATTAGGCATCCTCTTTATCTGCGGTAAGTGGCAAATAATAAAGAAGTGTGCCTTCTGCTGGGATTGTCTCGTGAATATGTTTCCTCTGTCCATTTACAATTGATTGTGAGCTCTTTAAGGTAAAGGCTGTAATCATGTACCTCTTTGAATTCCGGATTTCTGAATCTTGCACAGGGAAGGTAAGCAGCAGCACTCTACTGAGTATATTAGTATCCTTTCTAACATTAGCAGTCAGGTTAAAATCAGTTCCAACAAAAAGAAAAAAGCAGATTCCAACTGGAGATTTGGGCAGAGTAAGGCAGAGCAGTGACAGAGTGAAGAGCCCAGGCGATGTCCATGGTACCTGAGCCCCTAGATGGCAACCATCATCATCACGATCATTATGATAATAATGGCCCCAGACTCAATGTGCTCACACTAGGAGTCAAGCTCTGTGCTGACTGCTTCACACAGTCATCTCATTTTATCCTCCCAACAACTTGTGCAAGAAATGTATCCTCTCTGTGCCTCAGGTTCCTAATCTGTAAAATTTGAATAGTAATACTAGATCCTACCTCATAGTATTGTTATTAAGGACTGAATGAATTGTTATTTGCTAAAGGCTTAAGTACCACTCTAACTGTTGACTTTTATTACTATTACAATCCCCATTTTACAAATGGGGAAACCGAGACACAAAAAAGTTTAAAAAAACTTGCTCAACATCATACAGTGGGACTCAGCATACTGACTTCAGGTTAGCTGTTTTATCCTATGAAGAAACCGACCTTCTCCTGGGCCACTGATGGTCCATTATGATTGCGTCTTTTCTGGTCTCATCCTTAGCATAGTCTCATTGGAGACTGATCCAGAGAAACAATACTCAAGGAACTGCTTTTTTTCTTTTTGTTGCAACAGATTTTAACTTGACTGCTAATGTCAGAAAGGGCACCAATACACTCAGTGGAGAGCTGCTGCTCACTTTCCCTGTGCAAGATGGAGAAATCTGGAATTCACAGAGGTACACAATTACATCCTTTATCTTAAAGAGCTTATAATCAATTGTAAATGGACGGAGGAAACATATTCATGAGAAAATCCCAGCAGAAGGCACGTTTTTCTACTATTTGCCACTTACTGCAGATAAAGAGGATGTGTAATTCACTGTGGGCTGGAATGATGGGGAATTCCATCCCTGGGGCAGAGGTAAGTGTGGCAGGGGTTGTTGTGGGGTGTGTGTGTGTCTGTGTGTGTGTGTGCATGCGCACATGTGTGTATGCTTGTGTGAAGAAGCCCAAAACATTAATGAAAGAAAACAAGGCAACAAAGGGTAGCTGGAGTACTGAGTATGTACAGCCTGACATGAGACATAGAGTTAGAATTGAGTTTGTAGGTTAAAGTGAACCCCACAATCTTATCTGGCACTTCAGAGCACAAGGCCTTTACTATTTCCATCTTGCTTTTTCCTAAGTGGGTGTAATTTCTACACAGGTTCCCCAAACCAGGAACTCTACAACATTTGGGACAAAAGCCTTTGTAATCTCCCCGTTGTTCGTTTCCAAGATGTTCTATCAATGTTAAATAAAAAGCTTCTAACATATGTGCATTTGGGTCAGTATTCTTCTAAAGGTGAAGAATAAAGGGACTCAGCCCTAGAAGAATATCCTCTAATTACTATCTCGCTATTTTGATCTTTGGCTTCGAAGTAAATGGCTTCCCTTTTGGTCATTTATTGATTTCCTCTTTGAAAGTTTTTCATTCCCATATATCATCATTTTGCACATATCTTGCCAGACCCCTGTACTCGATCGCTATTATAAATTTTTCCTTCTCCTCATACATTGTTCAAGCCATTTTCTGAGTTAAAACGGATAAATAAGAAACTATTTATTTATTTATTTCTTCCAGATGTCTTTGCTGGACCTGAAACTGCCGTTTCCTAAACTTATCGTATTTGTATAGTCAAAAATTATTTTTAACTTTGCTTGGCTTGCATTTAAATTTTCTTTCTTTCTTTTTTTTTCCCTGGGAAGTGTCCTAGTCTGCTTTTCTTAAATGCCTTTCCCATAATTTAATGAAAAGGGACAAAAGTAAAAAATAGGGAAGACATTGAAAAATGGCCAACGGGGAGGATAAGAAAAATGCCCTTTACATGTGGTGACTTTGAAAGATTAACTTTTCAAGTGTAACCATACATATGAAACTATTATTGTTTTTGCTGCTTTAAGAGCATAGGGTAAGAGTTCTCTTTGAAATGATTTTAAAACTACTAAATAATTATGTATACCCTTGTTATTGTGTCAGTTTAAAGGTTTATTACACTGGGTACGTCTGAGGAACATATTGGCTGGTAAGCTGGTTGTTTTCTGGTTTCAGGTGCAATTGAAATTCAGCTACATTTTATTCAGAAACCCTAGAGAACAACTAAATGATGCTATTTACCATTACATAGGGCTTCTCTTAGCAACCAATTTTGTTTATGCGGCTAAAGATAATGTTAGTAGGAGCCTCAATGTCTGGTTATAATGTATTCAAAGCCAGAGTACTTGAGAAGAAGTCTGTGAGTAAGAATGATCCAGTTGTCTTTGTGTTAGTAGCTTTAATCCAGGGATGATAAGGAAGGGAAAGGAATTAACATGAACTAGGGACCACTAATAAGCCAGGCATTTTTACATTTTATGATCTCTATACTCTCTACAAAGCCACATTTTACCTTCCTTTCTTTGAGATGAAGACTCTGAGGCTCAGAGAGGTCCAGTCACTTGCTCAAGGTCACACAGCTAATAAACGGCTGAGCAGAGGCAGACTTTAGATGTGTCTGACTGTAAGGATTGCCATTCTTCCACTGGAAACCATTTCCTCTACCTGAATAGAAGGGTATCTTTTTTGGTAGCAAGGAGATATATCATAGAATGGGGGTATGGGTTGGGCAGCTGGTCAACCTGAGAACAAGCCTTGAGAGATATTTAGGCCCAGAATCTCTCACTTCTTTCTTCCTCCTCCCCCGCATGGTGAACTCTAGGCCTGTTGTTTTTATTTTCCCAAGCCCTGGTCTCTGGGGAGGATTAACAACACTATCAGTGAATAGCCAAAGAAAGTTCTGTTCACAAAAAATGCCAATCAAAATAACTGTGATCTTATCATTTCAAGATGACAAACACTTGTTTGTGTTTGAAGGTATTCAGCCTTGACAAAAAAGTCAATCTGCACAACATGCATTAGCAAAACATCTTCCTGGGCAAAACAAAACAAAAAACAAGTATTAGAACATCTCTATGAAACTAGGCATCTGTATAGTCCTACATAGAGGATGAGAGGACACCCATAACTGCTGGAGAAAGCAGCGGAAGACCAGGCAGGGCAATAAAGTGAAGTCAGACAGAGCCAGAACTCTGTGTACAATTGTTCAATCCATACAGCCCAGGACAGTTTGTGGCCCTGAGTGGCTGGATAAGCAGTGTTTAGGAGCTAGACTGCCTGGGTTTGACACAAGCTCTCCCACTTACATCATTGTGAGTGAAGATAAGCAATTGTGCCTCAGTTCTTCCATCTGTAAAATGGGAGTAATAAAGGCACCTATCTCCATAGAGCTATACTAGGCAAGGCACTTGGGACAGGGCTCGTTACATAGAAAGCACTGTGCACAAGTTGGCTTTCAAGCATGCTGTTGAACTGCTTTCTCAACTAATCAGTATCCAGTCTTTGGAGGATACAAGCACTCATTATGATCCTATTTGTGACAATAATTAGGAAGAACTGCTCATTGAAAATGGATTTCAAAATTGCATAGCAATTATTTCATTTATCTTTCATTATTTTGATGAGTTCTTCAGTGGACAAGATAAAGTGAAAGTTGTAACTATGTTTGTTTTCAGCACCTACCACCGTATAACGGTGTACCATCTGTGGATTTATAAAATATTAGTGAATTATTGATTGAGCCCTAATCTTCTGACAACTGTTTAAATATTGGTGTTTTAAAGTACTGTCATTGAATACAAATACAATTTAGAGTCTTTCTCTGCTTTCTCTCTCCCCCTCTCTCTTTTCTGGCCATAAATCGTTGCTATTCACTGGGTAAACAACATCTGAATTCCCTGGTGCTCAGCAGCCCACTGATTTCACTAAAAGGTTGTCTCATCCAACTCTGAATATGGAGTCTGGTTTCTGAATGGCTGGTAAGATTTATTTTCCCTGGTGGTTGGAGCTGGTATATTTTACCAAGGCAAATCCCCATGTGACAAAGGAATAAATACACAAGGAAGAATCATTTGCATAAAGTAAGTGAACCCCATCAATAAACTCCATTTATTTTGTTATCAGAGAAATAGCCCTGTGCCCTTATCCATCAGCAGACAGTCTCTCTGACCTTTCTCACTTCAGTTCACACCGGATTGTACTACCTCACCAGCAGCCAATCTACTCTGAAATCAATGTCCTGGTTTCACACCCAGAGGCGTTGACCTCCATAAGCAACAGATTTGTGTGGCAGAAGAGGCTGCCGTTAAAGGAACCACATCATGCAGCCTGGTCCAGTCGGCAGCTAGCATAAGCTTCTTGCTTACTTACTTGCTTTGTGTTGTTTAATTCAGAGTTGGCAAGAAGTTTTAAGGAAAAATAAGGGTTGGCAGGGAGGTTTAAGGAAAACATAGATACGGCGGAGTTTAAATCTTGGCCTTGTCAATTTCTGGCTGTGACAATGTGAGCAAAAGTTTTGACTCATCTGAGCCTCAGTTTACAAATTGGTAAAATGAGGATAAATAAAATTGACTGCATAGCATTTTGTGAGGATTAAAAAAGGCAATACAAGTAGTGTCTAAAATAATACCTGCCACATGGCAGGTGTTGGTCAAATGCTTTTTGTCTCCTCCTTTTCTTCCCTTTTGTCCTCTCTTCCTTCTTTCCCTCTCTTCCTTCCTCATATGTGATCTTCTATTTGCCCAGCGCTTCTTGTATGATTCTAAATTATAGCATCTAGGGCTTGTATCAGGAAACCATACCTTAGGTCCCAGAATTTTGAACATCAACCTAAAATTTTCCCATCAGCCTCAGCCTCTCTTCCTAGCCATGGGAAGCTCCTCAGTAGAGATGAAGTCATTAGCTCAGTTCTTTCGGGCTCATCTTTCTCTGAAACTTAGTGACCAATTTACTTTACCCCTGAGACTACCCTTGTCATCTTTGGGCAAAATCACCAGCAAGCAGAAAAGTTTGGCCTCTTCCGTAGATGCTAAATACATGCTTGATAAGTTGGAACTGTCATGGCCATGTCCCAGGAACTCAGAGAGTATGACACACTGATTCTGGGAACTAGGTGTTTTAGGAATCATGCTAATCAAATATATCAACATACCTGGCTTCCAGAAAGGCAGCTAAGTGTCAGGTTAAGAGCTTGGGCTCTGAAATCATAATGGCTCTGCTCTGTATCCTCCAACAAATTTCTTAAGCTCTCCAAGCCCAAGTCTCCCAATCTGTAAATGACTAATAGTAAGGTAGTTTTGGAGTAAGTTAGAAATGGCCCTCAAGGCTCTTAGCACAGTCTGTCAATGCAGTAAGAGGAGCAAATATTGGCCAGTTCTCAGATGATCTGAAAACCACCCGTTATGGGCTGAATTATGCCCTCAGATTCATATATTGAAGCTCTAACCCTTATTTCCTCAAAATGTGACGATATTTGGAGATAGGATTTTAAAAGGGTAATGAGGTCATGTGGGTGGGCCTTAATCTTGTATGACTGGTGTTTTTATAAGAAGAGGAGATTGGAACAGACACACACAGGGAAGGGCACCATGTAAAGACATGGAGAAAAAGACAGCCCTCTGCAAGCCAAGGAGAGAGGCCTCAGAAGAAACTAAACTGCCGATACCTTGATTTCACATTTCTAGCCTCCAGCATTGTGAGAAGATAAATTTTGGTTGCCTAAGCCCTGCAGTCTGTGGAACTTCGTTATGGCTTCCCAGCAGACTCATGCCCCGCCCCATGCTGAGACCCTTTCTCACTAGCCCTGTTACCCTGAGCAGGCCTGGCATTCAGATAGGCTCCATTAAGGAGAGTCTCATTGAATGTAACCAACCAAATGTCCTGCTTTGGCCTTTTCTCCTAAATTTTTTTTTTTTTAATTTACACTCCCCTCGAACAACATCGCTAAGCCACAGGCTGGCCATGTCACAGGCAAGCTTCCTGCTTCACCATGCAGAAGCCTCTCTCTGGTGTTTTTTGAACACCAGTATCTCAATTCACTCTCCATTTGCCTTGATTTGCTTCTTTATTTCCTGAGGACTCAAGTGGCCTGGGCTCTTGACTGTTTTCTCAACGATTTGGCCATCTCCTTGTGGGAGTCTTCTGGTGTGCCGGAAACTGGGACTTTGTGGCTCCATCTGTCTTCTTGGATTCTGACCCTCCGCTCGGCTGACCGAGGTTTGTCACTATGAGCCTTGTGTGCTCTCTGAGCTTCCACGATTCCAGCATTTTCTATGATTGAGAGCAAGTCAAGTGTGTGCACTGTACACACCCAAAGTTAGTCTTGGGTATGGTTAGCATAGCTGTATTTATGCTACTCATGAGAAAGTTAAAGCCTGGTCAGAGTCAGTGCCTGAAAAGCCACAATTAGGAATTTGGTTTGCTTCTCTGCAGCAACAAGAACTTCCCATTCCTATACATCGCCCTTCACTTTGCCTTCCTGGCTCTGACCTCTGTCATTTCTATGACCTCCAGAACCCACCAGATTATTCTGATAGATTGTTCTGTATTCCCCAAACATGATTTCTTGCTTTGTGCCTGTGACTCATCATATATCCATACCCTATTGGCCAGCCCCAATGCAAGGAACCTCTGACCTATTGATAGCTATAACTCAGAGGGTGGACAAAGAAGGGCAGCACAAGCTTACAAGCTCCAGGAGGGAGTTAAAATGGGATCACTTTGGCCGGGCACAGTGGCTCACGCCTGTAATCCCAACACTTTGGGAGGCCGAGGTGGGCAGATCATGAGGTCAGGAGTTTAAGACCAGCCTGCCCAACAGGGCAAAACCCTGTCTCTACTAAAAATACAAAAAATTACCCGGGCATGGTGGCGAGCACCTGTAATCCCAGCTGAGGCAGGGGACTGTAATCCCGGGAGGCTGAGGCAGGAGAATCGGTTAAACCCGGGAGGCGGAGGTTGCAGTGAGCCGAGATTGTGCCATTGCACTCCAGCCTGGGTGACAAGAGTGAAATTCCATCTCAAAAACAAAACAAAACAACACAACAACAAATGGGATCACTTTGCTATTTCCTGGATATTGTGAGCTGCTCACACCTGCCTCTCCTGTGTAACAAGATTACCAGGATGCATACGAAAGGTCTGTAAGTGGCAGAGAGGAATTTATGTCCTGGGATCTAAGAATTCTTAGGTGTCCTTGATCAATGATGGCTAAGCCATGTTCCTGTGTAACAATAGATTTCCTCTTGGTGCAGCATGCTCAGTGCTGTGTGTGAAAGTGGCTCATAAGGGTAAGACGAGGAATTAGAACTTGGGCACTTGAAATACCTCTGGAAGTATAAAAGTAGACTGGAGCCCAGAAAATACCTCGGAGTCAGTAGGCAAGTCAGAATGGGGAATCACTTGGGCAGTTGAAAGTAGGAACATGTGTGGCAAAAGGAAGTATGCAACCTGGATATATTGTTTTATTAACTTTCTGAGAAGTCATTCGTCACTTCTTGCCTCGGTTTTCCTTTTTAAAAATAAGAATGGTTTGGATCAGCCAGTCTCTAAATTCTCTTCTCTTTCTAGAATGCTAATCTGTTTTACTTATTAAGTACCAGTGTCAGAGCACATTAGCAGTCCTGCTAACAGATACAAGATACCAGCAACATGAAGTTCTTGACATCCGAGACCAACTTCTCTTCTGAGAGGGAGAATTCTCTGTATGGTTTCTGCAAAGGCTGGAGCAGGTCAAGTCTGGATGCAAGTGCAGGTCTTTGAGAACACCTTTAGGAGCAGAAGGTGACCCATGCCTAATCATTCTATAGTATTCTAGTAATTTCAGAGTTATCAGACCTCACAGCAGTGAGTCAGCAGTGCCTTTGAAATTCGGGGCTGAGTTTAACTTCATCAAACCCTGAATCATGGTTCTAGGATAATTTCAAAATAGATGATGGTTATATTCATGGAGTTTTCTGCTCATAGAATGGCAGAGGGGAACTGACTGTATGGGAAACAAAAAATCTTCCTGAACCAGTCAGATGAAATATAGCCACGCAAGAAACAGTGAGCCATTAGCTCGGGACACAGCAGTTACCACCTACCAGATCACTCCCACCTCTGGTGCTGGCTGGAGAGATCCCCCTTCCTAAATCATCCTTCTCAACCATCTCAGTGGTTCCAAAATCTAAGGCAGGACATTGCGCAAGACAAGAGTAGGGAAAACATTTGTCACCCACACCCTTAGTTTGCTCCTCCCAGTGCTTTTCAATTCCAACCATGTGTTGCATCAGATTAGATATATACTATCTCTCTCAGGACCAGCTACATAATTTGTCAGGCCTGATGCAAAATGAAATCATGGGGCCCCTTGTTCAGAAGTTAAGAATTAGAAGACGGTACCAGTACAGCACTAATCCAAGTACAGGTCCCTTTTAAGCACAGGACTGCGGGTGACTCTGCAGGTTGCACACCCATGGGGCTGACCCTGATTTTTTCCCGCAGTCTTCTGCTCTTCTGCTTTCCTGCTAAAGATGCCTGTTCACTCGGGGTACTGGTTTTAGACTCTGAGTGGTTCAACAAATCCACCCAAGCAACTTGCATACATCATTCTTTCTCTTGTGCCATCTTGTTACGAACCACAGACAATTTTATTGACGTGAGGAAAAGGCGCCAGAACAAATCTGACAATGTTCATTGGCTCACATTTTCCAGAGAGACGCATCCTTGGGGTGCTGAGATCCTACTAGATATACTGAGTCTAAACCACAGGTTCTTAATGAGGAGCGAGCTCAGGCTTACCTGAGATGCTCAGGGATTCTAAATCTGTAAACCTAATTTACTTATGCTCTTGAAAAGTCTTCTCAGTAAAACAATGGTAAAGAAGCATTTGAAAACAATTCCATTTATTTGTTATTTTATATATCTTATGACTTCTTTTATCACTATTTGATTTTTTGAGACATGCATGCATATCTGTACATGTGTATGCTCCCCTCCCCACCAGCTTGATGTTAGAATCTGTTTAAATGGACTGTTTTTGTTGTTGTTCAGAGTGTTTTAAACTTCAGTGTGGCTTGCAAGTTCTGTGTGGTGATGATTATCCACTTTGACTCTGGGTGAATTTATTTGTGGCTGGATCTAGCAGAGGCCACAAACTAATTATTGCAACCAACCAAGAAAAATAAAGAGAATGAGGAAATGCCAGAAGTATTGACAATATTTATTGTAGCATATGGTTAATGTAAAAAGAGGTAATAGAATGATGTATCTCAGGGGATCATTCAAAAGGAAAATTACTTAAATTAACTTTTCAGGCCGACCGAATTATGCATTATACCCCTCCTGTAACGCTATACAAAGTCAATGTTTGTGAAGAGTAGAACTGGCGGCTATAAATCAAGCCTTTCAGAACTGTTGTGTCTGCAGGGATTTTTTTTCCTTTGCTTTTTTGGCATTTAGATGAATGAAGAATTTTCTCAGCAAATTATTAATTACTCCTTCTTGCCTATAGAATTGAGTTCACTGTAGTTATGTAGGAGTCAATGGTATTCAAACTGCAGCTTTTGATGAAGTAATCGGCTGCTTCTGGGGCCTCTTTCAGCTGCCCTGGGCGTGCTTCACATGTAAACGACTGCCAAATGGATTCTTTCGACATTCCAGCCAATTAAAATACATTTAAAGTGCAGCTGGTGGAGAGGCAAACCATGCGATTGTGCGGAGAACTTCAGGGCAGTGAGACAAAAAACAAACTTTGCGGAACCCAGCTCTAGCAGCCCAGCAAGGCATTCGTTCAGGGGCAGTGGAGAAAGTCGTAAAAAGAGGCTATCTTTAGCCCCCGTCAGAATCAAAGATGACACTTTGAGCACCACCATACAGGACACAAAAGAGGGAAGCATGTTTGTTAGGGTGTCAGTTTTCTCTCCTTGCCTCTTGAAACTCTGTGTGTTGGCTGATTGCCCAATGTGGTGCCGCATACAAATGTTGACAGAACACAGCGGTGTTTGTTAAACCCGGACTGGGGAAACCAGTGATTAAAACTCTTGAAGGAAGATCCGAAAACCCCAGGAACTCTCCTCAATAGCATTAGAACATTGATCGAATGAAAGAGAAAGCAATGAGTGGGCTAAAGTGAAACATTCAGCGTCCCTGTCTGCTATGCCTTCTCGGTAAGGACAGAATTTTCTCTTCTTCTTTTTTTTTTTTTTTTCCTTGAATGTTGATGTTGGTATAGAGGAAAGCACCCAACGTGTTAAGTGCTCTGGTCTGGAGCTCTGATTTGCAGCGTGCAGAGTTTGCCTGTGATTTTTCTGGAGGACATGAAGGGATCACACTCACTGTGTAAATAGACACAGGGAATTACACGGCACGTGGTGTCTGCGAGTGCTTTTCCAGAATTCAGGATGGTACATTTTTAAATGTTTGCCTTTGCTGACCTAGCCTAGTACTTGCTGCTGTGTATCCAGGTGCCTGGAGATTAATTCCTCCTTGGAACAAACAGTTATGATGTACATGCCTGATTAATTTTTATTTTCATTTTCATGTTGTCTGGTTCATTCCGCAGCCAGCCCCACACTATGCATGTCAATCGTTTTTTTTGTTTTTCTTTTTTCCCTCTTCCTGGGTTAATATTCAGCCAGACCCAAGCATTCTGGTTTACTAAAGCAAAGTCAAAATGTTTGGAAATGCCTTGCTTTATTCTGATATTCACTGGAGAAGCTGCTAACTTGGGAATTCGCTCTGAATCATCCTTTTCTAATATTTTAAGGAGACAGGTGCAGTTGCATTATTTCTGTGGTGCTGCAAGTTCAGTAAATACCCAGCTCTTGGATCATACTCAGACAGCTATCTTAAATTCCTAAGAATGCTAAGTTAGAGTATGGCTGAGCAGGGGCATTGATTCCTAATCATCAATTGATCAATGAAAGACATACAAAGTTCCTGATTGTTTCCTATCTTAGCTTGTCATGGTAGGCCCTTTCTGGCTCCAATTTTGTTCATTGCAAACAAAGAATCTTGCACATTTCACGGTGAAGGATCACATTGCAGTGTCCTGAGCTCAGTTAAATGTGCTTTATTAATCTTTAATGTGCCAGTAGCTCTGAGGCTGTGCCAAGCTGAGACTTTCCAAAATTCTCCAAGCGACCTGCTGCCAAGATAAACGGTGGTAGGCCCAGAAGGGGATATTTTAAGGAAACTTACAATAGCAAAGTTTTACCCATTAAGTTTGTCCTGAGTCAATGAAAGAAACCTTAAATAAAAGAGATTTCAGAAAGAGCTACCTCAGCTCTGTACCTCTGTGTGAGAGACCTACTGGGAAGAGTCCACCTCCTCACACACAGAGTAGTATATGCTCCAGAGTGGGAGGGAATAGGCTTTCTGCTGTGTGCTTGGTGGGCTGTGTTTATGAAATGGGTGCCGTGCAACAGAGACATGTGTGAACGCAGAAAGCTTTCCTGCCTGTGGCTGTGTTTGAGCCCAGAGAAAAACAAGGTTATACACATGTGGTGTGCTGCCTGTCCAGTGCAACTATTTCAGACATAACAGCATCAGAGATGTACCATGGCCACAGAGGTTCACTTGGACAAAAGCACAGCTTTGCAGAAAAAGAAAAGTGGGATGGCACACCTCTGAAAACGGGGCAGTGGGGGTGACTTAATGACTTAGAGGACTATGTCAACCTGTGATTGATTGGCCAGGTCCTGGAGAACATAAGGCTGTGACCTCATGTGGGGCTCTGAGTGGCTCATCAGGTTAATGCAGAGTATATGGTGTCATCATCATTTTGGGGGTTGCAGGTAAGAGACAGAATGGACTCTGCCTTTGGACACAAGTCCTGTAAGCAGGAACTTCACTTCCAAGATTGCTGTGAGAGGAACATGGAATCAGAGCTGAGAGGAGTTCCAAGGTCCTTTCTGATTTTGAGTCAGTCACACAAAGACTTTATGAATATGTGCAGGCAGTAATGAGGGGTGATCAAGAGTAAAGGATGGCCTCAGTTAATGAGGTGGTTTTGTTGGCTTTAAAGTCAAGTCCAATCTCCTTCCTGTGGCCTAGAACAGGGGTTGACAAACTGCAGATCACAGGCCCAAATCTGCCACCATGTATTTTTTTGTAAATAAAGTTTTATGGAATCAGAGCCACACCCATTTGTTTATATATTATCTATTGCTGCTTTTGTGTTACCACAGCAGGGCTGAGTAGTTGCAACAGAGACTCTATGGCCCTGAAAAGCCTAAAACATTTACTATTGGGTTCTTTAAAGGAAAAGTTTGAGAGGCTAGACATATAGAACAATGCTTCTCAAACTATCTGTGGTGAAGAACCTGTTTTGTGTTTTAAATTTTGAATCCCTTATGCACTGATAGTTTCTTTAAATATAATAGAAATGTTGCATGAATGTTGTGGTGATGTCATGTTGCTACAAAAGTTCTAAATATTTATTCTTAATTTTTGTGCTTATCACAGATGAGCAACAAATAGTTTACAGACTGGCACCAGTTCCTGGACCACACTTTGAGAAGTTCTGGTCCTTGCATAGTTTTCTAGCCTCATCGTGTGCCACTTGTCCCAAATTTCCAAAGATGCTCTCCTCTCTTATGAGTAAAATCAACAAACCCTTCCCCATCTTTGGACCTTTGCTGCTGATGTTTGCTTTACCTAGAAGTCTTTTTTCCTGACTCTTCTCTTAGCTCCTCCTTTCCTTTAGGTCTCTGTTTAAATTCATTTTGTCAAAGGAGACTTTTGAAAGAAGTCCGTCTGAAAAATCTTCCCTCATCTTTCATCACTCTTTCTTCATAGCATTTATTGCAATCAATACTTATCAGTTTATTTATTTGTTTATCTCCTTCTTATTTGTTTGTTTTGGTCAGGATTCAGTAACAGCACCATCTATTTCAGCTAGTTTAAGCAGAAAGGAATTTTGTACTGGTTTGAGCAGGCATATAAAATCTTGTAGAAGGAATGGGGGAGCAGGCAGAACTCGAGAGTAATGCACAGGGCATGGCAGCATGTTTACAATTATGTCTCTGTCGCTATCCCAAAGCTGGATATCAGGAAGCTGATAGTCTCAGTCCATTTTGTTGTTGTTGTTGTGTATATCAGAATACCTGAAACTGGGCAATTTATAAATAAAATAGATTTATTTATAAATTCCTTACAGTTATGGAGTCTGGGAAGTCCAAGGTTGAGGGGCTGTCTCTGATGAGAGCCTTTTTGCTGGTGAGACTGCAGAGTCCTGAGGTGGTGTAGAGCATCACACAGCGAGAGGCCTGAGCATGCGAGCTCAAGTCTCTCCTCCTCTTCTTATAAAACCACCAGTCCTACTTCCATGATAATCCATTAATCCATTAACCAATTAACCCACTAATCTATGAATTAATTGATCCATTCATGAGGGCAGAACCTTCATCACTCAATCCCCTCTTAAAGGCTCCACCTTTTAATACAGCCACTTTGAGGATTTTATTTCAATATGAGTTTTGGAGGGGACAGATATTCACATTGTTGCACTAATGCCACCACCACTACCTCCAGGATCACATTGCCTCTGCTCTCATCTCCTCCACCAAAACAAGCATCTTTGTTTTTTTTTTTTTTTTGAGACAGAGTCTTGCTCTGTCACCCAGGCTGGAGTGCAATGGCACAATCTTGGCTCACTGCAAACTCCGCCTCTGGGTTCTCGCCATTCCCCTGCCTCAGCCTCCTGAGTAGCTGGGACTACAGGCGCCTGCCACCACGCCCAGCTAATTTTTTGTATTTTTAGTAGAGATGGGGTTTCACCGTGTTGGCCAGTATGGTGTCGATCTCCTGACCTCGTGATCCACCTGCCTCAGCCTCCCAAAGTGCTGGGATTACAGGCATGAGCCACTGCTCCTGGCTGCATCTTTGTTTCTTGAAACAAGTGAAGCTAGAAATAGGATATTAGGGCCTTTGCTACAGATGTTGCAGGTTACCTGACACCTCTGGTAGGAACAGCAGAAACTGAGCACCTAACTCCTGATTTTCACTCTGACTTTCAAATCCCACTATAGGGGGCCTCCTGGATGAAATATGAATAGCAACAGAGCTCAAGCTATGAGGGAGTTAGGGAAATACTTGGCTTAAAATCTTAGTTTTTTGAGTCTCTAATGATGAAATGGAGTCTCTATAATCTGCCTGCATCATCTACTGGAAGGTTATCTCCATGAGGGTAGGGACCTTGTTCATCACCCTACACCAGTGCTGAGATTACTGCCTGCCACATGAAATATGCACAATACATGTTGATGCTATATTTATGCATGCATGAATGGAATACATGTTTTCTCGAAGTCTGTGGTTTATAATAAGGTAGCATGTAGTACACACAAGGGAGATTCATGTATATGAGTTAGCATGAGAAAGGTCTCTGAGGTGGGAAATGGAGACTACTTATAGGCAATAATCTCACCTTTGAAACATACCTTCTTTTTCAAAACTGAAATATATTCATATAGCTGAAGTTAATCAGTGTGCTCAGGGATGGGAGTATTCAGGTTACCAGCTAACACTATCATTTACTGAGGGCTTGTTATAAGCCCTGCACTATACTATATGCTACACATGCATTATCCCATTTATTCTGCACAAAATCCTGATGCAGCAGGCATTACTTCTGTTTGCAGAGAGGAAATAGGGGCTGTACATGGTAAAGTGGCTTCCCCAAGTCACAGAGCTGGTAAGGGGTGGAGCCAGATTTGATACCATGACTTTCTAAAATCCATGTTTTAGCTCTTAACCTCCAATTATAATCCCATATACAATTTATCTTTCTGGTTGTTGTACATTCACTGAGGAATCTTCTGTTTTGTTTTCATCCTAGTGGCTGGTTAATCTATTGCATTAATCTACTTTGTGCACAATCTCTTCATCTGGACTGAGATATCCATATAGATCTCTGGATCATTGCTGAAGCTTGCTGAATATCAGCAGTAAATCTGCAGGTCTGTGGACAATTGTTTCAAAGAAGTAGGAGAAAACTCATTCTGCAGGGATGAAGAGTATAAAGAAGGTATACACAAGGTAGTAATTTTTGCTTTTAGAACAAAAATCTTAGATAATAGAATATTTCTCTTGTAATTGGACAACCCTCCACCCAGGCCATATGTTTGGTTAAAATTTTCAAGTCTTTGGATTCTGTCAGGTTGAAATTCTATGTAACATTATAGTCATTGAACAGTGATATTTGGTAATAGTAGTGACTTTTTGAAAATAAAAAAATAAGTTGAGAATTAATTTTATATTTTAAGTTTTAGAGGACTCAAAAAGATACCTTTGAAGAAAGAGGACCTGGCAAGTGGTGGAGCACCCACAAAATTTTACTTGACAACAATATACATGATAAAATAAACCACTTAAACCCCATTTCTAGTGTCTAAGAATGATAGGGGGGAAAAGAAGTACTACTGAAATGGTGGAGTAAAGACCTCTGAAAGTCTACTTCTCCAAAAAAGCAAGAAAGCACTAACAAAAGTGGCCAAAATCAGTGTTTCTAGAACTCAGGAAATTGAAGAAAGGCTTGCAACAATCTGAGGAGCGTTTATTCCAGGGAAAATTTAGCTGAATCTCAGCAAGAACAGTGAGCTGTGTGGCATTTACCTTGCCCTATTTTCATTCCCCTCTTCCCAGCTTGAAAACTAATATTTCTGTGATTATGGTAGCTGTGCAAACCAGTAGCCTGGTCACTACTATTACCAAATATCACTGTTTAATGACTATAATGTTAAATAGAATTTCAACCAGCCTAGCAACTACTGGAAGGGACAAAACTTTATTCTCCCCAAATTGTCATAATTTGATCTTTCTGCTAGCTCCCTGCAAACTCCCCCTCTCAGGTCTTGTCTTTATTTTATCTGACTCAGAATTTATTAAGTACAAAGATGCTTTTCCCTGGGACATTCATATCAACATACACACTATGAGAGTTTGAGAAAGAGGATACCAGTATACGCATTATGGGAGTTTGAGAAAAAGGAAAGATAGGAAGGAGCAGAAAGAATATTTGAAGAAATAACAGCTGAAAACATGCCACATTTGATGAAAGATATACATCTACATATCCAAGAAGCTGAATAAACTCTGAGTAGGATAAAAATACAAAAGAATATTATTTAACTTGACAACAATATACATGATAAAATAAACCACTTAAACCCCATTTCTAGTGTCTAAGAATGATAGGGGGGGAAAGAAGTACTACTTAAGAAATGTCAGCAAGGATATGAAGAAATTAGAACCTTCGTATATTGCTGGTGGGAATGTAAAATTGTGTAAACTGTGTAGCCACTTTTAAAACAGTTTGGCAGTTCCTCAAAATTCTAAGTGTAGTGTTTCCATATGATCCATCAGGTCCACTCCTACATATAGTTCCAAGAGAATGATAAATATATGTCCACATGAAACTTGTACATGGATGTTCATAGCAACATTATGCATACTTTCCCAAAAGTGGAAAGAACCCAAATGACAATCATTTGATAAATGGATAAAGGAAATGTGGTATATCCATACAGTGGAATATTATCTAGCCATATAAAGGAATGAAGCCCTGATTTATATACCACATGAATGAACCTTGGAAACCTTATGTTAAGTTTAAAAAGCCAAGTGTAAGAGGTCACATATTATATAATTCCATGTGAAATGTTCAGAATAGGCAAATCCATAGAAAAATAAAGTAGACAATTGTTTCTAGAGGCTGGGAAAAGGGATACTGGGAAGTAACTCGTAATGGGTATGGGCTTTCTTTTTGGGGTTGACAAAATGTTCTGGAATTAGATAGTCGTGCTGATAGTACAACTTGGTAAATATATTAAAGCCTACTGAATTGTGCTCTTTGAAAAGGAAAATTTTATTACATATAAATTATATCTCAATAAACATGATTAAAAATGCTATTGAAGGAAACTAGTTAATCGGACACATTAGAGTTCAGTCAACCTTACCAATTTGGGGGCATAAGGCAAGGGTATAAATAGATGTCAATATGCCATATATCAAATATTTTACAATTGTAAATCAAGAAAATGAAATTTTAAGTAAGTTCTACTCTTCTGCTTTGACCAACATACCTTTGGATCATCTTTGTCCTGTTTGCAGTAGGAAGTCAGCAAGGGCTTTAGTTAGGATAGGGTATCAGCCCTGTCGAGGTCTGAGTGGAAAACAACCTGCGGACGCAGTTAGTAAACTATGGCAATGATCCTAGCAGAGATTGAGGAGGACCCAAACCAATTTGTTGGTGTGGAGGGAGTATGACAGATACAGCAGACATCCTGTTAGCTGAATCAGCAGAGATGGAGTGGAAAGAGGATAAAGGATGAGAGGAAAGAGAGAGGCTGGCTGATGTTTAGAGTTTCCATGACTCAGGATGATGTTATCAGCCCTAGTTTCACAGGTCGCTATTGTCACATCATCACCAGGAAATGATCCAATATTTGGACCATGTTCTCATTTCATTAGTCTCACTATGATTTTGCATTTCAAAGAGAAGCAGGTATTAGCACAATAGGTAATTGGACTTGGTAGAATATGGGAAGGTAAGAGACTGAATGTGTTAATCAGACTTTCAATCTTAAATTTGCAGCAATCACATATTTTCAAGAAACTATGAAGAAGCTAGGTTTTGGCCAAATTTTAAAGGAAATAAAGATTGCATGCCTCTCCATTTCAGTTCTACCAAATAGTTCAAGTCCTTCCTCTTTAGCCCTGGTTTTTACAGATCATGCAACAAGATTGACAGTTGCCTCCCTCTCAGACTTATATGTTATACTATTTTACATCTTTCTCTGTATCTTGCTGTAATACTCTGACCAGATATGAGGTGGGTTGCTATGAGACAGGCTGTCTCATAATTTGATGGTGGAGTGCCAATTTGTGTGACTTTTATGGAAAGCATTTTACCGATAGATGTTAGAGTATTTAAATTGATACTCTAGAATCAATTTAAAATAATTTAGAATATTTTAATCTATTATAATTTAATCTATTCAAAGGAAATAATGTGTCATTGTAAAATTATTCATTACAATATTATTTTAATGGTAAAACATAACAAACTAGTGAAAAATTGAAAATAATCTGAAGTCCATCAGTAGGTGACTGTTAAATAAGTAATAGTGAATAGAATAGTGTGCAGCCATTAAAAACTGATGTAAGGCCGGGCATGGTGGCTCACACCTGTAATCCCAGCACTTGGGGAGGCGAGGTGGGTGGATCACCTGAGGTCAGGAGTTTGAGACCAGCCTGGCCAACATGTTGAAACCTTGTCCCTACTAAAAGTACAAAAATTAGCCGGGCATGGTGGTGGGTGCCTGTAATCCCAGCTACTTGAGAGGCTGAGGCAGGAGAATCTCTTGAACCCAGGAGGTGGAGGTTGCAGTGAGCCGAGATCGCGCCACTGCACTCCAGTCTGGGTGATAAGAGCAAGACTTGGTCTCAAAAAAAAAGCATGTAGATCTAGTTGATTGAAATAATGACTATGATATAGTAAGTGGTAAATGTAGGCTAAAAGTAAGTGAATTAGGAATTCATTTTAAAAATGTCTTTCTCTACATATACGTATCTGCATACAAACAAAAGCTAGAAAGTACTTCCATTAAAATGAGAAGATAATTTTTACTTTCATCTTACATTTTTGTATTGCTGAATTTGTTTTTAATTAATAAACATTCATATTCATATAATAAGTAAAACATAGCTTTAGCATTCACCAAATCACCATTTACCATTAACCATTGTGAATCAAATAAACAAAAATGCTATATTCATAAGATGAAATACGTTACACTACCATTTAACAGAGTGATTTTGAAAATGAATGTTAACAGTATTTACCCACAATAAACACAGGGTACTTTGTTTTATTGTGCTTTGCTTTATTGCACTTCATAGATATTGCGATTTTTTCCCAGTTGAAGACTTGTGACAACCCTGCATTGAGCAAGTCTATCAGCGCCATTTTCCCAAAAGCATGTGATCATTTCGTGTTTCTGTGTCACATCTTGGTAATTCTCACAATATTTCAGACTTTTAAATTATTACTATTAATATATCTGCTTTGGTGATCTGTGATCTGTGATTTTTAATCTTACTATTGCAATTGTTTTGAGATACCACAGATTATGCCCATATAAGAGGGTGAAGTTAAAATGTTGTGTGTGTTCTGACTGTTCCACCAACCTGCCATTCTCCCATCTCTCTCCCTATCCTTGGATTTCCCACTTCCGTGAGACACAACAGTATTGAAATTAGGCCAATTAATAACACTACAATGGCTCTAAAGTATTCAAGTGAAAGGAAGAATTATGCATGTGTTACTTAACATTAAAAGCTAGGAATGATTAAGCTTAGTGAAAAAGGCATGTTGAAAGCTGAGACAGCCTGAAAGCTAGGCCTCTTGCTCCAGTTAGCCACGTTGTGAATGCAAACGAAATGTTCTTGAAGAAAATTAAAAGTGTTACTCCAGTGGACAACAAATAACACCAAAAAGTGAAACAGGCTCCATTGCTGTTATGGAGAAAGTTTTAGTGGTCTTGAAGATAGACCAAACCAGCCATAACATTTCCTTAAGCCAAAGCCTAATCTAGAACAAGACCTTAATTCTCTTCAACCCTATGAAACTGACAGAGGTGAGGATGAAAAAACTGTGGAAGAAATGTTTGAAGCTAGCAGAGGTTGGTTCATGAGGTTTAAAGAAAGAAGCTATCCCTATAACATAAAAGTGCAAAGTGAAGCAGAAAATGCTGATGTGGAAGTTGCAAGTTATTCAGAAGATCTAGCTAAGATAGATGGTGAAGGTGGCAATACAAAATAACAAATAACAGATTTTTGGCTGGGTGTGGTGCCTCACACATGTAATCTCAGCACTTTGGGAGGCCAAGGCAGGTGGATCACAAGGTCAGGAGATTGAGACCATCCTGGCCAACATGGTGAAACCTCATCTCTACTAAAAATACAAAAATTAGCTGGGTGTGGTGGTGCGCACCTGTAGTCCCAGCTATTCGGGAGGCTGAGGCAGTAGAATTGCTTGAACCCAGGAGGTGGAGGTTGCAGTGAGCCGAGATTGCACCACTGCACTCCAGCCTGGCAACACAGCGAGACTCTGTCTAAAAAAAAAAAAAAAGAACAGATTTTCAGTTTAGGTGAAATAGCCTTATATTGGAAGAAGACATCATCTAGCACTTTCAAGCTGTAGAGGAGAAGTCAAAGCCTGGCTTCAAAGCTTCGAAGGACAGGCTGACTCTCTTGTTAGGATATAATGCAGCTAGTCACTTTAAGATGAAGCCAACGCTCATTTAATATTCCAAAAATTCTAGGGTCCTTACAAATTATGCTAAATCTACCCTGCCTATGCTCTAGAAATAAAATAACAAAGCCTGAATGACAGTGTATCTGTTTATAGCATGACTTACTAAATATTTTAAGCCCACCATTAAGACCTCTTGTTCAGAAAAAAAAAAGATTACTTTCAAAATATTGCTGCTCATCACCAGTGCCCCTGGTCACTCAAGAGCTCCAAAGGAGTTGTACAAGGAGATTAATGTTGCTTTCATGTCTGTTAACACAACATCCATTCAGTAGTCCAGGGATGAAGAAGTAATTTAAACTTTCTAGTCTTATTATTTAAGAAATACAATTTGTAAGACTAAAGCTGCCATCGACAGTCTTACAGATCCTGTGACGGATCTGGGCAAAGTAAATTGAAAACTTACTGGAAAGAATTCACCATTCTAGATGCCAATAAGAACATTTGTGATTTGTGGGAGGAGGTCAAAATATCATCATTAACAGAAGTTTGGAAGAAGTTGATTTCACCTGCATGGATGACTTTGAGGGGTTTGAGACTTCAAGGAGAAAATAACTGCAGATATGGTAGAAAGAGCAAGAGAACTGGAATTAGAAGTGGAGCCTGAAGATGTGACTGAATTGCTGCAATCTCATGTTAAAACTCTAACAGGTGAGGAGTTGCTTCTTGCAGATGGGCCAAGAAAGTGATTTCTTGAGATCGTGTCTACTCCTGGTAAAGATGCAGTGAACATTGTTGAAACGACAACAAAGGATTAGAATATTCATAAACTTAAAGTTGATCAAGTAGCGGCAGGGTTTGAGAGGATTGACTTGAACTATCCAACAGCATTGCGTGTTACAGAGAAAACTTTCATGAAAAGAGAAGTCAGTCAATGTCAAACTTTATTTTTTTCTTATTTGAACAAATTGGCACCACCATCCCAGCCTTCAGAAAGCACCACCCTGATTAATCCACAGGCATCCACATAAAGGCAAGATGCTCCACCAGCAAAAAGTTACAACGTGCTGACGGCTCATAACCAGCATTTTTTTAAGCAACAAATATCTTTAAATTAAGATATACACATTGTTTCTTAGACATAATGCTACTGCACACTTAAAAGACTGTAGCATAGCGTGAACATCACTTTCTATATGCACTGGGAAACCAACAAATCTATGCGACTCCCTTTATTGCAAAATTCACTTTACTGCGGTGGTCAGGAGCCCAACCCGCAATATCTCCATGGTATGCCTGTACCTACAGCAATAACTATAGCCATAACCAAATTATTTGTAATAAATACCTATTATTTTAATATTCAGAAAATATTTTTAATTTCAGAATTATTATTAGGTTGTTGCAAAAGTAATTGCAGTTTTGCCACTTACTTTCATTGAATTACTTTCAAAACTGCAATTACTTTTGCACCAACCTAATGGTATTGTGATCAAGTTCTTTATACTCTCTCTTAGGTGCTGTAAATCAAAATGCCATAGTTATATCTACTAATTCAAGTTAAATGTATGTATGTATTTACAGTACAAACCAGAAATATGTTATAAGCCGTATATTTCTTATATATGGAAACCTGAAATAGTGGGCGTTATAGACACTGGGAAGACAGATTTTTAGTTAATTGAGTCTTCTAGAGAGTTAGGGAGAAAGGCCATATACGCACTTAAAACACTTTTGTACAATTGATAAACAACCCACAGAGTTAGGCAAGTGATAAAAAGATACTGAGAGCCACATTATTACACTATTTGTTTTTTCAGAGAGAGCATTTGGAAAACTTGGTAAGGTGGATTTATCATCAACCCATGCAAAGTAATTTAATAATCTGGCCAAAAATTATCTTACATTGATTTAGTCTTAGGAACTGTCTAAATCACTTCCTTAGAATATCTTCTTTGGTTTTTACCACAATCCCGTGAGGCAGGCAGGGCAAATATTTACATTCACAGATAAGCAGAGAGCTTCAGACAGGTTAAGCACACTGCTCAAGACCTCGAACTAGAAAATTAAGGATCTGGGATCTGAACTCACATTTTTTTTTTTTGACAATATAAGTCAGTTCTAGTTATAAGTGGGAATTGAATCTTAGTTTACCGGCTCCATGTCCAGATGTTTGTCTATTCTATGTCCTTCTATCCTCCCAGAAGATTACAATGCTTATAAAGTAGCCCAAGATTGAATCCTGATCTGTTTCTAACAAGGCACCAGTGAACACAAAGCAAGGAGGATTCTACATGAACGAGACTGTGGTAAAGCATGGTCAGGGGAAAGGGCTTGGGTATGGGGGGGATGGTGGGAAGGGCTTCAAACTCAAATAGCTGCAAAGGCCATGCAGGTGATATAAATAATGGAAGCCTGCTAGGAGTGAGAAAAACAAAATCAGCTGCATGATAATGGGAATTGCCGCTGGATCGCATTATGGTAGCGATAGCAGGGATTCATGAGTGTGGGCGAACTGGAGAGCGTGTCCTGTTAAATATCTGAAGGATGTAGCTGTTGCCTAGCACCAGCAACTGTTGCAGAAAAGAAACTGACTCTGTGTTTTACTTTTTTCAGTTACTCAAAACAAAGCTGAAAATGTTGATTTTTAGGCAGAATCTCTCCATTTTAAATGCTCGTATTTTTTTAAAAGCATTTCGTAAGCTGACCAAAATATATCTGATGGCAAACAAAGCCTGTAGAGTTGGTGCTTTGTGATTTCTGGGCATACTGTGTCTAAGAGTTTTCCAGGTTCCTAGCTGATCAAATCTGATTTCTGCTTCCTTGATGTTGCTCCACAGTGATCCTTGTCACTTGTCCTTATGCATTCAGGGAAACATCTCTCTTTCATCTTCTTTACACCCACCTACACCTACCACCCGCATCAATCCTCGTCATTTCTCACACTTGCTCTAAGAGATTGTGCCCAAGAGGATATCCCCAAGTGCACCCCGAGAACAGTCTGGGTAAACCCTGCTGGTCATGAGTGTTTAGAAATGTCCCCTGAGGCTCAGGAAAGACATCTTTTAATTAAGATACACTTCTGACTTTAATTATTGTCTAGACTAGGATTTTTTTTTTTTTTTTTTTGGCAAGCCTGTAAATATATGCGTGGGGACTGGGTGATACAAATCATTCAGCTTTTCTACACTTAGAAGGAATTCAACCAGAAGGTGCCAAGGAAAGTTCAAAAGGCGTATGAGCAAAGGTGCAAATCTCCATGTTAAATCCGCAAACTAGATTAAACACTTGACTGCTGCCTTGAGCTGAAATAGACAGAGGTGTATTCCATCCTAGTTTCTCAGGGAGGCTCACAGCAAAGGGAACATGTGCATCGAGCTGACTCACACAACGTTTCGTCCAGCGAATGTTCTAATATGTCTTTGGAGGAGTCTGACTTTGGAGATAGTTCTCTTCATAATCCATCTTTGGGCAAACTTATAATGTTTCAGAATGTAATGCTTTCCTATTTATAAAGTGTTTTTAATCCTGATTGTCTGTTGAAAATTTTGAAAATACCACAAAGTATATAAAAGAGGGTTTTTAAAAATTACATGCAATCCCATCACCCAGAGACAGTTTTGTAATTTTGGTGTATGTTATTCTAATCTTTTTGATGTGTTTTTGTGAAAAACAGATAAGCAAATGCACACACACACAAAATAAAGAAAACATGCTCTTGGCTTTACATAAAAAAATTGAATATCAATAATTACACTTTGTGATCAGTTCAGTCTACATAAATAAGCAATAGGAAAAAAAATAGTGAGTGGCGAGACCACAAGAAAGTCAGAATCCGACAGGTAAGAAAGAGAATGAGCAGCATTTTAAGTGCATTTTGACTGAAGGGATAAAGGCGAGGGAGGGCAGAACCATTTGGGCCCTTGGAATACAGTGATGACAGGTGAGAATACAGGTGAGACACATGTGGATGCAACTTACAGCTCCTGTGAGAAATAGAGAGGATTCTTACAAAAAAATGTGTTAGTCCAATTGCTTTGGGTAGGAGGAATCCAGCCTGAGCCCCCTTCCATTGGTCATGCTATCTCCAATACTTTCTGCCTCAATCAATCATTATCAATAAAACAAAGAAATCTACAATATTTTGAGCATTTACTACATGAAAAGGCTTATACATGTATAATATGCATATATAATATGCATTTTAAAACATATGCAATGGTTAGATGCATATATTTTATGTATGTTCACCATTATGTATATACTCTCATTTAAATTTTTAATAAGTTTATTGAGGTATCAGTCACATACCACTTAAAAGATATAATGCACTGGTTTTTAGTATTTTCACAGAGTTTGGCAAACATTAGCACTATATAATTTTATAACATTTTTATCACTCCAGAAAGGAACCTTGTACACATTAGCAGTCACTTTCATTCTCCCCCGAATCCCAGTATATTCTGAATACTAAGCCCATTTCACATAGGCGATTTGAAAATATATTCTCCCATTCTATAGCTTGTCTTCTCATGTTCTCGATGGTATCCTTTGACAGGCAAAATTTTAAATTTTAATTAAGTCCAATTTCTCTACCTTTTTCTTTTGTGGCTTGTGTTTTTGTTATTATTTCTAAAAATAAAAGTTCTTTGCTTAGTGCAAGGTCATTAAGATATACTCTTATGTTTCTTCTGGAAGTTTTATACTTGTAGCTTTTATGTTTACATCTGTAGTCCATTTTGAGGTAATTTTTGTAGATGGTGTGAGGTAGGTAGTGTTCAGCTTTATTCTTTTTCATGTGGATATCCAGTTTTTTCAACACCATTTGTTGAAAAGACCATTATTTCTCAATATATCTCAGTTTTCATCAACAGTCTAATGAGTGAGGAATTATTTTCTGTTTGCAAATGAGGAAACTGAGGCTCAGGAAGGTTAAGTGATTAGCCTTAGGTCCTGAACAATTCTGAACAATTCCAACAGAAGAAGTAGAATTTAATTTTTAATACCAAAATTAACATCTACTATATGCCAGGTCATGGTGAAAAGAAGCACAAAAAGGATATTCATCATCTGATGCCTTTAAATTTTTAAAAATTAAATATGCCCTTCCTGAGGAGCTGTCAGTGTCAAGCGAACAGTAAGCATAGTTCTTATTTTTTAAAAGCTCATAACACAATAGAAACCAAGGAGTTTCCTACAAGCGGATGACCTCAAAAGTCAGTATTTCGGGTTGCAAGGCAGCAGAAACCAGCTTAAGAAGCCACAGTCAAGGACTCAGAGAATCAGCAGGATATTGGGGAACCAGCAAACAGACAGGAGCCAAATCAAGCCCAGGGGCTCAGAAGCAGGAAGCACAGGGATTATCTCTGGACAAAGGCAGTAAGACCAGGACATCACAGTGGTTGAGAATCCTGCTGTCGGCACTGTGAGTGAGCCTGACTGCCCCTGAGCCTTTGCATCCGTTGGTCCTGATACGGAAACAGATGAGAGTGTTTGGCTGGCCGAGCTTGAGTTGTGTGCCCACTCTCCGTATCACACACAAATACCAGGGGCGGTAGATGCTGGAAATGCCCACTCCCAGGACAGCACGGGGGCCAGTCTTTCCAGCCTGATATTCCAGTTGCTTTCTTTGTATGGATGAGTCAGAGCCAAATTGCCTTCATTTTATTTTTCGTCCTCTCGATATTTCACATGACCTGTTTTCCTAATGAGATTATAATCTCCATGTAGTCAGGAACCGTATTTTACACACCACTACTTTGCAGCTCCTATTGCACCTTAAATACAGGCTTACGGGATGTATTTTCAAATTGCTGAGGATTGGCTGGGATGCCTCAGAGACCGCAATCAACCCTGCATGACTCACATGTGAGTTCTCCCCGGCCCATTTCTAACCTTAAGTAGGTGTTTCCTTCCCCTTGGCTGGGCATGCCCAGGATGTGTTTACACCCTTCAATGTTAGCCTAAATGAAACTAGGGGTGGGGGTCGTTGAGGGTGGTTGGGGTGGATGAACTCTGTTAGGGGAGGGCTATGAGCCGAGTCATAGATTCAGCCTTGCCCATACCTTCCTATGAATACTCCCTTTATCTTCAACTCTTCAGCTCTTTGAGGTAGTTCTTTCCAGGGCTTGTTTTATCCATCAAAATCTTGTGGAGTTTTGGGTTCTTTCCCTTGTTTACCATGAGGGTTCAGAACTGGTTGTCTTTTCTGCTTTACTAACCCCCAGGGGGATGAACGAAATCCCCCAAATAGCTGAGCTCTGACTCAGAGTTTTTGAGAACCTTCTCCCTCAGCCTTTCCTAGCCCGCTCCACCATTTCCCACAGTTCGTGATGCCCGCGGGTCGTGTGATTCCATCACAATAAAAGAATCTGAGGCTGCATTGCAAAGTAACTTCAGGTTCTTATTTTAATCACGTATATTCAAGGTGAAGGCTGCTAGTCATCATGAAAAGCATTAATTTGTTGTTGTGTCTTGGCCTGCTAAGCTTTTCTTGTTCTTCAAACTGTTGGCTGTAATGTCTCTGACTTTTCCGAGAAAGTAGATGTCCACCATTAGTCACTGGAAATTACAGGCAGTTTTCCTAAGGAACAGGAGGAGAGAAGGCCATGATCAGGGAAGATATTAAGCACAGTTTTTATTTAGTGAAATATTCGCAAAGGTTGCATGCTAAAAGGGTATTTTCATCTTGGACAGTAACTGTTACCTCTGATTTAGTGAAAAAATATGTTAAACGAGTTTCAATGGTTTGAACACCTCCCCTTCCTCTCCAACACACATGGGGAAGCCTTGACCAGCAGCTGTGCTGCCAGCCTTGCTCCTAGTTACAGAGGGGCATGGGCAAGGTGGGTGAGGGGAAGAGGACTGGGGCACGCAATGAGGTGTTTCGTGTTGGTGTCCAAAGAAACAAAATTGTTGTGTGATGGTGGTGGTGGCATTGGGAGAATTGGGTGGGCAAAACATCCCTTCTTTGTTAGGATTTGAATCTAAGAAATAAAAGACATCTCCAGTTGAGAAGTTTGGAGACTATTATTCTAAGTGAAGTCACTCAGGAATGGAAAACCAAACATCGTATGTTTTCACTGATATGTGGGAGCTAAGCTATGAGGTTGCAAAGACATAAGAATGATACAATGGACTTTGGGGACTCGGGGGAAGGGTGGGAGGGGGACGAGGGATTAAAAGACTACAAATATGGTGCCGTGTATACTGCTTGGGTGGGGGACGAGGGATTAAAAGACTACAAATATGGTGCCATGTATACTGCTTGGGTGATATGTGCCCCAAAATCTCACAAATCACCACTAAAGAACTAATGTAATCAAATACCACCTGTACCTCAATAACTTATGGAAAAATAAAAAATAATAATAATGAAATAAAATCCTCTCTGTTTATAGAATCCCAACTAATGGAGAGAATCCCACACTTGGTGCATTTATTTTAGTTTGAAATTAGATTGTTGGCTGACAATAATCCTTTACTCCATCAAGACAAGAGCCTTACAAATGCCATCTCTGTCTGGAAAGAGAGGAAGCTCTGAAGCAGGGAAGTGGTGTGTGGGGACAGGAGGAGAGGGGATAGGAGTTTATCTTTATTGTTCCCCCATGACCACTTTAGGCTTCTTTCTTCTCACTTGGAAGTCACTCTCCAGCCCCCATGAACTCCTGTCTCATTTTTCAGATCTGGTACATGAGTCTTTATAACAGGATTCCGTTAATACTTATGGAGCACTTAGCGAGTGTCAGGCACTGTTGTAACAGCAAACCATAATAATAGCTACTGTGTTAGTGTTCACCATTACCATGTTGTGTTTTTTGCCTAATTTTCTCCTCAAAAGATTTTTTTTTTTTTTTTTCACATGAGACATTTGAGGTTCTGAGAGGCTGAATAACTTGCCGCAGGTCAAATAGCTTGGCGGTAGAGTCGGGAGCTGAACTCAGGTCTGTTTAACTATAGAATCTATAGCAGCATTTCATTCATTAACTTTTAATGTGCTCTCTTTTCCTTCTTTTAAGGTGTATGTTGTGTGTTTGAACAGGGGGGAGGAGATAACATTAAAACATTTGAAAATCCATGAGAAGAAATGTCTAACAGCAAATCTGACAGAGTGGAGGAAAGCTAGCAATTGAGGGATCCCCTGGGAATGACATAATCTCAGAGCCTAGATTATTACTTTTGGCTGCTGAACTCTGTCTGCTGTGGTACCATCCCTCTGGCCTTGAGTGCACAGGAAGAACCTCTCCAAGCTCTTTTGGCTCCATGTACCTTCAGACCTCCATCTGCTCAGCTGCCCATTAGAACTATAATATGTGCCTCATAGATGAAGTCTTTGAAATTCTGCTGCCAACATCTATTGCTACTAAATTTCAGCAGCTGCTTTTAATTTTGGTGGTGCAATTCTCCCTGTTAGAACCACTGGTTGCATTGCCTATTATCTAAAAGAAGACCCTTAAGGTCCCTCCTTATACCCTTTGAGGTCAGATTTCTCCCTGGTATCAGAAGGAAGGGCAAGGTAGGGTTCCATGCCCTAAAAACCTGATTGATGGGATGCCCCACTAAAGCCAGCTCCTGAATCTTATCGCAGACCTGTACTGGATCTCAGTGGGTGTCTAAGGTAAAGCTGATGGAGAGTGCTCAGTCATAGAGTGGAAAGTTCAATCTCTCCTAAGTATGTACGAGGCTCTGTTCTCTCTTGACATCCTGTATTACTCCTTGGTCCTAGTCTAGTGTTTCATTCTAACTTAAAACCACATCAAAAAAGAGAAACTAAATTAGAAACAAATTCTCAATATGGGCCTTAAGGCTTATATTGATTTAATCTAATTGCATCTCTAGGAAAAATGTCTACCCTGGCCTTACTTGGTTGACTACATCTGCATGCGTGTAGTGTTTGTGGGGAGAGTGAGCAGACTAGGAGAAGTGAATAATTTCACAGCAGAGTGCAATCACTCAAAATATTGAGGAAGTTGCTGCATTTGGGAGACTATTTCTTCATAAAATTGCCATGATGTCACTAGCTACGGAAGTAAATAATTTCCTTTAATTTCCTCATTTCACAATGTAGGAGTTGAACCCAAGGAAAGAACCAAATGATTGAATGATGGTCAATGTTTGCCTACAGTTGAAGTTCTCAGCCAACAGCAGCTTTGATTGAATTAGAATGGTTAACTCAGTTGAATTGCCAAGCCTCCAGCTTCTGCTATCAGTCATGAGTTTCCCCCAAGACCCCAGTTAAAGGTTATGGCATCTCCAGAGTATCCAAAAACAGCGGAATTAGGAAGCCCTTCGATGTAAAGAAGATGGGAAATATGGCAGGTGGTTCCTTCACCAATTACACTTGTCAAACTATCCCTCATGTCTATTACCCATCACAGGGGCACTCAGTCACTCATTCAAAAATTATTAAGTACCAACCACGTAGCTGGTATTGTGCGAGGTGCTGGAATGGCTTTGCAAATATGCCACAGTCATTTTCCCCAAAAACTTACAATCCAGTGGACCATTAGGAAAAGATAAGACACGAGTCACATAGCCTAGAATCTACATAAAGTTTGCTTTCCAGGGAGAGCCAAAGGATGGATGTGGAGCCTTTGGTGCAAAGCGGAAACTCGTTACCCCTGATCCAGGAATGGGAAGAGGTTGGGAATAGGAACTTCTATTTATGTCATCTTGATAATCCTTAGTCAACAGATTTGAGGAATTTATTTATTTATTTATATATTTATTTGAGATGGAGTCTCACTTTGTTACCCAGGCTGGAGTGCCGTGGTGCGATCTCGGCTCACTGCAATCTCCGCCTCCTGGGTTCAAGTGATTCTCCTGCCTCAGCCTCCCAAGTAGCTGGGATTCTAGGCGCCCATCACACCCAGATAATTTTGTATTTTTAGTAGAGATGGGGTTTCACCATATTGGCCAGGCTGGTCTCGAACTCTTGACCTTGTGATCCACCTGTCTCGGCCTCCCAAAGTGCTGAGATTACAGATGTGAGCCAGCGCGCCCGGCTGAGGAATTTATTGAACTTGCATATGATGTAGTAAAAATGATGTCGGATGCCAAAACCAGAGAACTTTGGGTCTAGTCACTCCCCCTAAAATACCTTACTCCACCAATATTTCACCTTCAACAAATTCTCAAAAATAATTCTGGGTGTTAATAGTTTGATTAGTAAAATTGTAATAATAACAATACTGTACTTCCCTGAAGGTGGACGGCTAGACTACCTGATCATCTGAATTTTCTGTCAGCTCTCAAGTCTATGATCTTTTGATTTCTGTTTTTCTCCGTAGACAAAAGCAACAGAAAGGCTAATTTCCACAGAAGCGTTTTATTTGCTGAATCAAACACAGGCACTGCCCGTGGACATTTGGGCAGCAGCATACAGATCTCTAGGATCTGGTCCTGGAGATTGCTGAGTTCACTTGAATCAAGTCTTTGAAATGTTTTGTAGCTTTAGGAGAAAGATTATTTGCAGAAATTTCTGCCTTCTATTTAACCATCTGAATTTACTGATGAATTAAAGGTGATTTGTAATAGGGTCATCTTGAAAGGACATTTAAAATGGATTTGTAAGATGAGATAGACTCATGTTTATTTTTGAAAACTCTTTGGTTTCTTTTATAAAAAGGGCACTACTGAGTGCCCACTAAGTTTAGAGAAGGAAACTAGGCTTCTCTGTAGGGAAGAAAAGGAGTAGACATATTCTTTTTTCTTTTGAAGAACCTTCCCATTTATTTGAAATGAGGCATGCATCTGAGAACAATTATAGAGCAACTTGGCAATATGTTACTTAATATGCTTTGAATTGAAGGCATATGCTCCAATTATTGGCAGAGTAAAGGAGAGAATAGAGAAGAGAAGATTAAGTGGAGTTTTGAGTGTTGAAGAAGCTGATAAAATGCTTTCTTAAGGCAGCCCCTAATATTCAAATTTACTTAAAAGCCTTCAAACTAGAGTTGGATGCACAAGTTGCAGGCAGATCCTCAGGACAGGTCATGGACTAATCCCTAAAACTGGGAACATTGGGTACATAAGAGCAAGAGAGAAGTGAGGAAATTTCTCCTGGAAAAACCTGATGTGAATGAGGTACTTTTAAAACTCATTAATTTTGTGTTCATCTGCATCATTTCCCTACTGTTGATTAGGAGACTGAGGTTCAGAAAGGTAAGGTAAAATTTGAGGTGGACTTGTCAATCAATCTATGTGGATAGAACAAAGTCAGTGTGAGTGCTGACAAATGACACAGAGAGAATTGAGTGGAGATCATCAGTTCATCTTCACGCAGTCAACTAAACTCAGTGATAAAATAATAATTGGCTGAGGTTGCTACCTACTCCAACTGTACTGGAAGCAACAGAGATTTAGACAGGCAATGGATTCCAAGCCTGAGAGACGACCTGTCTGTGCTTCTTATTCCCCCAGTAGTTTTTGTAAAGTTCTTTGGCCAGAGAGAAACTGCAGAACAGCTTGAAAGCTATATAAAGCAAATGTGTAATGATGTTGGCAGTGTTCTGAAAGTAGCTACCAAGAATGCATACTACAGGGAGGAATGAAGAACCCATTTCTGGCTGAAACCCATTTTGAATGGAAAAGCTTTTAATGGATGAATTCTCCATCAATACGTTGCTGCTTTCCATTTAGTTGTCATTGTCCACTGTTTTATTTGTAAGTCTTCATGCATTTATGTACATGACTACATTGGGAGGCAGTGGAAAATTGTTTATGAGAACTCTGTGTTCTTTCTTAAGGAATGAATAACTATCTAACTCAACATACTACACCCTCTTCCGTTGCCTTGGGACTATCACTTGCTATATTTAATATGTAACACATATTTTTTCCCTATTAAATTTTGAGAACTTGATATTCCCGATTCTGTCTTTCCTGATTAGAAATTACAGGAGTGAATCTCCATCTTTGTATTTTAGTTTGTGACTATAAGAACCAAACTTTGTATACTTATCAGGTGCCTTTAACAGCTTTTGTGAAAAGGTGAGTCACTAAGCCATTCCTGAATAGCCTTGTGGACTTGTCAGATCAAGAGACTATTTCCTTGAGGCCATGCTCTCCCACTCAGATTTCTCATTCTCCTGATTTCTGAAAATGTCTCCACTAGTTGCTCCTGCCTGTGGGCCATGAAATCCTAAGACGGGGAGGGAGATGCAGTTATTTTGAAGAGCATGTAAATTCACAGAAACCCCAACCATTGAAAGGATAATGTCCTCAAGATTCATCTATGTCGTCACATATTGCAGGATTCCCTTTTTTTCAGGCTGAATGATATTCCATTGAATGCATATACATGTTTTCTTTATTCATACATCCATCATTGGATATATAAGTTGCTTCTACATCTTGCCTAATAGTACTGCAATACACATGAGACTGCTAATATCTCTTTGAGATCCTGATTTCTTTTGGATAAATACAGAAAAGTAGGATTGCTGGGTCATATGGTAGTTCTATTTTTTTATTTTTGAGGAACTTCCATACCGTTTTCTATATTGGCTTTATTATGTCACATTTTCACCAACAGTGTGCAAAGGTTCTATTTTTCCACAGCCTCACTAACATTTTTTGTTGTATTTTTGCTGATTTTTTTAAAATAATAGCCATCCTGAGAAGTATGAGGTGATATCTCATTGTGGTTTTGATTCGAATTCCTCTGATGATTAGTGATGTTGAGCACTTTTTCATATAACTCATGGCCATGTGTATGTCTTCTCTGGAGAAATGTCTATCCAAGTCTTTAGCCCATATTTTAGTCAGGTTATTAGTTTTGGCTTGTTTTACTTTTGTATAGCAGGAGTCCCTCACATATCTTGGAGATTAACCCCTTTTCCAATATATGATTTGCAAATATTTTCTTACATTATGCAGGTTACCTTTCACTCTGTTGATTGTTTTGTTGTGCAGAAGTCCAACTTGTCTATTTTTATTATTGTTGCCTGTGTTTTTGGTATCATATGAAATCATTGTCAGGACCAATGTCATATATCTTCTATGTTTTTCATTTAGGAGTTTTACAGTTTCAGGTCTTACATTTCAGTGTTCAATCCATTTTAAGTTGATGTTTGTGTATAGGGTAAAACAAGGATTCAATTTCATTCTTTTGCCTGTGAATATCCAGTTTTCCCAACACCTTTTGTTGAGGAGACTTTCTTGATTCTGTATTCCTGGTACCTTTTATTTTTTTTTTTTTTTTATTATTATACTTTAGGTTTTAGGGTACAGGTGCACAATGTGCAGGTTTGTTACATATGTATCCATGTGCCATGTTGGTTTGCTGCACCCATTAACTCGTCATTTAGCATTAGGTATATCTCCTAATGCTGTCCCGCCCCCCTCCCCACACCCCACAACAGTCCCCGGAGTGTGATGCTCCCCTTCCTATGTCCATGAGTTCTCATTGTTCAATTTCCACCTATGAGTGAGAACATGCGGTGTTTGGTTTTTTGTCCTTGCGATAGTTTACTGAGAATGATGTTTTCCAGTTTCATCCATGTCCTTACAAAGGACATGAACTCATCATTTTTTATGGCTGCATAGTATTCCATGGTGTATATGTGCCACATTTTCTTAATCCAGTCTATCGTTGTTGGACATTTGGGTTGGTTCCAACTCTTTGCTATTGTGAATAGTGCCGCAATAAACATACGTGTGCATGAGCCTTTATAGTAGCATGATTTATAGTCCTTTGGGTATATACCCAGTAATGGGATGGCTGGGTCAAATGGTATTTCTAGTTCTAGATCCCTGAGGAATCGCCACACTGACTTCCACAATGGTTGAACTAGTTTACAGTCCCACCAACAGTGTAAAAGTGTTCCTGTTTCTCCACATCCTCTCCAGCACCTGTTGTTTCCTGACTTTTTAATGACGGCCATTCTAACTGGTGTGAGATGGTATCTCACTGTGGTTTTGATTTGCATTTCTCTGATGGCCAGTGACAATGAGCATTTTTTCATGTATTTTTTGGCTGCATAAATGTCTTCTTTTGAGAAGTGTCTGTTCATGTCCTTTGCCCACTTGTTGATGGGGTTGTTTGTTTTTTTCTTGTAAATTTGTTTGAGTTCATTGTAGATTCTGGATATTAGCCCTTTGTCAGATGAGTAGGTTGCAAAAATTTTCTCCCATTCTGTAGGTTGCCTGTTCACTCTGATGGTAGTTTCTTTTGCTGTGCAGAGGCTGTTTAGTTTAATTAGATCCCATTTGTCAATTTTGCCTTTTGTTGCCATTGCTTTTGGTATTTTAGACATGAAGACCTTGCCCACGCCTATGTCCTGAATGGTATTGCCTAGGTTTTCTTGTAGGATTTTAATGGTTTTTGGTCTACCATTTAAGTCTTTAATCCATCTTGAATTAATTTTTGTATAAGGTGTAAGGAAGGGATCCAGTTTCAGCTTTCTACATATGGCTAGCCAGTTTTCCCAGCACCATTTATTAAATAGGGAATCCTTTCCCATTCTTGTTTTTGTCAGGTTTGTCAAAGATCAGATAGTTGTAGATATGTGGCATCATTTCTGAGGGCTCTGTTCTGTTCCATTGATCTATGTCTCTGTTGTGGTACCAGTGCCATGCTGTTTTGGTTACTGTAGCCTTGTAGTATAGTTTGAAGTCAGGTAGCGTGATGCCTCCAGCTTTGTTCTTTTGGCTTAGGATTGACTTGGCGATGTGGGCTCTTTTTTGGTTCCATATGAACTTTAAAGTAGTTTTTTCCAATTCTGTGAAGAAAGTCATTGGTAGCTTGATGGGGATGGCATTGAATCTATAAATTACCTTGGGCAGTATGGCCATTTTCACGATATTGATTCTTCCAACCCATGAGCATGGAATGTTCTTCCATTTGATTGTATCCTCTTTTATTTCATTGAGCAGTGGTTTGTAGTTCTCCTTGAAGAGGTCCTTCACATCCCTTGTAAGTTGGATTCCTAGGTATTTGATTCTCTTTGAAGCAATTGTGAATGGGAGTTCACTCATGATTTGGCTCTCTGTTTCTCTGTGATTGGTGTACAAGAATGCTTGTAATTTTTGTACATTGATTTTGTATCCTGAGACTTTGCTGAAGTTGCTAATCAGCTTAAGGAGATTTTGGGCTGAGACAATGGGGTTTTCTAGATATACAATCATGTCATCTGCAAACAAGGACAATTTGATTTCCTCTTTTCCTAATTGAATACCCTTTATTTCCTTCTCCTGCCTGATTGCTCTGGCCAGAACTTCCAGCACTATGTTGAATAGGAGTGGTGAGAGAGGGCATCCCTGTCTTGTGCCCGTTTTCAAAGGGAATGCTTCCAGTTTTTGCCCATTCAGTATGATATTGGCTGTGGGTTTGTCATAGATAGCTCTTATTATTTTGAGATACGTCCCATCCATACCTAATTTAATGAGAGTTTTTAGCATGAAGGGTTGTTGAATTTTGTCAAAGGCCTTTTCTGCATCTATTGAGATAATCACGTGGTTTTTGTCTTTGGTTCTGTTTATATGCTGGATTACATTAATTGATTTGTGTATGTTGAACCAGCCTTGCATCCCAGGGATGAAGCCCACTTGATCATGGTGTATAAGCTTCTTGATGTGCTGCTGGATTCGGTTTGCCAGTATTTTATTGAGGATTTTTGCATCAATGTCCATCAAGGATATTGGTCTGAAATTCTCTTTTTTGGTTATGTCTCTGCCAGGCTTTGGTATCAGGATGATGCTGGCTTCATAAAATGTGTTAGGGAGGATTCCCTCTTTTTCTATCGATTGGAATAGTTTCAGAAGGAATGGTACCAGTTCCTCTTTGTACCTCTGGTGGAATTTGGCTGTGAATCCATCAGGTCCTGGACTCTTTTTGGTTGGTAAGCTATTGATTATTGCCATAATTTCAGAACTCTGGTCTATTCAGAGATTCAACTTCTTCCTGGTTTAGTCTTGGGAGGGTGTATTTGTCAAGGAATTTATCCATTTCTTCTAGATTTTCTAGTTTATTTGCATAGAGGTGTTTGTAGTATTCTCTGATGATAGATTGTATTTCTGTGGGATCGGTGGTGATATCCCCTTTTTCATTTTTTATTGCATCTATTTGATTCTTCTCTCTTTTCTTCTTTATTAGTCTTTCTAGTGGTCTATCAATTTTGTTGATCGTTTCAAAAAACCAGCTCCTGGATTCATTAATTTTTTGAAGGGTTTTTTGTGTCTCTATTTCCTTCAGTTCTGCTCTGATTTTAGTTATTTCTAGCCTTCTGCTAGCTTTTGAAAGTGTTTGCTCTTGCTTTTCTAGTTCTTTTAATTGTGATGTTAGGGTGTCAATTGTGGATCTTTCCTGCTTTCTCTAGTGGGCATTTAGTGCTATAAATTTCCCTCTACACACTGCTTTGAATGTGTCCCAGAGATTCTGGTATGTTGTGTCTTTGTTCTCATTGGTTTCAAAGAACATCTTTATTTCTGCCTTCATTTCATTATGTACCCAATAGTCATTCAGGAGCAGGTTTTTCAGTTTCCATGTAGTCGAGTGGTTTTGAGTGAGTTTCTTAATCCTGAGTTCTAGTTTGATTGCACTGTGGTCTGAGATACAGTTTGTTATAATTTCTGTTCTTTTACATTTGCTGAGGAGAGCTTTACTTCCAACTATGTGGTCAATTTTGGAATAGGTGTGGTGTGGTGCTGAGAAAAATGTATATTCTGTTGATTTGGGGTGGAGAGTTCTGTAAATGTCTGTTAGGTCTGCTTTGTGCAGAGCTGAGTTCAATTCCTGGATATCCTTGTTAACTTTCTGTCTCGTTGATCTGTCTAATGTTGACAGTGGGGTGTTAAAATCTCCCATTATTATTGTGTGGGAGTTTAAGTCCCTTTGTAGGTCACTCAGGACTTGCTTTATGAATCTGGGTGCTCCTGTGTTGGGTGCATATATATTTAGGTGCATAGGATAGTTAGCTCTTCTTGTTGAACTGATCCCTTTACCATTATGTAATGGCCTTCTTTGTCTCTTTTGATCTTTGTTGGTTTAAAGTCTGTTTTATCAGAGACTAGGATTGCAACCCCTGCCTTTTTTTGTTTTCCATTTGCTTAATAGATCTTCCTCCATCCCTTTATTTTGAGTCTATCTGTGTCTCTGCACATGAGATGGGTTTCCTGAATACAGCACACTGATGGGTCCTGATTCCTTATCCAGTTTGCCAGTCTGTGTCTTTTTATTTTTTTTTGAGCTGGAGTCTTGCTCTATCACCCAGGCTGGAGTGCAGTGCCACAATCTCAGCTCACTGCAAGCTCCGCCTCCCGGGTTCACGCCATTCTCCTGCCTCAGCCTCCCGAGTTGCAGGGACTACAGACACCCGCCACCACGCCTGGCTAATTTTTTGTATTTTTAGTAGAGGCAGGTTTTCACCATGTTAGCCAGGATGATCTCAATCTCCTGACCTTGTGATCCGCCCACCTCGGCCTCCCAAATTGCTGGGATTACAGGCGTGAGCCACCGCGCCCGGCCCAGTCTGTGTCTTTTAATTGGAGCATTTAGCCCATTTACATTTAAAGTTAATATTGTTATGTGTGAATCTGATCCTGTCATTATGATGTTAGTTGGTTTTTTTGCTTGTTAGTTGATGCAGTTTCTTCCTAGCCTCGATGGTCTTTACAATTTGGCATGTTTTTGCAGGGGCTGGTACCGGTTGTTCCTTTCCATGTTTAGTGCTTCCTTCAGGAGCTATTTTAGGGCAGGCCTGGTGGTGACAAAGTCACTCAGCGTTTGCTTGTCTGTAAAGTGTTTTATTTCTCCTTCACTTATGAAGCTTAGTTTGGCTGGATATGAAATTCTGGGTTGAAAATTCTTTTCTTTAAGAATGTTGAATATCGGCCCCCACTGTCTTCTGGCTTGTAGAGTTTCTGCCGATAGATCAGCTGTTAGTCTGATGGGCTTCCCTTTGTGGGTAACCCGACCTTTCTCTCTGGCTGCCCTTAACATTTTTTCCTTCATTTCAACTTTGGTGAATCTGATAATTATGTGTCTTGGAGTTGCTCTTCTCGAGGAGTATCTTTGTGGCGTTCTCTGTAGTTCCTGAATCTGAATGTTGGCCTGCTTTGCTAGATAGGGAAGTTCTCCTGGATAATATCTTGCAGAGCGTTTTCCAACTTGGTTCCATTCTCCCCGTCATTTTCAGGTACACCAATCAGACGTAGGTTTGGTCTTTTCACATAGTCCCAAATTTCTTGGAGGCTTTGTTCATTTCTTTTTATTCTTTTTTCTCTAAACTTCCCTTCTCTCTTCATTTCATTCATTTCGTCTTCCATCAGCGATACCCTTTCTTCCGGTTGATTGCATCTGCTACCGAGGCTTCTGCAGTCTTCGCGTAGTTCTTGATACTTGGCTTTCAGCTCCATCAGCTCCTTTAAGCCCTTCTCTCCATTGGTTATTCTAGTTATCCATTCATCTAATTTTTTTTCAAAGTTTTTAACTTCTTTGCTATTGTTTTGAATTTCCTCCAGTAGCTTGGAGTAGTTTGATCGTCTGAAGCCTTCTTCTCTCACCTCGTCAAAGTCATCCTCCGTCCAGCTTTGTTCCGTTGCTGGTGAGGAACTGCGTTCCTTTGAAGGAGGAGAGGTGCTCTGCTTTTTAGAGTTTCCAGTTTTTCTGCTCTGTTTTTTCCCCATCTTTGTGGTTTTATCTACTTTTGGTCTTTGATGATGGTGATGTACAGATGGGTTTTTGGTGTGGATGTCCTTTCTGTTTGTCAGTTTTCCTTCTACCAGACAGGACCCTCAGCTGCAGGTCTGTTGGAGTTTACTAGAGGTCCACTCCAGACCCTGTTTGGCTGGGTGTCAGCAGCGGTGGCTGCAGAACAGTGGATTTTAGTGAGACCACAAATTCAGCTGTCTGATAGTTTCTCTGGAAGTTTTGTCTCAGAGGAGTACCCGGCTGAGTGAGATGTCATTCTGTCCCTACTAGAGGGTGCCTCCCATTTAGGCTGCTTGAGGGTGAGGGACCCACTTTAGGAGGCAGTCTGTCCGTTCTCAGATCTCCAGCTGAGTGCTGGGAGAACCACTACTCTCTTCAAAGCTGTCAGTCAGACATGGACATTTAAGTCTACAGAGGTTCCTGCTGAATTTTTGTTTGTCTGTGCCCTGCCCCCAGAGGTGGAGCCTACAGAGGCAGGCAGGCCTCCTTGAGCTGTGGTGGGCTCCACCCAGTTTGAGCTTCCTGGCTGCTTTGTTTACCTAAGCAAGCCTGGGCAATGGGGGGCGCCCCTCCCCCAGCCTCGCTGCCTCCTTGCAGTTTGATGTCAGACTGCTGTGCTAGCAATCAGCGAGACTCCGTGGGCATAGGACCCTCCGAGCCAGGTGTGGGACACAATTTCCTGGTGTGCTGTTTTCCACGCCCATTCGAAAAGCGCAGTATTAGGGTGGGACTGACCCGATTTTCCAGGTGCCGTCTGTTACCCCTTTCTTTGACTAGGAAAGGGAACTCCCTGACCCCTTGCACTTCCCGAGTAAGGCAATGCCTCGCCTTGCTTCGGCTCGCGCACAGTGCGCTTCACCGACTGTCCTGCACCCACTGTTTGGCACTCCCTAGTGGGATGAAACCGGTACCTCAAACAGAAATGCAGAAATCACCCGTCTTCTGTGTTGCTCAGGCTGGGAGCTGTAGACCGGAGCTGTTCCTATTCAGCCATCTTGGCTCCACCCCCCCAGAGCTGTGCTTCCTGATACCTTTTGTTTGTTTGTTTGTTTGTTTATTTGAGACAGAGTCTTGCTCTGTCACCCAAGCTGGAGTGCAGTGGTGCAGTCTCAGTGCACTGCAACCTCCCTTTCCTGCGTTCAAGTGATTCTCCTGCCTCAGCCTCCTGAGTAGCTAGGATTACAGGTGCCCACCACCACGCCTGGCTATTTTTTTTTTTTTTTCTCGATCCAGAGATGGGGTTTTGCCATGTTGGCCAGACTGGTCTCAAACTCCTGACATCAGGCAATCCACCTGCCTCAGCCTCCGAAAGTGTTGGGATTACAGACATGAGCCACCACACTCAGCCTCCTGGAACCTTTAGTAAACAACAGTTGACCCCATATATGTGGATTTATTTCTGGCTGTTCCGTTCTATTGATCTATATGTTTGTCTTTATGTCAGTATCATGTTGTTTTGGTTATCATAGCTTTGTAATATATTTTGAAATCTGGAAGCGTAATACTTATAGATTAGTTCTTTCTCAATATTGACTTGGCTATTCATGGTCTTTTGATGTTCTCTATGAGTATTATGATTGTATTTTCTATTTTTATAAAAAGTACCATTTGACTTTTTTAGATATTAGATTGAATCTGTAGATCACTTTGAGTACCATAAACATTTAAACAATATTAAGTCTTCCAATCCATAAACATAGGATATCTTTTCATTTGTATCCTATTCAATTTCTTTCATCAATATTTTGTAATTTTATGTACAAAATTCTTTCACCTCCTTAGGTCTATTCCTAGGTATTTTATTCTTTTCAGTGCTATTGTAAATGAGATTGCTTTTCTAATTTCCTTTTCACGTAGTTTGTTGTTAGTGTATTGAAACACAATTTATTTTTACATTAATTTTGTGTCTCTTATACTCATTTCTTTTATTAGTTTTAACAGTTTTTTTTGTTGTTGTTGTTGGTGTCTTTAGGCTTTCCTGTGTATGAGATCATGTTATCTGCAAAAGGAGACCATTTTACTTCTTCCTTTCTAATTTGGATGCCTTTTGTTTCTTTTTCTTGCTTAATTACTCTGGCTAGTACTAAGTTAAATAGAAGCAGTGAGAATGGGAAATTTTGTCTTGCTCCTGCTTACCAGTGACTGTGATATTAGTCATGGACTTTTCACACATGTGCTTTATTTTTTTTTTATTTTTATTTTTTTTTGAGACGGAGTCTCGCTCTGTCGCCCAGGCTGGAGTGCAGTGGCGCAATCTCAGCTCACTGCAAGCTCCGCCTCCCGGGTTCATGCCATTCTCCTACCTCAGCCTCTCCGAGTAGCTGGGACTACAGGCGCTTGCCACCATGCCCGGCTAAGTTTTTTGTATTTTTAGTCGAGACGGGGTTTCACCGTGGTCTGGATCTCCTGACCTCGTGATCCACCCACCTCGGCCTCCCAAAGTGCTGGGATTACAAGCATGAGCCACTGTGCCCGGCCCTCACACATGTTCTTTATTATGTTGAGGTAATTTCCTTCCATTTCCAGTCATTGAGAGTTTTTATCATTAAGAGGTGTTGAATTTTTCCAAATGCTTTTACTATGTCTATTGAAATAATTATATAATTTTAATCCTTTATTCTATTAATGTGGTGTAGCACATTAATTGATTTTCGTATGTGGAGCCAACCATCCTTTTATCCCAGAAATAAATCCCTCTTGGTTATGGCCTATGATCTTTTTAATGTGCTGTTGGATTGGGTTTGCTGGTATTTTGTTCAGGACTTTTGCATTTATATTTATCAAGGGTAGTGGCCTGCAATTTTATTTTTTTGTGCTGTCTTTCTCTGGCTTTGGTATCAGGGTAATGCTGGCCTCATAAAAATCGATTTGGAAGTATTCTTTCCTCTTCAGTTTTTTGAAAGAGTTTGAGAAAGTTTGGAATTAATACTTTAAAGTTTGGTAGTATTCATCAGTTCAGCCATCTGGTCCTGAACTTTTCTTTGTTGGGAGATTTTAATTACTGATTCACTCTCCATACTAGATACATGTCTGTTTAGACTTTCCATTTCTTCATAATTTCATCTTGATAGGTAATATGATTCTAGGAATCTATTAATGTTTTCTAAGTTATCCAGTTTTTTGGCATATAGTTGATTATAGTCGTCTTTATGAGCTTTTTTATTTCTGTGGCATCAGTTGCAATGTCTCCTTTCATTTTTGATTTTATGTATTTGAGTCTTTCTCTTTTTCTTAGTCTAGCTGAGGGTTTGTCAATTTTGTTGATCTTTTCAAAACATAACTTTTAGTTTTGTTGATTTTTTGACTGATTTTCTATTATTTATTTTGTTTATTTTTGCTCTCATCTTTGTTTTTTCCTTCCTTCTGTTAACGTTGGACTTTTTTTTTTTTTTCTAATTCCCTTAGGTTTAAAAAGTTAGGTGATTATTTGAGATTTTTCTTCTTTTTAAATACATTAGAAACATTTATTGCATCATTAGCTTGCCTTTTAGTACTGCTTTTGCTGCACAACGTAAGTTTTGGCGTGTTGTGTGTGTGTTTTCATTTGTCTTGAGGTATATTCTAATTTTCGTTTTAATTTCTTTTTGAATAGTTATTGAAGAGTGTGTTGTTTAATTTCTACATATTATGAATTTTTAATTTTTTCTTCTGTTGATTTGTAGTTTGATTCAGTTTTGGTCAGAAAAGATATTTGGTATGACTTCAGTCTATATAAATTTTTTAAGAAATGCTTTGTGAGTGAACATGTCGTTTATACTGGAGAAATATCCATATGCACTTGAGAAAAGTGTGTATTTTGCTTTTTTTTTTTGAATATTTGGTATATGTCTGTTAGATACATTTGGTTTATAGCATTATTTAAGTCCTCTGATTCCTTACAGATCTTTTATATGGAAGTTTTGTTGATTATTGAAAATGCGGTATCGAAGTTTCTTACTATTATTGTGTTGCTATTTCTCCCTTCAGTTTTGCCAGTTTGTTTTATATATCTAGCTGATCTGATAGAGAACATGATTGTTATCTATTGCTGGTGGATTGGCCCTTTTATTATAAAATGTCCTTGCTTTTTGTGACAGTTTTGGAGTTAAAGTCTATTTTGATTCATATAAATATAGTCACCTTTGTTGTCTTTTGGTTACCATTTGCATGGAATGGTCATTTGACTTTCAGATTTTTCCATCATTTGACTTTCAGCCTATATGTGACCTTAAATTTAAAGTCAATTTCTTATAGACAGCATATAGTTGGATCTTATTTTGAAGTCTTTTCAGCCACTATGTATCTTTTGATTGGGGTGTCTAATCCATTTGCATTTAATGTAATTATTGTTAGGGAAAAATTTACTATTGCCATTTTGTAAGTTGTTTTCTGTTAGCCCTTCCCTTCCCTTCCCTTCCCTTCCCTTCCCTTCCCTTCCCTTCCCTTCCCTTCCCTCCCCTCCCCTCCCCTTCCCTTCCCTCCCCTCCCCTCCCTTCCCCTCCCCTTTCCACCCCTCCCCTCCCCTCCCACCTTGCCTCCCCCCCTTCCCTTTTCTTTCTTTCTTTCTTTCTTTTTCTTTCTTTTTCTTTTTCTTTTTCTTTTTCTTTCTTTCCTCTCTCTCTCCCTCTCTCTCTCTCTTTCTCTGTCTCCCTTTCTTCCTTCCTCTCCTCTCCTCTCCTTTCTTTCTTCAGTCTTGCTCTGTTGTTCAGGCTGGAGTGCAGTGGCATGATCAAAGCTCACTGCAGCATCTAATTCCTGGGCTCAAGTGATCCTCCCACCTCAGCCTCTTAAGTAGCTGGGACTACAGATATGCACCACCATGCCCAGCTGAATTTAAAACTGTTGGTGGGACTGTAAACTAGTTCAACCATTGTGGAAGTCAGTGTGGCGATTCCTCAGGGATCTAGAACTAGAAATACCATTTGACCCAGCCATCCCATTACTGGGTATATACCCAAAGGACTATAAATCATGCTGCTATAAAGACACATGCACACGTATGTTTATTGCGGCACTATTCACAATAGCAAAGAGTTGGAACCAACCCAAATGTCCAACAACGATAGACTGGATTAAGAAAATGTGGCACATATACACCATGGAATAGTATGCAGCCATAAAAAATGATGAGTTCATGTCCTTTGTAGGGACATGAATGAAACTGGAAAACATCATTCTCAGTAAACTATCGCAAGGACAAAAAACCAAACACTGCATGTTCTCATTCATAGGTGGGAATTGAACAATGAGAACTCATGGACACAGGAAGGGGAACATCACACTCCGGGGACTGTTGTGGGGTGTGGGGAGTGGGGAGGGACAGCATTAGGAGATACACCTAATGCTAAATGACGAGTTAATGGGTGCAGCACACCAACATGGCACATGGATACATATGTAACAAACCTGCACATTGTGCACATGTACCCTAAAACCTAAAGTATAATAAAATAAATAAATAAATAAATAAAATAAAAATACAAAAATTAAAAAAAAAGAAAAGAAAAGGGGTCTTGCTGTGTTGCATAGGCTAGTCATGAGCTTCTGGCCTTAGCAATCCTCTTGCCTTGGCCTCCCTCTGTTAGTCTTGTAGTTCTTTTGTCTGTTTTTTTCTTCTCTTGCTGTCTTCCTTTGTGTTTTGTTAAATTTTTTTTGTATCGATATATTTTGATTCCTTTATCTTTTCCCTTTTTATAACTTCTATAGGTATTTTTTTGCAGTTACCTTGGGACTGACATAAAATATAAAAGCCTACTTTAAGGTGATAATAACAAAGTTTAATTGCATAGAAAAAGTCTGTACTTTGACTTCTCCCTCCCATATACATACTTTATATTATGGTTGTCACAATGTATAACTATTCAGATTATGTATATTTTATCATATTTTTGGCTATCATTATTTTGGCTATTGCCTTTCATGCTAGAATTAAAAGTGATTTACCCACCACCATTAAAGTAATATAATTTTCTGTACTTTGCTATTTATTTACCATTACTCGTGAGTTCCATACTTTCTTATGCTATCATATTGCTGCTTAGAGTTTTTTGTTTTAACCTGAAAAGCTCCCTTTAGCATTTCTTATAAGTCAGGTCTAATGAAAACAAACTCCCTCAGCTTTTGTTTGTCTGGGAAAGTCTTTATCTCTTCTTTATTTTTAAAGGAAAGTTTTGCTGGATATATTATTATTGGTTGGCTGGTGTTTTTTTTCTTTCAGTGCTTTGAATATACCATCCCATTTCCTTCTTACCTGCAAAGTTTTGTAGAAAAATCTTCCGATAGTCTCATAAAAGTTTCCGTTGTATGTGACAAGTCACTATTTTCTTGCTACCTTCAAAATTCTCTGTCTTTAACTTTTGACAATTTGATCTTATTGTGGGTTTGTTTTTATTGGTCTGTGGGAATAAGATAGTGGGTTTATTTTTAAATTGTTTACATTATCTGTTTTCAAAATAATTTCTTTGTGCTTTAATCCATTAATCTGTCTGTACCTTTTCTTTTTCTTTGTATTTCTACCTTTTTGAATAAAAAGATTTGTTTACATATTATTTATAAATGCCTATATACCTATGCACATACACATACACACACACATAGAGCAACATATGTAATGAATCATTATTGTTTAGATATAATTTCTCTTTCCCTCCCTACATCCATTCTGTCCTTCTTTCCTTCCTCCCTCCCTCCTTCCCTCTCTCTCTCTTTTTTCCTTTCTTCCATTTGATGCCTTAATAACCAAAAGAAATGTGGTAAAATGTATTCATTCTTTTCTTTTTATTATTCCGTAAATTTATCCTTGCATTTCTAATATTTTATTTTATATACTTTTATGCTATGTTATCTAAAGCATAATATCAGTGATTATTATAGCTTGTAACTCTTATTACTACTAATGCAAATATTAAAAGCAACCAACAGTTTTTGTGCAGGTGCCACATGTCAGGTCTTCTTGTAGGTATTTTTGATGAATTTTATTATTTAATACTTACAACAACTCTATAAGATAGGCATATTTATGACTTTCAATGAGGATTCTGGTGACTTGCATACTTCATTAAAAAAACACAAATAAATGAATTGATTTTTTGTTTTAGATACTGCTTCTTGATTTTAGTACTGCTTCATTAATATTGATATTGTGACTCTTGCATCCTTTTTGTTTGTATATGCCTTGTACAACTGTACATCTATATTTTAATATTTAAATTTTATATCACTTAGCATGGTGCTGGTATATAATAGGTATGCTACAAAATGTTTGTGGAATGAACAGGTCTTTGGGAGTCACTTTTTAAAAATGTATATCCCTTTTATAAGGCACATAATTGAATTTTGTTTGTAATCCAATGTGAGATGGTTGCCAGAGGAGTTTAACTTATTTACAATTATTGTGTTAATGGCATGTTGATTTACTTCTGACATTTAGGATTTTGTATTCTTTTTAGCTTTCCTTTAATTTTCTTTTGCTTTTACTGTTGCCATATGAACTGTGAGTTCTTTGATTAAATATACATACAAATTGGCTTGGAAAGTGTACATCTTGTTTTAATTCTACTTTTGATTGACATCTGGCTTGTCCTACAGCTGAGTGCATTCATACTGCTGGCAGGATAATTGGAGTTCCCTTTGCAGCTGCCGCTCCTCAAGCTTTTATATTTATGTGCCAGCCTACAGTAAATTACGTTCATGGTCATAGATTTCTCATTTTTTTGCAATCTCATTTGAAATAATTTATTCTTTTGAAAGTGAAACATTTTTGTTACACTGTGCAGACTTCTTTAGTTATTAGTCTTGTCCTAGTCACATAACAAATGTTAAACGATATAACATGTATTGATTATCTGTTATGTATACTGTGCTGAACTACTGCAAGTTTGGAGGAGAAGAAAGAATATAAATAGTATCTTGTCTGTGTTTTCAAGGGGCTTGTAGTGTAATTGGCAAGGGGACTAGATGTGCATCCATAAAAAGTTAAATAACCCAAAAATTAAAATATAAAGGATATTACCTGGCACTGTTTATAAATAAATGTAATATGAGAAACATATACAAAAAGTGCCATAAATACAGAAGCCAGAAATATTGTCTAGAGCTGAAATGTTCTGAAGTATTTACAGAGGAAGAAGGAACCCAACCCAAGGTGGGTGAACCGTCTGTACGAAGGTTTGGGGATGGGCATGTGTGTGGCATGTGGATGAGATAGCAGGCAAATGATTTCATGGAATCATTTCAGAGGTTTCATGGAATTGGAAATGATTATGGTAGCTAAGTCCCAAGGTCTTGAGTCAGTAAGTTGGAGAACTTGAAGAACTGATGGTATAGTTCCAGTCTGAGTCTGAAGGCAGGGGAAGACTCATGTTCCAGCTGAGAGACACTCAGGCAGAGAGAGAGAATTTTCTCCTAATGTAACTTTTTGTTCTATTTAGATCTTCAATAGATTGGATGAGGCACACTTGTTAATGACGGCAATCTGCTTTACCTAACCTACCAATTCAAATGTTAATCTCTGCCAGGAACATCCTCACAGACATACCCAGAATAATGCATAACTAACTATCTGGGTGCCTCAAGGCCCTGTCAATGTGATATATAAAATTAACCATCACAGTACTCACAGAGCATACAGAGGGCACTTAGCCAAAATGTAGAGACAGGGGCATGTCAGAAAAGGCTTTCATGTGGAACTAATCCCAGAGTTGAGTCCTAAGAGACAAGTCGGAGTTGAAGAGGTAAAGGTTTCAGGCAGGGTGGGGGAGTTGGGAAGAAGTGTTTTCTAGGTAGAGGAAGCCTAAGGTATAAATGCTTAGAGATGAGAGAGTACATGGCACTTTCAAGAGTTGCCACTGTCTCACTGTGGCAGGCATATAGAGTGTGAGCAGGAGAATTGAGAGAAAAGGATGGAGGTAGAAAGATTGGTTCAGGTCAGGAGGGTTTTGGGTACCACATGAAGGCACTTTGCTGAGGGAACTTGAAAATGATTTTGAATGTGATAGTGGAGTTAAATGGAAAATGGATTGTAGATAGGATGATTGGAGGTAGGGAGACTGGTCGGACTAATTTAGATTAAATATGACAAAGCTGAACAGAGGCATTGGCAGTGGGGATATATTTGAGAACAATTAAGTCATTAGAAGCTATAGCCTGGATGTCAAACAGATGAAGGGGCTAGGAGGAGGGAAATCACAGATGATTCTTGGAATCCTGGCTTGGAGAAGTGGCTGGAATTAGCTTATTACAGTAGGAAACACAGGAAGAAGAGAAAGTTTGCCAGTCAGAGAAGAGTTGTGGGGTGGGCTGTGATAATTTCAGATATTCAATATAAATATAGCTTAAAAGTTTTCCCTTTCTTCATGGCATTTTCCTACTGAGTTTAGAGTAAGGGAGACTTACAGGTTGATATTTCTTTCAGATTTTCATGGCTGTATAACATTGGTAAAATTACTAGGTCAATAAAATATGTATAAATGTGCAGACTTGTTGATGAACAAACTGGCCCATTAATGGCCAGACAATTAACAATGATAAAGTTTGTTTCAGTAACAAAGGCTTCCAAAGAGAGAGTGATTTGGATGCCTTTCAACAAAATAAATTCCTTTCTTCTCAGATGACTTGTAAGCTGATGTCATTTCTCATTCCATAAAGAAAAAAAAAAAAAGAAAGATGAAACTTGCCATGGTCTGCACTATTGCAATGATGGCATTCTTCCTCAAAGTAATCTAAAAAAAGATATTGTGAGCAAACTTGTATTTCCTCTGCCAGAAATGCATGCCTAGCCATAATGCAAGCCTTTCATATTTAGCTCTTTAGATAATGGTTTTTACATGAACTTTCATAACATTTATTTACTGCTATAAATGATTGAACCAACTGCTGTTGGAAGCCAGGAATCTAGTTCCTCTGTAGTTGGATTCCTCACTACATTATCTCAACTTTATAGAGGTTGCCCTGAAGGTAGTGTTTCCTGTCAATATTACAAGGGGACAGTGTGAAATGCTATGAGCATGTCGGTTTTGAATGTTTATCGTTCAGCCTGCTTGCAAAACATGTTCGTCTCACTCTATGAAGGCCATGCTCTAGTTATAAATATTTCAACTCCCCAGCCCCAGTTTTTTAGGGTGTATCAACCACATTTTCCTTCCCCTCCCATCTGGCTGACTGATTCATACTCTTCTGTGAATTGTTGCAGCAGAAAAACAGGTAGAGACTGCCAAATTCTGAAGACAAGGCTTTCTATATGTTCATGTGGCTAAAATGGTAAAAATATGACTTGGGCTGATCTACTAATAAAGGTTAAACCAGGTGCTATGGTTTGGATGTTACTTGTCTCTGCAAAAACTCAGGTTGAAATTTGATCTCCAGTGTGCAGTATTGGGAGGTGGTGCCTACTGGGGGGTGTTTGTGTCATGGAGGTGGATCACGTATAAGTAGATTAATGCCATCCTGCAGGGGGTGAGTTCCAGCTCTTGTGGGAACAGATTCGTTCCCTCAAGAGAAAGTCATTTTAAAGAATCTGGCTTTCTCAGTTTCTCTCTCTTGCGTCCTCTCTTACCACGTGATCTCTTTGCACACAGCTATTTCCTTTCCATTTTCTGCCATGAATTGAAACAGCAAGAGGCCCTCACTAGACATAGCTGCCCAATCTTGTACTATCCAGCCACTAAAATCATGAGTCAAATAAACCTCTTTTCTCAATAAACTACCCAGCCTAAGGTATCCTTCTATAGCAACGTGAAATAGACTAAGACACCAGGATAGATATATTGTTCATTCAATGGAGAGAGGCACTTTGCTATAGTAGGATAATAGATGTTCCAGTTACACAACAGAACCAGTTGTGAGCCTGCCATGGAAGAGTTTGAACTCAAGGTGGCTCTGCTAAGCAGAGCTCTGACATGAAGTCTTGCCACTCCCTCTAGTTCCTACATGCAGAGGCATAGGGGTTCCCTTAAGTTGAACTGGTTAAACTGGATGAACCACAGCCTCCCAGAACAGTCTCTCTGGGCCATGGCCTGAGGGTGGCTCCTGCCCTGGCAGGAAGCTGTGTCCACGTGCTTGCCTTCATCAGCTCCCACTCTGTGGTGCCAGACACAGCCAGGCAGGAACAGGACATGACTGTGGACAGGATAGTTGGTGCCTGACTCTGGGCCGCTCCAGAAATCCTATTTCCAAAATCTTTTCAGCTCTTAGCTGACTTCCTGAAGTAAGCTAGGATTTCAGTCCAACATTTAGGAACTTCGCTCTTGGTGGCCAGAAAATACAGAACCAGATGCTGCTGAGGAAGAAGCCATTAGATGGTGGAGAAAGGTAAAAGGAATATATCTCTTAAGATAAAATTAGAACTGTTTATTTTCTCTCATAAAGAATCTTCTTATTGCCTGAAGGAAGAATAGAGAACTTCCATAAGACAGTGGAAGTAAAGAAAACAACTGAACCATTTTACTATGAGAAAGCAGAGAAATGTCTTATTGCTAACCTTTGCTGCTCTTACAGCTAAAAACAAATTTCTGACATTCATATGAACAGAGATGCACTTAATTATGGAAGATTCCCGAATACCAGAGAACCTCCAAAGAGCTTCTATTTGATTTTACAGTTTAATTGTCACTTTATCTACCTATAGCTGTGCATATTTGCTGAATGGGGATAAAGAGAGAAATTGAGTAAAATTCTTGCTTTTAAAAAGGCACAGGAAAAGGGGAGAGTTATTTGCATATGGGGTAAAAAGTGTTATGATAAAAGTATGTCATGGATTCTTAGGAAACAATCTGTCTTCACATCCCTAGTGCCTAGTACAGTGCTTGACTTGCAGCAGTTGTTCACATTTGTTGGAAGCTGTGCTTTGGTTTCAATCAAGGTGAATTTGAGCCATTTAAGTGCAGTAATTCTTTAAGAGATTTTCATTTATTCCATTTATTCATTCATTCACAGGGCAAATATTTATCAAAAAATCTGATGAATGAAACCAGAAGTGTACACAATGCATATCAATATGATTTTACCCTAAATTTTGACATTTTTGCCTGGGTAGTCTAGCAAGTGGTTTATTTTTAAGTGAAGTGATACTGTGTATAGGGGTTGTTTAGTGTATTAGAAAATGAGCAAAGTGAATACATTATTTGTTGTACAGAAGTTTGCTTCGTTATTTAAAAGGAGACTGTTACAGTTCACCTCCCTAGTCCAGATGTGGTTTTATTTAGGCATCTCCGTCCTCTAGAATGACTCCAGATCACTGTGGAGATTGTCTCCCTTCTTTTGAATCCCACTTGGGTAACCTCCAAAGGGTCCTATACCTCTCTAACCTAAGAACCTTCCCTACTCATGTGAATTTCCTGTTTAACAAGATTGACTTCTGCTGACTCTGCTTTTTCATATCCATTCATTTAAAACACTTACTAGGACAAAGAGTGTGTAGAATAATATAGTAAAGACCCATGTACCACCACTTAGCTTAATACATAAAACATTACCAGTAAAATTGATGTTCCTGTGTATCCATCCCCAGTCACATCTCACTTCTTCAAATACCCAATGGTACAATCACTACCTTAAATTTGGATTTGATCATTATCATGTCCTTATTTATAGTGGGACTAAATATGTATGCATGGCTAATCATTATGTCACATTGTTTTCTATATTTTTAAACCTTATACAAGCGATATTATATAGTATGTATTCTTCTGTAACTTGGTATCTCAGTATTTTCATTCATAATTGTGTTGGTGAGATTCATCCATGATAACTGTGTCATATTATATGACATTCTGCATTTATTTGTACACTCTCCTATTGATGGGCATTTAGTTTGTTTACAACTTTCTTGTCAAGGGGTTCAGGGCAGATATTAGCATTATTGTTTGGTGCAAGCAGTGACTCGTCGTTAGGGAAGTGTATATACCTGAATGGTCTGCACAACCTTTCCAGAGGTACGTTTGAGCTCAAGGGCTTTGAGATGCACTGATGGGCTGGTCTCCTACAAAAGGGTCTCATCAGGAAGATGTTCCCATCCTGTTTCTCTCTCCTTTTATGAACCAAAGAGAAGAGCCTGGTAGAATTTGGGGACAGTCAGACTGCTTTGGTATCACACAGTCTGAAGGTAAAAGTGTGAGCTGTTTGCAGTTAATAAAATCATAAGCTGTCTAAAACCTGGAAGTTTGGAAAACTATGAAAAGTGCAGCCTCTTCTGCTGGGACAATGCCCCTAATCCAGAGAGTGTCATACTAGGTAATTTAGAGATCCGTACTGATGATCATTATAAGCTACTTTTTTCTTGTTTCAGATAATGTTGCTATAATCATGTCTTCTTTTCTACGTGAGCAAGAATTTTTAAGGGCATATACCTAGAAATAGAGTTGCTGGATTGTAGATATTAAGCCTTATCAAATTTATTGGGGTTGCCATTTGTTCCTCAAATTACTGAATCAGTTTATACTCCCACCAGTAATACATGAGACTTCCCATTGCTCTACATCCTTTCCAACAATTGATATTCTCTGAATTTATTAATTTTTGCCAACCGAGTAGATGGTATAAGATGGTACCTTACAGAGTGTTTTCATTATGATTGAGATTGATCATGCTATGTCTTATATCTGTTGGTCATTGATGTTTCCTATTTTATGAATTGCTTTTTCCTTCCTTTTAATCTTATTTTTTCTGTTTAATTATCTTTTTCATTCTAATTCGCAGACCTCTTACATTCTTACAACAATTACATATTGCAAGTACTTCTCCCACATTGTTACTACTGTGCTTGTTTGTTACACTTTAAAAGACAGCTCTTTTTTTTTTTTTTTGAGATAGAGTCTCACTCTGTCACCCAGGGTGGAGTGCAGTGGTGAGATCTCAGCTCAGTGCAACTTCTGCCTCCTGGGTTCAAGCAATTCTCCTGCCTCAGCCTCCTGAGTAGCTGGGGTTACAGGTGCCTGCCACCACTCTCGGCTAATTTTTGTATTTTTTAGTAGAGATGGGCCTCACCATGTTGGCTAAGCTGGTCTCGAACTCCTGACCTCGTGATCCGCCCACCTCGGCCTCCTAAAGTGCTGGGATTACAGGCGTGAGCCACTGTGCCCAGCCAAGGAAACTTTTTAATAGTCTTTTGATTGAGAGAAGTTTAACATTTGGATGTAGTGGCATCTATAAGTGTTAAGCCCAGTTTCTAAGAGTTTATGTATTCTTAATTACTATGTGTTTTGTTTTAATTCCCTTTCCCCTATTTTTTTTAAACAAGACTCTATTATCTTACTAACTACCTTTACAATTTTACATGCATGCTTAATTTAATAACTACCTCTTCCCTGGTGAAAAATATCTTATAATCTCTTTATTGTTGCGCAATATCTTAGTTCTATCTCATTTTTGTATTTCCCTAGTTTAGCACTGTCATATTGTTTTGTGCTGCAAATGCTTGATTAGATCTACCTGTATGTTTAAAAATTTCTTTGCTTAACATTTATTTCAGACTTTCTATAGTTATTCTTTTAGTGAAAATTTATTCATAATAAACTCTAAAATTTTTGTCAGAAAATATACCTCCTTGACTTCATTCTTGAATGAGGATTCAGCTAGGTATGAAATTGTACATTATGTTTATTTTCTCATGGCTTTTGAGAGATCTGCTATCATTGGAATCTTGATTTCTTTGCAGGTATCATTCTAACCTATATATTTTTGAAGATGCTTTCCTTTTGGCTGATTTTAAGGTTATACATTTGTCTTTGGTGACCTGTAATGTTGCTATGATATGTTTAGGCGAGGATGAGAAAAATTCAGAGAGGGGACATTTTTCTATTTCCTGAATCTAATTTATGGTTTTCATCAAGGACATTTTTTGGTCAATATATTTTCAAATATTGTGCCTTCTAGAACTCTAGTCGCGTGTACATTAAATTTTATTTTATTTTCCCGTTCTGTTAAAACTTTTAACAATATTTTCATCTCATTGGTTCTATTTGCTATCTTTTATGAACTTTTAAAAAGTTTTCTTCCAGTTTATTAATTCTCTCTTTCATAGTCTGTCCAATTTGCTTTTTAAAATATCCACTAAATTTTTAATTTTGATAACTCCATTTTCATATTTCAATGATTATATTTTAATTTCCATTAATCCAATTTGTTTCTTTTTCAAGATTGCTTCTTTATATTTTCTTGGGTTTTTTAATTTTATTTTTTATTTTTTTGGAAAATACCAATATATGAAGTTCTGGAGAGTCTACTTTTGTGATTTTTATTTCTACAAACTCTTTTTCTTGGTGGCCTGTTTCCTTAGGCATAATTTAAGTTGAGAAAATGTATTTGATTGCTGAGAGTTTGGTTGGTGTTTGTTCCTTTGCATTTGCTCCTGCCATGCACCCTGGGGTGCTACCAAATTAGGGCAACAATTAGTATTCTGGCTGTGGCTTTCCAAACCCTAATGTTTGTGTAAATGTGAGCCCCAGACTCACATAGAATAGATCTGTATTTTAAAATTATTGGTGGTAGGAGAAGTGCAGGAAAGTAGGTTTGATAGATTTAGAAAATAAAACTACAGAGTTAAATTTGATTTTCAGATAAACAACAAAAGTATACATATATTTATTAAGTATACTTTAAGTATTAAATATACTTATTTATTAAGTATACTTTAAATATTTAAAAAATTCCATAAAATATTTGTTGTGGATCTTCTCTGGCTGTTCATGCTGGGGGATGGAGAAGCTTTGTTTTCCTAACCAGAGGTGAAGCTGATACAGGTAAATTTTCATACTGTCTTCCTTTGCAGATGAGATTTTTTTCTAACCCACTATTTCATGGAGCATCTCGTCTTTCAAAGGCCTTGCGTTTTTATGGGCATCTAAGTTCCATTCTGTACCTTGTGGAGGCTTTGTGTCCTGTTCCCAGAGTGGTTCTAGGCCCTTGGAATGGGACAATTCCATTAGAAGTTACTGACCCAGCATTTGCTTTCCTCCCTGGTTTTCTGCTTCCTTATTAATTAATTTGTTTGTTTTGTTGGTTGGTTCTTTTGGCTACTAGGATTTTCCCCTTCTTTGCTAGTGAGATAGGCATTTAAAAACGATATTTGTTGTGTTTTATCAGTTATAATGTTGGAAGCAGAAATGCTCCTATTTACTCTTTAACCAAGTTAACCAAGCCCTTGCCCTTATCACTGGTCTAAAATTGCTCTCTGAACATTCTGCAGGGGATGCTTTATTGCTAAATCCAACTGCCTCTTCTTGAGAGTTGCATGCTTGAAAGCTCTCATTTCTTGGTAGAATTTTCTCTTTCATCACCTTCTGTTCCTTCAGGTTTTTCTTACTGTTCTTGCATGACCAGTCATTGTCAGTGTTCTTTGCTGGCTGTCTTTCCTGTGGCTTCCTCTTTGATATAAACATGCCTCTTGGACAATGAATATACTCTTAAGCTAGTGCCCTGACTTCTAAACTCTGTAGGCTAGCTTCTGCATTATTTTCTATGGTTATCTTTCTAAAAACCAACAGACCTCATGACTATTCTTGTCCTGGAAAATCTTTGATAGTTTTTTATTGCCACAGTACATAATCTTAGCATTAAAATCTCTCCATCGTGTGGCTGTAAGCCACTCTTCCAACCTCCTCAGCTATCAAGCTCTGTGCTTTGTACCTTATGCTTCAGTCACCACACTACTGTGCATAACCTCATAATTATTTGTATCCTTATCTAATTATTAATTAAAGTATTGTGTCCATAATTCTGTTTGCTGCCTGTATATTAAAATCATACTCTTCAAGTTTGGGCTCAGATTTGAACCTGGTAAAGGTTTGGCTCATTCCTTCCTCTAGCTGGCAGCTCACTTAGTACTTCATTCATGATTTTCAGAAAATGCAAGCATTTGGGGCTTTCTATAGTAGCTATTTTTGTATCTCTCTGTCTTAAGTTTTTACATGCAAGCTATTTTTTTCATCTTATTACCTTAATTCTGAACACAAGACTGTATATTTGGTAGCCTTTAATAAACGTGTTTATTATTTAAATAAGTTGCTTGTCTTTAGAAGTTACAAGGACATATTAGTTAGGACTTGCAGTATCCTACCAGGTTTTATGAAAAAAATGAAGATCAACTTGGAAAACTTGCTAGAGCTGCATAGGCAGTATGAATCTTCATTTTCAATTTGGAAGAATATTTTACTTAACTTTTATATTACCCGGGAGTTCTATTGCTATGTTAGATCTTCTGGCAGACTGATGGCTATAAGACTGAGGATTCCTAGAATCTCATGAAAGAGTCTTTCCAGAAGATACTCAGCAACTAGTTGATGCATTGTCATCATTTTCAAGTAGAATAAGAACAGATATTTGGAGGAAGTGAATGAAATACATTTTAAAGGCTATGGGAGTTGCTGAGTAGGGAGCTTATTTGTTCTAATAGACTGCATGATTACATCAGCTTGCAAGTATTTATAACCTGTAGATTCCCCCTTCCTTTTCCTCTGTCTGCATACAGTTGCCAGACTTAGAAAATAAAAATACAGCCAGGCATGGTAGCTCACACCTGTAATCCCAGAACTTGGGGAGGCCAAGGCGGGTGGATCACCTGAGGCTGGGATTTAGAGACCAGCCTGGCCAACATGGTGAAACCCTGTCTCTACTAAAGATACAAAAATTAGTTATGTGTGGTGGCAGGTGCCTGTCCGTAGTCCCAGCTACTTGGGAGGCTGAGGCAGGAGAATAGGTTGAACCCAGGAGGCACAGAGGTTGCAGTGAGCCAAGATCGCACCACTGTACTCCAACCTGGGTGACAGAGTGAGACTCTGTATTAAAAAAAAAAGAAAGAAAATAAAAATACAAGACATCCAGCAAATTCAAATTTCGGATGAACAATGAATAATTTTTAAATGTATGTCCCAATATTACATGGGACATACACGCAGAATAAATCATTGTTTATCCAAAATTCAAATTTAATGGATGTCCTATATTGTACCTGGCAATCCTATGTCGGCTCCACTGTCAGCTTCTTGTTCCTTATCATCCATAATCATCTTCAAAGCAAACAAAATGTTTCTATATTTAGAAATGAGGATTCTGTAAAAGTGTTACTATTTGGAAAACTATCAAAGATATCCTAGCTTGCAAATTTTAAGTGTCAAGTGAAATGCAACATAGCAACAAGATAATTACTTCTAAGGTGGGGTGGTGAAAAAGTAGTCCTGTATTGAAAGACTGGTCTAAACTCTGGCAGTTTACTAGTGTAGAGTATGTTCCTGGTCATTTTTCCAATACAACTAACATATTGTGGCAGGCACATCTGGGTGACATGCATTCTGGAACTCAGTAAAAAATGCCTGGGAGAATGCCTGTGTGTGTGTATGTGTTGAGTTAAACAGCCCTTTGTTACAAGGGAATAGGAAGGGGCTGTGAATATTGTGGTAAAATGCAAACTAATTGATGGATGGTATAATCACCACCTTAGTTAGCGCCCGGGGACTCTTTTCATACTGGCAAGCTGTAAATTTAAATGGAAACCAAAAGGATAGTACACAGCCCACAGCTCTGCATTCCATTACTTCACATATGAAATATTCAGTGAGTAAGAGAAAGGCTTAACAGATAATAGCTGGAGAGGAGCTGCACAGTGATTAAGTCAAGACTGAAGTGGCTGGTAACAATCTCAATCTAACCACGTCCAGATAAGAGTTTCTATTTGAAGGATTAAACTCGATTCTTTGCTCAGGATGAGGCAACCCACTTCTGAGTACTGAACTACACAATGATCTCTTATCTTAGACCCAGTGTAGTTGTTCAGAGATTATGTGATTTGGGGTAAGATGGAGCTATCCATGAGCCCCATCAATCATGCTATATTTATCTTTTAGATGCCTGCTATTTAGTATCATTTAAAGTACATGAGTTTTCTAATCCAGCTAACTTGGGTCCAAATCTCCCTCAGCCCTATGCCCCTTGAGCAGTGACATAAAATTTCTGAGCTTGTTTCTTCATCTATAAAATGAAGCCGATACTGTCCATCTCTCAGCGTTGGGATGTAGATGCACTGGGCTTATTAGATGCAAAGTGTTTAGGATTTATTAACCGCTTCATGAAGCCTACCTTCGTACCTCCCTATCTGTGTGCTGTCTCATATTCACTTTTCAGCGTGAGCCTGACTTCAGGATGCTGCATGTCTTCACAAAGCCAAACATTTCCTGCTGGCATTCTTGACTCTTCCAAGACACTCTCTTTTCAAGGTACCCTGCATTTGAGGGAGCACATCTGCCTTAGGCTAGAAATAGCAGACTTTCCTCTCTCATGCCCACCCCAGTTGGCAGGCACTGCTGCCTGAAGTAATGTGTTTAGAAAGGCCAAGGGGCCATTCTGGGTTTGGTGAGACAGCATCATAGTTGATTGACAAAGGCTGCCATTTGCTCCGGAAGGAGTTGTGGAGGTATCTGTACTATGAGCTGGATACATTTCTCCTCAGTCGGGCTGCAAAGTAGGCAGAGTTTGTCTTCAGCAACATTACTTCCCCTATCTAAACACACCCCCCTCTTCTTGTGCCATCTTCCCCAAGTTCACTAGTTTGCACATTCTGGGTATGTAACAGAGGAAATAAAGGATGCACACATTTGTTTCTATGAGGATTTGGAGACTCAGCCATTTCCTTCTGAGGAGTGCCCCAAAGGAGAAGGCGGGTGCTCTGGGCCAGCCAGGCTGCCGGTGTGTCCAGATGCAAGCTGGCATTATATAAACCTCAGATGATCTTTTTTCCCATTATATGCAAGGGACCTAAATGGGCGAAATGATTTCTTTGTTTCTGGGAAAGGCAAAACAGCACGAACTGTCTTTCTCACTTTTGGCCTCTTCACAGTTGCAGGTCTTTAACTCAGACCTTTATTAAGATGTAAGTTTTCCCAATAGAACCTAAGAGTGGCAGCATGGAAGAGAATATTTGAAAAGAGATTAGAGAAATAAGAAACAGAAATGACATCTTGGTGAATACAGAATGTGCTTTCCTGGAGGAGATGGGCCATCTCTGACGCAGGAGGATGAGACAGCAGCACCAGGAGAGGTTCTTCACGCACCTGTGCACTATGCTGAGAGACGGCCAGCTGACAAGCCTTTACAGAGTAACACTTGTTCTGATGATCATTGTAGTAATTTTCCAAAAACGTGGAAAGTATAAAAAAGTAAATAAAGCCATCTGACATTAAGAATTGACCCAAGTTACTTAAGATGTTGGTGCATTTTCTTCTAGTCTTTTTTTCCCCCTGCATTAATATTAACAGATTTGCACCTAAATTATTAATTGAGGCAGCCTTGGGGCTTTTTCTTTTCTAATTTGCCCAAGGCAAAAAAGTAAGATCACCTGTTTTTTTCTTCTTTAACTTTCATTTTTAATGTGCAATTATGCTAACTTGAGTCCCCAAAAATGTAGTTGCCAGAATGCTCAGAACAGGCTCCTGCCTGTAGGGCATACCATGTGGCTGCATCTGCTGCCACCCATGTGCCCTGTCCAGTTTGATGATTCCTCCCCTAGTCCTCCTCCTGATGAACACTCTTGACATCACCATTGCAGCTTGGGGGACAGGACACTGCTCATCCTTCAGCCTTCCACTCCAATTCTTGGGATAGCCCTTTTTAAATTTCCCAATGCACAGCTGAGACCAGGCTGTGGTGTGTCTACAATAATTTACTGAAATTTAGGCAAGGCAGAAGAGAAACGTAACACAGAAAGAAACTTACAGTTGCTTCTAGAAGTGCCCATTCTTAAAGTTCAACTTTAAGCCCAACCCTCAAAAGAAATGGACATTTCTCCACCCCGGTAAAGCCCAAGAGTTGCCCTCTTCAGTTTTCATTTACTATTTCAGTGTTAACCCCTTTTCCAGAATGATTGACAGCAGGAACTTCCACTCCCTTCAGAGAATGGAAGACCCCAATGCAGGGGGTCTGCAGGGGACTAGTCTACCTGGCCATGACGATGGATGACTTAGTTATACTAGTCTTAGAGAACATTTCCAAAAGTCTAAGTTATTGTATCAAGCCCAACATGGACCTTAATCTACAGATCTCCTTCAATGTCACATGAGATTAGGCTTTTCTATCCAGGAGCTACACCTTTTGCAAAAAAGTCACAGAGCAACATCACATCTCTTTAAGGACAAGCAATGATTTGAAGGTACATGGCCATTTAAATCCAGGATAATGGAAGAAGCATTCTCTAAAGAAAGCAATCTTTGGAGGGATAGTTTTAAAATGCAGCTGTTTTACATTAAACAGACCATCCCAGTCAGAACCTTCCACATGTAGATTGCTTCAATGCATTTACATATTTGCTCTTGCTTTACACTGCATAACTTAAAGAGACCACCAGAGAAACTGGGGAATTTCTTCCCAGAGAAAAAGTGAGACACTGTGTGAGAATTTTAAAACAGTGGTTTTTAAAATAAGTCTTCAGGTCAATCTCCATTTGTGATATAACCCACACACACATTTTGTATAATTGAAAATCATCCTTTACATATATTTCTATTATTTGCTTTTTAAATTTAATTTTCCATTGTAAATATTTTCTAATAGCATCAAAATATTTTGAAAACATGATTTTTCATGATTTTATGATCTTCAAATCTATAGTTGTTAATCTAATTAACCATTCCTTCTTGTTGGGCATTTAGGTTGTTTATAGTTTATTAACATAAATAACAATAAAATGAACATCTTTGCACATATACATTGTCTATTTTTATGATCATTTTCATAATTCAGCTTTTATTAAGAAATTATCCCAAAACACAATGTCTTAAAATAACAATTATGCTTTCCTGGAGGAGATGGGCCATCTCTTTTTCATGATTCTGTAGGTTGGCAAAGAATCAGTTTTTCTGGTCTGTGCTGGTTCTGCAAAGGCCAGATGATCTGGGATGGCCTAACTCCCATGTCTAGGACAACAGGGAAAACTAAGATGCCTGGGACTCTCTCCATCTGTTCTCTTATCCTTAAGGAGTCTAGCCCAGGCATATTCCTGGTGGCAGAAGGGTTCCCAACAGCAGGAGAGGGAAAGACCCATTGCACAAGTCATATTTTTTTAAGTTCTGAGGTACATACGCAGCCTGTGCAAGTTTGTTATGTAGGTAAACATGTGCCATGGTGATTTGCTGCACCTGTCAACCTATCACGTAGGTATTAAGCCCTGCATGCGTTAGCTATTTTTCCTTATGCTCACATACTCACCATTCACCCAAAGTGCACCATCCAATGGCTTTCAGTGTGTTCATAGATACATGTAACCACCACTACAGTCTATTTTAGAAAATTTTATTCACTTCAAGAAGAAATTCAATAGTTTTTACTTATTATCCTCTCTGCGTCCCCATGTTCCTGTATTCCATCACTAAGCAACCATGAGTCTATTTTCTGTCTCTATAGATTTCCTTATTCGGGACTTTCATATGAATTTGCATTCATATAGTATGTAGTTTTTGAAGACTGGCTCCTTTCACTTAGCAAAATATTTTCTTTTTAAAACAATGTTTTAAGTTTTATTTTAAGTTCTGGGGTACATGTGCAGGATGTGCAGGTTTGTTGCATAGGTAAACGTGTGCCATGGTGGTTTGCTGCACCTATCAACCCATCACCTAGGTATTAACCCCAGCATGCATTAGCTATTTTTCCTAATGCTCTCCCTCCTCACCTCCCACCCCCTCTACAGGCCCCAGTGTGTGTTGTCCCCCTCTCTGTGTCCATGTATTCTCATTGTTCAGCTCCCACTTATAATAAATTAGAACATTCAGTGTTTGGTTTTCTGTTCCTGCATTAGTTTGCTGAGGATAATGGCTTCCAGCTCCATCCATGTCCCTGCGAAGGACATGATCTCATTCCTTTTTATGGCTACATAATATTCCATGGTGTATATGTACCATATTTTCTTTATCAATTCTATCATTTATGGGCACTGGGTTGATTCCATGTCTTTGCTATTGTGAATAGTGCCATATTGAATATATGTGTTCATGAATCTTTGTAACACAATGATTTATGTTCCCTTGGGTATATACCCAGTAATGGTATTGCTGGGTCAAATGGTATTTCTGGTTCTAGGCCTTTGAGGAATTGCCACACTGTCTTCCATGCTGGTTGAACTAATTTACATTCCTACCAAGAGTGTAAAAGCATTCCTATTTCCCCACAGCTTCACCAGCATCTATTGTTTCTTGACTTTTTAATAATCACCATTCTGACTGGCGTGAGATGATATGTCATTGGGGTTTTGATTTGCATTTCTCTAATGATCTGTGATACTGAGCTTCTTTTCATGTTTGTTGGCTGCATAAATGTCTTCTTTTGGGAACTGTCTGTTCATGTCATTTGCACACTTTTTAATGGGGTTGTTTTTTCCTGTAAATTTGGTTAAATTCCTTGTAGATTCTGGATATTAGACCTTTGTCAGATGGATAGATTGTAAAAATTTTCTCCCATTATATAGGTTGCCTGTTCACTCTGATGATAGTTTCTTTTGCTGTGCAGGAGTTCTTTAGTTTAATTAAATCCCATTTGTCAATTTTTGCTTCTGCTGCAATTGCTTTTGATATTTTCATCATGAAATCTTTGCCTGTGCCTATGTCCTGGATGGTATTGCCTAGATTTTCTTCTAGGGTTTCTATAGTTTTGGGTTTTACATTTAAGTTTTTAATCCATCTTGAGTTAATTTTTGTATAAGGTGTAAGGAAGGGGTCCAGTTTCGATTTTCTGAATATGGCTGCCCGGTTCTCCCAGCACCATTTACTGACTAGGGAGTCCTTTCCCCATTGCTTGTTTTTGTCAGGTTTGTTGAAGATCTGATGGTTGTAGATGTGTGGTCTTATTTCTGAGTTCTCTATTCTGTTCCATTCGCCTATGTGTCTGTTTTTGTACCAGCACAATGATGTTTTGGTTACTGTAGCCTTGTATAGTTTGAAGTCAGGTAGCGTGATGCCCCAGCTTTGTTCTTTTTGCTTAGAATTGTTTTGGCTATACGGACTCGTTTTTTGGTGCCCTGTGAATGTTAAAATAGTTTTTTTCTAATTCTGTGAAGAATGTCAATGGTAGTTTAATGGAAATACCATTGAATTTATAAATTACTTTGGGCAGTATGGCCATTTTCACGATATTGATTCTTCCTATCCATGAGCATGGAATGTTTTTCCAGTTGTTTCTGTCTGCTCTGATTTCCCTAAGCAGTGGTTTGTAGTTATCCTCGAAGAGGTCCTTCACTTCCCTTGTTAGCTGTATTCCTGAATATTTTATTCTCTTTATAGCAATTGTGAATGGGAGTTCATTCATGATTTGGCTTTCTGCTTGTCTGCTGTTGGTGTATAGGAATGCTTGTGATTTTTGCACATTGATTTTGTATCCTGAGACTTTGCTGAAGTTGCTTATCAGCTTAAGAAGCTTTTGGGTTGAGATGATAGGGTTTTCTAGATATAGGATCATGTCATCTACAAACAGAGACAGTTTGACTTCCTCTTTTCCTATTTGAATACCCTTTATTTCTTTCTCTTGCCTGATTGCCCTGGCCAGAACTTCCATTACTATGTTGAATAGGAGTGGTAAGAGAGGTCATTCTTGTCTTGTGCTGGTTTTCGATGGGAATACTTCCAGCTTTTGCCCAGTCAGTATGATATTGGTTGTGGGTTTGTCATAAATGGCTCTTATTCTTTTGAATGCACAAGTACTTTTTAAGTCTCTGCTCATGTCACATTTCTCAAGTCTGGTTGGCCAAGGGAAGTACCATGGCCAAAGCCAGATTCAAAGGACCAGGGAAGTAGACTCCACCTTCTGATGGGAGGAGGGGCAAAGCAAAGTCACCTTGAGAAGGGGCCTGTAGACAGGGAGGAATGATCACAGCTGCAGCCATTTTAGCATAAGTCTGCTACACTTTCCTTGAATTTCTGGACTGATTGCCTCAGAGCATATACACTTTTTGGTTGCTTTAAAAAAAGTGTTTTTTTTTTTTTTTGAGGCACAGAGTGCATCTACAGAGAGCGCACACTACAGATGCACATCACCACACGTGGCTAATGTTCATATTTTTGTGGAGACAGGGTTTCGCCATGCTGTCCAGCTGGTGTCAAACTCCTGGCCTCAGGTGATCCACCTGCCTCGATCTCCCCAAGTGCTGGGATTACAGGCGTGAAGCACTGTGCCTGGCCTAAAAAATGTTTTTTAATGTATATTGCCAAATTTATCCTTCACAAAATATTTACTGATTTGTATTTCTAACAGCATTCTATTAGTGTCTATACAAAAATATCAACATAAGTTTTAAATATTATAAAATTGGAAATTTGTGAATTATCTGTTCTATTTTAATTTGTATTTCCTTAATTCTTATGGAGATTAATATTTTAAGTGTATTAGCTATTCATATTCTCTGCTTTGTTGAGAATGAATTTCATTTTTATACCCATTTTCCTTGAGGTTATTTATTTTTCTTATTGATTTGGGTGTGCCTTTTACAAAGAAATAACATTAACCATTAATCTATCATGGTACAATATTTTCCTAGCTTTTTGTTTTTAAAGATACATGTATTTCAAATTTTTATGGCCAATATGTTTTATGGCCACTATATGATTTATTTTATTGACTTTAAGATGGAAAATTAATTTCTACCAAGGAAATAATAATAATTTATCTATGTAGTCTTCATTTTTTGTATGAAATTCTTTTTAAACATTTAACTATTTTGTTCACCAGAAATTTATTTTGGTATGTGACATGGTATAAATTAATTTTTCCCCAAATAACTACTTTCCTTAACTTTATTGAATATGTGTATTCAAACACTTAGTAAAATTTCAAACATATATAAAATTAGAAGGAATAGTATAGTGAATTCTTATGTATCTATTGCCCAGTTTAAAAATTCAATTAATACCCAGACTTATCTGTTTTCACTTGCTTTCTTACTACTTCCAGGTTATTTAAAAACAAAGCCCAGATGTTATATCATTAGAGATAATTCAGTTTATGTCTCTGAAAGATAAAGACTCTTTTAAAAATATAATATCATTATCATACCCTAAAAATTAATAATTCTTTATAATATAAAATTTTTGCAATTGTGTCATAATATCTTTATATTTTGAATGAGAATTCAAATAAGTAAATAAATTGCAATTTGTTCATGTGAATTATTAGCTTAATTCTCCTTAAGCTAATAAGTTTCTCCCCTTTTCATTTCTCTTGCAACATATTTATTGAAAAAACCTGGTTGTCTATCCTATAAAGTTTTTTTTTACAGTTTAGATCTTGCTTATTAAGTTTTTTGTGTTATTTCATGTATTTCTCTGCCACTGTATTCCCTGTATCTTGGTATTTAGATGTAGAAGCTTGATCAGATTCAGATTCAATTTTGGGACAAAAAATATTTTCTAGATGATATTACACATTTCCATCAGAAGGGACATATCATCAGGATGTCTTTCTTTGAGAGATGATAGTAGTAACGAGTGATTATTGCCTATATTTAATAATTCATATTGAACTAAGGGGCAGTATTCTAATTTTATCCTTTCCAACTCATTTATTTGTGAAAAATTCTATCAAAGAAGCTTTCTCTCATTCACTGGCTACCTGTGATGCAATTTACAAAATAATAGTTTGATTCTTTGCTTTTGTTTAGTAGTTTTAAAAATGATGAAGTAGTCTATTAGTGTTCCCCAATGGCGACCAATTAAGTTAAAAAAATTTTTTAGTATTATTATGAACTTGTGTATTTAAACACATTTACATGTCTCAGACTGTTGCACTTATTAGTCTTTTTTTTTTTTTTTTTTTTTTTTTTTTTTGAGACGAGTCTCGCTCCGTCACCCAGGCTGGAGTGCAGTGGCGCCATCTCGGCTCACTGCAAGCTCCGCCTCCCAGGTTCACGCCATTCTCCGCCTCAGCCTCCGGAGTAGCTGGGACTACAGCTGCCCGCCACTATGCCCGGCTAATTTTTTTGTATTTTTAGTAAAGACGGGGTTTCACCGTGTTAGCCAGGATGGTCTCGATCTCCTGACCTCGTGATCCGCCCGTCTCGGCCTCCCAAAGTGACTTATTGTTCTTATTGCTGCTCAAGTTGTTCTCACCTTTGGCCAGTGGGAGCCTCTTCAAGCTGGATGTTGAGTCCTGGTGGTGTGGACTCAGGGACTTTGAAGGCTCCCTTGCTTTCTGTGTGACAAGATGTCCTAGGCCCCCCATATATACCACCTGCCTCATACTGGGATCATTCATTTATCCAAGGAATCCTGGCTCCTTTTGGCGCAAATTGTTATTTAGAAAGCTCAATTTGAGTTCTACAAGAGCTTAGTACGAGTGTGCTGGTCATTGTTTCTTGGCTTTCTTCATTTTTCAGAGCAAAGTAATATATATAGTGTCTTAAAGGTAAAATATGTCTTGCATTTATGTAGATTATCCTGATTCACATTCAGGACTACAGAATTTTAGCTTAACCATAACGGTGTTACACCTATATTTCCTTTTCCAATGCTCAAAAGAATAACTTTTCAATGACAACAATATAATTTGTTTTATTTCACAATACACGTGCAGTAGTCTCAGAATAGCAACCATGTAATACCAACAATTGATTACTGAAAAGAGTTTCAAGAGCTGTTTACTTTAGTTGTGTTATCTTAGGTTGTATTCTGCTAAGGATGTTTAGTGAAAGTTAGTTACTGAGTGGTTCCTGTCATTATGCTACCTGCGTAGATACAGGTTACTTTGTTTCATTTTGCTTTCAGTATTTAGGGATTCCTAATTTTGATCAATCTGTAAAGCTTTTTCTTCTTAATCTGAAACTTTTCTCTTACAGCTGTATTTCATAGTTGCAAACAACATCAAATCAAAAGAATATGATATATATGTGGATTCCAAAAACGTAACATGTGCTGACACATGCCATACCTCTGAATCTTGAGTCTGTAAAGCGGCTGTTAGGGCAGGAAATGCTTCTACTCAAACAGCATCATAATACTGAAGGGAGTGCAAATGAATACTGCAATAACTGTGAACGATTTTATATACACCATGAGACATTGTGTAGCAATTATATTATAATTATTGCCAACTTGTTTGCTGCTATTTTGAGCCTTTTAATGCCTTCAATTGTGTAGCCAAAATTCTAGTGTCTAAAAGTGTGCCCTGAACGAAAAACACCAAGGGAGAAAGGGGGATGGAGCATCACTGGTCTGTGGTGGTCTTACTCTAAGAGCCTGCAGCTCAGTGGCACATCTCCACTTGGGTGTATCTTTAGGAAGGACTGAGACACTCATGGGTGGAAACTCCTCCTGAGGGATGAGACGTGGGGAACAGAACTCGGTTGAGTGACCATGGCTCAATGGATCATGGAGAGGGCTGCTACAGAAGATTCTTTAAAAAAAATATTTTTAATTAAAAAATTGTTTTCAATAGGTTTTGGGGGTGGTGGTTGGTTACATAAGTTCTTTAGGGGTGATTTTTAAGATTTTGGTGCACCCATCACCTGAGCAGTGTACACTGTACCCAGTGTGTAGTCTTTTATTCCTTGTCATCCCCCACCCTTTTCCCCAAGTCCTCAAAGTCCGATGTATCATTCTTATGCCTTTGTGTCCTCATAACTTAGTTCCCACACATGAGTGAGAACATATGCTCTTTGGTTTTCCACTTCTGAGTTACTTTAATGGTCTCCGATTCCATCCAGGTTGCTGTGAATGCCATTATTTCATTCCTTTTTATGGCTGAGTAGTAGTCCATTATATATATACTATATTTTCTTTATCTACTCTTTGATTGATGGATATTTGGGCTGGTTCCATATTTTTGCAATTGCAAATTGTGCTTCAGTGAACATGTGTGTGCATGTATCTTTTTCATATAATGACTTCCTATTCTCTGGGTAGATAACCAGTAGTGTGATTACTGGATCAAATGGTAGATCTACTTTTAGTTCTTTAAAGAATCTCCACACCGTTTTCCATAGTAGTTGTACCTGTTTACATTACCACCAACAGTGTAAAAGTGTTCCCTTTTCACTGCATCCATGCCAACATCTATTTTTTTTTTTTTATTGTGGTCATTCTTGCAGGAGTGAGATGGTATTGCATTGTGGTTTTGATTTGCATTTCCCTAATAATTAGTGATGTTGAACATTTTTCCGTATGCTTGTTGACCATTTTTATATCTTCTTTTTAGAACTGCCTATTCATGTCCTTATCCCAGTTTTTGATGGGATTGTTTGATTTTTTTCTTGCTGATTTGTTTGAGTTCTTTGTGGATTCTGGATATTAGTCCTTTGTCAGGTGTATAGATTGTGAAGATTTCCTCCCCCTCTGGGTTGTCTGTTAACCATGCTCATTATTTCTTTTGCTGTGCAGAAGCTTTTTAGTTTAATTAAGTCCTATCTATTTATCTTTGTTTTTGTTGCATTTGCTTTTGTGTTATTGGTCATGAAGTCTTTGCCTAAGCCAATGTCTAGAAGAGTTTTTCCGATGTTATCTTCTAGAGTCTTTATGGTTTCAGGTCTTAGAGTTAAGTCTTTGATTCATCTTGAGTTGATTTTTGTATAAGGTGAGAGATGAGGATCCAGTTTCATTCTTCTACATTTGGCTTGCCAATTATCTCAGCACCATTTGTTGAATAGGCTGTCCTTTTCACACTTCATGTTTTTGTTTACTTTGTCAAAGATCAGTTGACTGTAAGCAATTGACTTTATTTCTGGGTTCTCTAGTCTGTTGCATTGGTCTATGTGCATATTCTTACACCAGTATCATGCTGTTTTGGTGACTATGGCCTTATAGTATAGTTGAAGTTAAGTAATGTGATGACTCCAGATTTGTCCTGTTTGCTTAGGCTTGCTTTGGCTTTGTGGGCTCTTTTTTGATTCCATATGAATATTAGGATTTTTTCTAGTTCTGTGAAGACTGATGGTGGTAGTTTCATGAGAATTGCATTGAATTTATAGATTGCTTTTGGCAGTATGATCATCTTTGCAATACTGATTCTACCCATCCATGAGCATGGGGTGTGTTTTCCTTTTGTTTGTGTCATCTACAGTTTCTTTCAGCAGTGTTTTGTAGTTTTCCTTGTAGAGGTCTTTCACATCCTTGGTTAGGTATATTCCTTGTTTTTTTTTTTTTTTTTTTTTTTTTTTTGCAGCTATTGTGAAAGGTGTTGAGTTCTTGATGTGATTCTCAGTTTGGTCACTGTTGATGTATAGCAGAGCTACTGAATTGTGTACATTAATTTTGTGTCCTGAAACTTTGCTGAATTCATTTACTAGTTCTGGAAGCTTTTTGGATGAGTCTTTAGGGTTTTCTAGGTATACAATCATATCATCAGCAAACAGAGAGAGTTTGACTTCCTCTTGACTGATTTGGATGCCCTTTATTTCTTTCTCTTGTCTGATTGCTCTGGCTAGGACTGCCAGTACTATGTTGAATAAAAGTGGTGAAAGTGGGCATCCTTGTCTTGGTCTAGTTCTCAGGGAGTGCTTTCAAGTTTTCCCCATTCAGTATAATGTTGGCTATGGATCTGTCATAGATGGTTTTCATTACCTTAAGGTATGTCCCTTCTATGCCAATTTTGCTGAAGGTTTTAATCATAAAGGGATGCTGCATTTTGCCAAATGCTTTTTCTGTGTCTATTGAGATGATCATATGATTTTTGCTTTTAATTATGTTTATGTGGTGAATCACATTTCTTGGCTTATGTATATTAAACCATCCCTGCATCCCTGGTATGAAACTCAATTTATCATGGTAGATTATCTTTTTGATATGCTGTTGGATTTGATTAACTATTATTTTGTTGAGGATTTTTGCATCTGTGTTCATCAGGGATATTGGTTTGTAGTTTTTTTTTTTTTGTTATGTCCTTCCCTGGTTTGGGTATTAGGGTGATACTGGCTTCATAGAATGATTTAGGGAGGATTCTCTCTTTCTCTATCCTTTGTAACAGCATCAATAGGATTGTTACCATTTCTTCTTTGAATGTCTGATGGAATTCAGCTGTGAATCTGTCTGGTCCTGGACTTTTTTTGTTGGCAATTTTTAAATTACCATTTCACACTCGCTGCTTGTTATTGGTCTGTTCAGAGATTCTATATCTTGCTGGTTTAATCTAAGAGGGTTGTATATTTCCAGGAATTTATCTATCTCCTCTAGGTTTTCCCGTTTATGGAAATAAAGGTGTTCATAGTAGCCTTGAATAATCTTTTGTATTCCAGTGGTATCAGTTGTGATATCTCCCATTTCATTTCTAATTGAGCTTATTTGGATCTTCTTTCTTCTTTCTTGGTTAACCTTGCTAATGGTCTATCAATTTTATTTATCTTTTCAAAGAACCAGCTTTTTGTTTGATTTATCTTTTGTATTTTTTTTGTTTTGTTTCAATTTCATTCAGTTCTGCTCTGATCTTTGTTCTTTCTTTCTTGTGCTGGGTTTGGGTTTGGATTGTGCTTATTTCTGCAGTTCCATGAGGTATGACCTGGAATGTCTACCTGTGCTCTTTTGGGCTTTTTGGTGTAGGCATTTAGTGCTAGGAACTTTCCTTTTAGCACTGCTTTTGCTGTATCCCAGAAATTTTGATAGATTGTGTCACTATTATCATTCAGCTCAAAGAAATTTTAAACTTTCATTTTGATTTCATTGTTGACCCAATGAGCATTCGGGAGAAGGTTACTTAATTTCCATGTATTTACATGGTTTTGAGGGTTCCTTTTGGAGTTGATTTCCAGTTTTATTTCACTGTGGTCTGTGAGAGTACTTGATACAATTTTGATTTTCTTAAATTTATTGAGACTTGTTTTGTGGCCTATCATATGGTCTGTCTTGGAGAATGTTCCATGTACTGATGAATAGAATGTATATTCTGCAGTTGTTAGGTACAATGTTCTGCAGATATTTGTTAAGTCCATTTATTCTAAGGTGTAGTTTAAGTCCATTGTTTCTTTGTTGACTTTCCGTCTTGATGACCTGTCTCATGCTGTCAGTAGAGTATTAAAGTCCCCCGCTATCATTGTATTGCTGTCTATCTTATTTCTTAGGTCTAGTAGTAATTGTTTTATAAATTTGGGAACTCCAGTGTTAGGTGCATGTATATTTAGAATTGTGATATTTTCCTGTGGACTAGTCCTTTATCACTATATAATGTCCTTCTTTGTCTTTTTTAACTGCTGTTGCTTTAATATTTGTTTGATCTGGTATAAAAACAGCTACTCCTGCTTGCTTTTCTTGTCCATTTGCATGGACTATCTTTTTCTACCCCTTTACCTTAAGTGTACGTGAGTCCTTATTTGTTAGGTGAGTCTCCTGAAGACAGCAGAAACTTGGTTGGTGAATTATTCTCCATTCTGTCAGAAACTTCGTTGGTGAATTATTCTCATCTTGTCATTCTGTATCTTTTAAGTGGAACATTTAGGCCATTTACATCAATGTTAGTATTAGACATGAGATACTATTCTATTCATTGTGCTATCTTTTGCCTGAATACCTTTTTTTTCATTGTGTTATTGTTATATAGGTCCTGCGAGATTTATGTTTTAAGGAGGTTCTATTTTGGTATATTTCAAGAGTTTGTTTCAAGAGTTAGATCTCCTTTTAGCAGGCTTGGTAGTAGCAAATTCCCTCAGCCTTTGTTTGTCTGGAAAAGACTGCATCTTTCTTTCATTTATGAAGCTTAGTTTCACTAAGCATAAATTTTCTGGCTGATAATTGTGTTTAAGGAGGCTAAAAGTAAGACCCCAATCCCTTCTAGCTTGTAGGGTTTCTGCTGAGAAATCTGCTGTTAATACGATAGGTTATCCTTTTTAGGTTACTTGATGCTTTTGCCTCATAGCTCTTAAGATGTTTTCCTTTGTCTTGACTTTAGATAACCTGATGACTATGTATCTAGGTGATGATCTTCGTACAATGAATTTCCCAGGTGTTCTTTGAGCTTCTTGTATTTGGATTTCTAGATCTCTAGCAAGGCTAGGGAAGTTTTCCTTGATTATTCCCTCAAAAATGTTTTTCAAATTTTTAGATTTCTCTTTTTCCTTGGGAACATCAATTATTCTTAGGTTTGGACATTTATTCTTAGGTTTGGACAAAGTCCCAAGCTTCTTGGAGGCTTTGTTCATATTTTTCCATTCTTTTTTCTTTGTCTTTGTTGGGTTGGGTTAATTCAAAAGCGTTGTCTTCAAGCTCTGAAGTTCTTTCTTCTGCTTGTTCGATCTATTGCTGAGACTTTGCAGTGCATTTTGCATTTTTCTAAGTGTATCCTTGATTTTCAGAAGTTGTGATTGTTTTTTATTTATGCTTTCTGTTTCACTGCAGTATTTTTCTTTTGTATCCTATATTATGTTTTTGATTTTTTTAAGTTGGACTTCACCTTTCTCTGGTACCTCCTTGATTAATTTAATAATTGATCTGAATTCTTTTTCTGGCAAATCAGGGATTTTGTCTTGGTTTGGATTTGTTGCTGGTGAACTTGTATGGTCTTTTGGGGGTGTTAAAGAATCTTGTCTTGTCCTGTTACCAGAATTGTTTTTCTGGTTTCTTCTCATTTGGCTAGACTATGTCAGAAGGAAGATCTGGGATTTGAGGGCTGCTGCTCATATTCTTTTGTCCCATGGGATGCTCTGTTGATATGGTGTTCTCCTCTTCTCCCAATGCAGCTTCCTGAGAACCAAATTGTAGTGATTGATTTTGCTTTCCTGGGTCTTGCCAACCAGTGGAGCTACCAGGCCCTGGGCTGGTACTGGGGAGTATCTGCAAAAAGTCCTGTGATGTGATCGATCTTCAGGTCTTGCAGTTGTGGATACCAACACCTGTTCCTATGGAGGAAGCAGGGGAGTGAAGTGGACTCTGTGAGGGTCTTTGGTTGTGTTTTTGTTTAGTGCACTAATTTTGTGTTGATTGGCCGCCAGCCAGGAGGTGGCGCTTTCAAGAGCGCATCAGCTGTGGTCCTAGAGGGAGGATGCAAATTTGTCCTAAGGACACCTGGGTAAGTGTTCAGGTTTCTCAGGCAGTGGGCAGGGCCATAGAGCTCCCACAACATTATGACCTTTGTCTCTGGCTACCAGGGTAGGTAGAGAAAGAACACCAGGTGGGGGCAGAGATAGGAGTGTCTGACTGCAGCTTCTCCTTGGGCAGAGCTTACTGTGACTGCTGTGGGAGTTGGGGGTGTGATTCCCAGTCCAAGGGAGTCATATTCCCAGGGGACTGCTTCTGTTGAGTCATACAGGTTGCCAGGCAAGTAGGGGAAAGCTGGCAGTCACAGGCCTCATCCCACTCCCACGCAGCCCAAAGTCCTACAGGCTAGTCTCACTCCCACCATGCCCCACCAACAGAACTGAGTCTATTTCCTGGCAGCCGGTGACCAGAGCTGAGAACTTGCCCCAGACCACGAGCCTCCCCGTTGAGAAAGCAAGCAGGCTCACAATTTTTTGGTATCTCAGGGAGCCTGTAATAGTGACCCAGTTTCTTCAAAGGCTTTGTGGATTCTCTCGGTTTTCCTGATATGTTCCTGTGTAGTTCTTGGAGACAAAGTTCACAATGTGAGTCTCCACACGTTGCTCTGTCCATCCAAGCAGGGGCTGCAAGCCAGTCCTGCCTCCTATCTGCCATCTTAGTCCCCTGCAAATGCGACAGAAGATTCTTTGAATGCTCTCTCCAGTGACTCATATAGGACCTGTGAGAAAGAAGGCAACACAAGGAAAAGGAGTACTGCATTCTAATCTCTGTTAGCACTCTAAGAAGACCAGCAACTCTTGCATTACAGCTCGGGTATAATCACACGCTGTCCAAGATTGGGAAGAGCGCCATTCCCACTTTGGTGAAGGGACTACTGGACCACACCTAGAAGAGGGAAGAGAATAAAGAGGGTGGCCTCAGCCTAGAACCAGTCTGCATGTGGGCAGAGGAGGCTGTGCAGGACATTTCTCAGTGAACTTCAAGAAATGGCACAGATGCCTCTGGAGCGGCAGGAGAGGTTGGTGTCAAATCCCAGCCAAAGGACTTGCTGGGAGTCTCCAACTCTGTTTCATATCTTAGACTATTCTATTTTCAAGCTAATGTGAAACACTGCTTATATTGTTTTGAATAATTGAATGGAGGTGAAAACTCTGGTGAGAGGCAGATCTAGAAAAATACTACTTAGCTACTGTTATTGCAACCCTAATTTTAGTTTTGGCCTAAAAGTAAACTTGGTGTTTATCCTGATGGAGGATGAACAGTCTTCACGATCAAAATCTTTCTTAATGATTATAACAGTGGACACTGGTATAATTGTTTTCTGTTATAAAGTACCATTGCATCCATTGAACATTAGAGGAGTGGAATGGGCCCCTCTCTCATATTGTGAGCTTTCAGCCAAGAAAATAATTCTATCAACGGCCATAGGAGTGTTTCTGGCGGAATGTCTCCATTAAACATAGATTTTGATGTTACCATTCTATAACTTTTTTGGGTATGATTCTTGGAGAGGTAAGGAGGAAGTACATTAAGGGTTGGAATGGTAGCAGATCTAAGAAATGTCTGGGTATCTCAACTTTATTTCAGCTCTTTGGGAATGCTCCTCTTAGCCCTCAGAAACTGTTTCTCCTCACTCTTTGCTTTATTAGTGCTGTAAGTTTCCTTCCTGGAAGTCTACTCTTTAGCATCCATTTCTCCTCAATGCCTGCTACTTACCAGTGCTGTGTGGTAGATGTTCAATGCAAGCTCCTGGTTAATTCAGCAAACCACGCTTATGAGCAATGTTATAGAGGCTTCACATTCAGCCAACCTGTCTTAAAGGTCAGGTTGACAAAGCAAAAGTAGTTCTTAGCATTCATTTGATCCATTTCTTCCTCATTGCCACGCTATATAATGTAGCAAGTGTAGGAACATAAATCTTTACATCTATTTTTTAAGCATTGTTTCCACATACCAATATAAACAAGGAGACAACAAGGAGAAATGGAGGCCCTCAGAGAGAACATTTACGTTGATCATATAAAAGAACTTAACACCATAAAATCTAAAATGCCAACTTACAAGTCACAATGTCTGCACTGTTCTTCATTTGCAATTTTAAAAGTACTTCAATATGTATTATTTGGGAGACCAAATGGATCGATTGATTATATGATGAAGTACCATACTTTAAAATGTTCTAGTAAAACACAATGCTTGTGTATATGAGATTGAAAATCCATACTGGGATAAAGAAAGATGTTTCTTTTCAACCCAGATGCTCTCAATTGGTTCAGGTTTTTCTTTTCTCTTTGGGAATAAATCAATTGTGTCATTTGTTGTGAAACTAAATCCAGATATTTTTCTCAATGCCTATATCTTTTTGTTTCTTTTATACAATAAGATCTTATTTCCATTATTAAGCTGGGAGCATCTCTCTAGAAGGCTTTTTGGTGTTTTCTGGTTTCAAATTTCTATCTTATCTTTCCTAAGCATTCCGAGGTCATCACTGGAGCTGTTAAAGTTTTCAAGAACATGGGCAGTCTGTTGTATCCTATCAATGGCAGCCAGGTTGAATGGTGAACTATTCATGAAAAGCAACTATATTCTTTCATTTGTGGGCAAAGTTAACAGTATACATACGTGACCATAGAATTATGTTGAAATGCATCTTCTGATGTCTAAGAAATTTGGTTGAAACGTCAAAGCTGAAATCTATGGGTCCAAAGTACATCCACATTTTACAGGGCACTGCTAGACACTTCTGTATAGGCTGTGCTCAGAATGAAAGAATCATCTCAAAACCCATCGTCATGTCCTGTCTATAAAAGAGAAGATTAGCAACTTGAAAACAATGATTATTTGAAGGGGGTTTAATAGGGGAGAGAATGTTTTGGCTTCTCTATTTTGGAGAGAAGTGAGGGACTTCCAATGGCCTGTGGGAGCCTGCAGGGAGAGGCTATTAGTTGCCACACACCCCATCCAGCCTTTTTATCTTTGGTAGAACCGTTTAGAGCAAATCTCAGACATCATGTCATTTCATGAGGGCTAAGAAGCCTTACCGTCTTATTGAAGATTAGAAAATAGACCAAAAACCCCACCGGACACCTTTTAGAGAGGAGTATGCTTTGTCTCTTACTGATAGCCAAGCAAATAAGTGAAAACACAGAACCTTGGGAAATTGAGAAGCTCATGAACCTGCCATCCTAGTAGATAATACAAAGGAAAGCAATCAAATGCAAAGTGAATTATTCCCAAATGACCACCTTCCTGCTCTTGGCTGTACTCTGGGTCTCACCGTGGAGGACTATGGCTGCTATAACCTTGAAAAAGGGAGAAGGAGACCAGAAATGCTTTTTGCAGATGGAGGAGGTGGTGGAGGGTGGTGGGGGGAGGTTGGTGGGTGGGGGTGGTCTCTGAGAGATGCAACATCCCTTTTCTTGCAAGAGATCTGATGGATGCATCATATGTCAACCAAGAAAAGAGAAACACTTCACCTCCTGTTCTTGAGTGAAATGCCTTTTTTTTTTCAGGCATTAACATGGAGGGCTAGCATTTCACATTTAAATCCAAGGTCACTTCTCTGGGTAGGAGGTCACTCTCATGTTTCTAAGAACTGAAAGGAAAAAGTACAAAAGCCCCCAAAACCCCTGAAAACAAAGACTCTATAGTCTTCCCTTGTCATTGAAGCACCTTCCTAATCACATGACCTCCTCTGGCCAGTATAAGTTGTATTTTTATAAAAATCTTTATCAGTGGGCAAGAATATCTAGGAAAAGGGAGAGACTTTTAAAAAATATATTTTTTTTTTCTTGGAAAAGTAATACAAGTTTACTGTAGAAAATGTAGATAAAAAGAAGGAAGATAAAATAATCCATAGCTCTACCACTTGAGAACAAGAGGTGTAAACACTTTGTTGCATTTTCCTTTAATCTATTTTTAAGAGAGAGAGAGTGTTTATTAACTTTTAACCAGTGGAATAATGTTAGTCTGTTTTGGAGCCTTCATTTTTCACTTGAAGTAAAGAATATCTAGCCTTCCTCTAAATTTTGGGAATGCGTGGAACATTGTAGTCACTGTCTTGCCCCCAAGGTTTAGCACAGGCAGGAGGGAACACCCCTTCTTAAGCTACAATTGTTATGTTCTTTGACATTATAGGGATCAAAGAGATGCCTGGGGAATGATTGTGGGAACTTAGAATGATAGTCATTTAGCCCTGAGTTGAGAAATTGTTTCCCCAAGCTTCTTCTTCCTCACCCTTCCAGTGTATTCCTAAAATACACTCTTCTTCCTCACCCTTCCAGTGTATTCCTAAAATACACACTGCCACCATACAGATACAGCTCCAATTCATCTTCATCTGAGCCCAGTTTATTGCCTCTTTTGTCTCTTTCATTAACCCTCTGGTCTACGGGGTACTTGCAGAATTGCTATTTTGCAAGAAATATGTCTCTTTTAGCCATCAGGCTATAATTCTGCACAGAAATCACCCCATTGTGTTCTTTCTCATGGTATTAAGGAGGAAAAAGATGATCTAAGAGCAAGAACTCATATTAAGCATCTGTTCTGGATAGAAAATCGATGCGGTGTATTGACAATGAGGAGGGAGGAGACCCAAGAAAGCAGGAAGGGATGCTGATTTATCTTAGCATCATTTGCCTCCTATTGGGATCAAGCAAGTGTTTGAAAGTTAAAAAGTACCTCATTTCTTCAGAATGAACCTGACCCAAGAATTTAAATTAAAATTCCTCAGGAACTACTCTTTGTGGGTGGTGCCCTCTTTTCTACTAATTGCCTTACTTATTATTGCTGTTTATTGTGAGTCACTCTTGACACACCCTCTCCAAATGTTTGAGCTCTATAATTCTAGAGAAATGTTCCTAATATTTTTGATGGATGCTTATTATATTTCTACAGCTTCCTTATTCTTTATCTTGGCAAGCTTTGGGGTATAAAACTCAGAGCTGCTGGGCCAGCTTTATGGAGAAACCCAAGCCATTTGGTGGAGATGATCCTGGACATGAAGCTAGAAGCCTGGTTGTCTCTGGGGAGATAAAATCAGGAAGACTGGCCACAAGCTCAACTTTGCTCCACTTATGGCCCCTAGATAATAACGGGGAAGAGGCAAAGGGAAGCATTGGGTGAGAGTGTGGCTTATTTAGTTGGTAGTAATAATAATAAGATCCAAAGCCTTCATAAAGGTGGCTTGCAACTACTCATTCCTAGAAGAAAAAATGGCAGGAATTGTTCTTCTTCCACTCAGAATTTATAAGGTGCCCTTAAACTCATGTGACTTTCTTAAAAACAAAACCGTGAACATATCAAATTAAATATGACATTGTTTATTCATTCAACAAACATTTGCCACATGCCTTCTCTATACTAGCATGGAGATATGGAGAACAACAACAGATAATATTTTTTTCTCGAAAAGCTTCCAGTCAGTGGTAAGGACATAAAGTTAAATAATTAAAAAATCCCATAAAACAGGCTAAAAATGAGTACTACATTAGAAATACACACAAACTGCTATGGTAGGGACAATGAAGTTATATAATTCTGATGCCTGACATGTGAATAGCACTTTATAATAACTGTATGAATGGATGCCATAAAGGAAAGTATCCTTAAGGGAATGTTACATTCAAACTAATCGTGGAAGGAGGCACAGGATTTTGTCAGGCACTGATTAGATAGTTTGTGCAAAGATCAAGACTTGAAAATGCATGAAATGTTCAAATGTTCAAAAAGTGCCAATCTATTCAGTGTGGTTGGTCTGGGACCATGGAGAGCAGTAGGAGGAGAAGCATATATGGTGAAAGATCTTGATTGCCATGTTGAGTTTGATCTTTATTCTCTAGATAATGGGAAACCAATAATCTGTGAAGAGGAAAGTTACACAATTGGACTTGGGTTTGAGGACAGTAAATCTGAGGACATTTCAGGAAGAACTGGAAAGGTGAGAGTGGCCATCGTCAACTGTGATATTTTACACTCACCTCTATTATTGATTATTGAGGCTCAAACAAAACCTTTTGAGGCAGTCGGGTTTGGATTGTTATCTCTATTTTACCTAGAAGAGGATAAACTTGGAGAAGGATAAGGTTCATCCAGGCAAGAACACTGACTAATGTAGAGTCACTCCACAAAGCCCTGTCTCTAATCCTGGTGCTGCCAGTGACCCTTCCTTTCCTTGCCAAGAAAGGGACTGTGCTCATTATGCCTGTGTGTCTGTCTGTGAGCTATTTGCCCTTGATTCTAAATAACTAACACAAAGAAGTATCAGGACTGTAGTATATACAGCTTTTGATAAAGGTGACCCAAGAAAGTAGGAAGAGATGCTAACTTCTCTTGGGATCCTTTGGCTCCTACAGGATTTAAGCAGAGTGAAGACCATTTGAGAAAGTGTGGAACATATCTCTAGAGAAAAGAGCAATTTGATCATCAGAAAAGACATGAAAAAGCTATTAAGGGGAGTTTTAATAAGGATTATGTTTGTATGGCTTTATTTCCAGTTGCACCATTTTATGGACATAAAAGCCATATTTTTAAGAGTTCCATCAAATAGAATAAACAACTCTATCTTGGAAATAGATGAAATATTCAAATCAGATTCACATTAGGTATTTGTTGAACACATAAGTTTTAAAAAAAAAGTTTCCCAAATCACTGAATGTTGATATAGGAACAGGAAATTTCTAATAGGATGTGAGTTAATATCAGTAAGTTGTTATTGGGTTTTATCAGCATTGGACTATCATGTTAAGAGCTGAAGCCCATTACTATGATGCAATCATTAAAATGAATCCCAGACTCACCATACAAGAAAATATATGTGGAGATTTCCTAGTGGCAAGCTTGGGTGGGATAGGAATGTCAGTGGTGATGGCAGGGTTTGAATCATACTTGTCTGAGATACATGGGCCTTCTAAGCAAGTGCTTTGAAATCTCAGTGTTTTCTTTAATAAATCAAAGGGTTGAGCTTTTTAAAAATCATGAGTGCTTTTTCCCTCTATTATAACTCTGGTGGCATTAAAATACCCTTAGGCATCATCAAATACATTTTATAATTTATAGTATCTATTATTCACAGGAGAGCTTCTTCAAAGAGTCTCTCTTCCTCAGTCTCTTTCAACTCCCACCACTTCCAAATCTTAATCCAGTGTTGTCTCAGCTTGTTTGATTTTGGCAAATATGCAGACCTAATTGATTCTTGAGTGAGAGTCAACCTCTCTAACAGAGCAGGGATGGGTGACTGGTTAAAGTTCGTGAGCTGGATGCATAATAGACTGAAGATAAATAAACGCAATGTTATTCCATCCAAGTGGAGACACTGTACCTGGGTCCAGTGGGGAGCTCCCATGTCTGACAGTAGGCTGGGAAGGGAGCAACGAACTCACCTCCATTATCCAGAGCATGGTGTAAATCTTTTAATGACTTGATAAGCCATTTTCTAAAAAAGGCTACCTGGAAACAACTCTTTGGCATTTGCTCTGGAGTCAGTTATTACAAATTAAAAAGAATTGGAAGTAATGAAGGGTTTTTAGGTGGTACACATACTGATGTAATACATTGTAAAAGCCATTAAAAAGATTGTAGATTTTGGTATATTTCAGGCTCACTTTTGGAGATTTTTTTTTAAAGGATTGATGATGGTCTCAGGTCCTTCATTCTCAAGCTCCCACAGCAACTTTTCTATTATCTGATATCCTAGGTGGAGGAATGATTAGGCATGGGGACTTCTGGAGACAAGTGGAGCTGTACCTTGTGGCTCCTATTTAGTTCTCCTTATTTTCTGATGGGCAATATCTGGGGCAAAGCAAACAGTATAGCTCCCAAGGTATCAGCACTGCTGTAGTCCCCAGCTGGGCAGATTCACACTTGTAGATTCAGTATGTAGAAAAGCTCTCAGGCTAAAACTTTTTTTTTTGTTTTCATGAACTCTTTTCCATTTCTGCAACCAGCTTTAGGGCAGAGATTCTCAAGCGTGGTGTGCATCAGGATCTCCTGGGAAACTTGGTACAGTTTTGCAGGTGTAGGCCCTGTTCCACTCTACAAGCCCAGTTCTCCCGCCAATTCTGATACATCCTAGAGTTTGAGAACAATTGTTCTAGAGATTTTCATAGGCATGATCAGTCACCAGTTCTATTCTTCAGTGTGGGCCCAGGTCTTTTAGACGGCGTTGGGTATTTTAAAATTTTTCAGATGCAGTTATCACCAATATTGAGAAGTCCACACGAGCTTCCTCCTAGAACCTACAGACTAAATTCCAAAGACATTTTGATGAAAAACGATTTCAGGGGCTGTTCAGTAAGTTCTATGTGGTCAACAGGCTTCCTTGTTTAAGTAAAGTAGGAAACTTATTTGTCTACAGACTTCTTAGAATGTTTCACATGCTTATTCTTATGAATTCCTGAGATATTATAATATGGGATATTTATCAAATTTGTTGGGCATGGTATTATTTTTTCATAGAGCATATTGCTAGACATCTGATGTTGCATAGTTTTCTTAAGAAATTCTGCCTTCAATTTTTTTTGAAGTTCTATTAGAATCTGATTCCGGTTAGTTTTGATGAGTATTAACAAGGCTGAGGTGAGAACTATAGCCTTTTCCACTGTTAACTTACATAAAAATCAGCATTTTTTCCCACATTAACCTGCTGATGTAATTATGGCATATGCAAAGAGATAGTTTGCTTCAATTTTCATTTTAGTGAGTGTATTCTTTGGCATTCTTTTAACATGTTATTATGGTTTTTGACGCACAGAGCCTCAGAGGAGCCTCCTGCCCCCCTTTTCCTCTTGATTTACCCAGGTCATTGCAGCTTGGTAAGACATGTGCTAATGTATTAGGGAATGAAATTTTAAATATGACCAAAGAGCAGGGATACATTTGTAACACTTGGTTCTTTAGGGTTTTTTCAAGGAATAAGATGCTCACATATGAACAAATCAAATCAACAAAAGCAAAGCCCTGAGCTGGGCAAACCCCAAATGCCAATTATTTATATCGATATACCCTATACATAAGAAGCTTTTACAAATCGGTGGGCAGAGTGATGCCCTGCAACCATTTCTAAACACAACTGTATGACTAATTCAGGGACTGTGGTTTCAAGCTATTCTACCAAGTTAGCAGATGCATCAATATCCTCCAACTCTGCTCATTCTCCCCTCTGTGTCCCTTCCCCCCACCACATGTACCGGGTCTTCAGCCCCTTCAGGAGTTGCTCGGAAACCCACCCAGGGGGTCGGGGACCACAGCCTTCGTTGTCAGAATCACTTCAGGATTGAATTCAAGCTCAGTGCCCTCCCCAGACCACACAAATATCCCTACCTCCCCTCACCCGAGGCAAGGATCAAGGATTTTCACACTTAATTGCACCAGGCAGAGGATAAACTCAAATTCACAGGGACCAACCAACCAATTTAAAGCGAGCAAGGAGGCTGTTATGTGAGAAGAGGGGGCAGTGGCTGAGAGAATCAGGCTTAAGATCACAAGTCGAGCTTATTTGGTGAGAGCACAGTGTCTGTCTGCTAAGGAGCTTAAGGCATTGGGTAGGGATTAATCTTGCAAACAGCCCTGGGAGGTAGATAAATCTGTATTAATTAAAACTGCAAAATGTTCTCTACCTACCTAGTTTCAATCTTGAGAAAGAAAATATCTTTCCCAGAAAGGCATGGGAATAGGGAAGGGGAGGCGATGGCCGTTCTCATCACTGTGTCTTGTAGAGCCAGCAAAAGAGATGGGGCCATGATCAGTGCTGAGTAGGGGGGCTTCTTAGACCCCTAGCTGATACTCACACATTCCTGTTGCTGAGGCCTGTCCAGAAGGATGACAGGGAAATACAGTGGTGGTCCCTGACACAGGGTATCCCAGACCAAGCCGATCTGAGCCCTCCTCGTGTACTGACCACTGAATGCCCACATCAGTCCTGTGCAGTAGGCCGTTGCCATCAGCCCATCTTGCAGAGAGAGAAAACTGAGGCACAGAGAGGTTAACACAGTCAGGAGAGTTTGAGATTCAGTCCCAGGTTGCTGTCTCCTGGGTTCACGTTCTTATCTGCTGTAGTCTATTCTCTCGGTGATAACAAGTACAGCAAGACAAGGGGAAAGAGAATAAACAGTAGAATTCCCCCCATGTGTCCTAATTTTAATTATGTAACATCTGACTGGGTGAGGTGGCTCAGACCTGTAATTCCAGTACTTTGGGAGGCTGAGGCGAGTGGATCACCTGAGGTCAGGAGTTTGAGAACAGCCTGGTCAACATGGTGAAACCCCATCTCTACTAAAAATACAAAAATTAGCCAGGCGTGGTGGCATGTGTCTATAATCCCAGCCACTCGAGGGGCTGAGGCAGGAGAATCGCTTGAAACCAGGAGGCGGAGGTTGCAGTGAGCCAAGATTGTGCCACTGTACTCCAGCCTGGGCGGCAGAGCGAGATTCTGACTCAAAAAACAAACAAAAAATATATAACATCCTAAAGACTCACCTTTACTTCTAAGGCCTGGTCATTCCTGCCATCAGGTATATTTGCATGTTTCTCTCCCAATTTGGACATTTCTTTCCTGCCTTACCTACCTCGTACAACTCCTCCTTTCCCCAGAAAGCATTCTCGGGCACTGCAAAGAAGCAGAATCCCTGTGGTCTTTAATAGCTCCTGCCTCTTCCAGGACTCACTGCAGTAAGGGCTGCACCACACAGTGTTTCCCTGACCCTGAGAGTGCCTAGTCCATGGTCACGTTGGTGGCAGGCTCTCAATAAACAGCTGCTGCCTGGTTGCTAAGAGACCAGAACAAGATGCTGGAGAAACCAAGCACTGGATTAAATCCCTCATGCCAGCTGGGAGAGGTGGCTCATGCCTGTAATCCCAGCACTTTGGGAGGCCAAGGCAGGTAGATCACCTGAGGTTGGTAGTTCAAGACCAGCCTGACCAACATGGAGAAACCCTGCTCTACCAAAAATACAAAATTAGCCGGGAGAGGTGATGCATGCCTGTAATCCCAGCTACTGGGGAGGCTGAGGCAGGAGAATTGCTTGAACCCAGGAGGCGGAGGTTGCAGTGAGCCGAGATTGTACCATTGCACAGCCTGGGCAACAAGAGCAAGACTCTGTCTCAAAAAAAGAAAAGAAAAGAAAATCCCTGATGGCCGGCCAGGCACGGTGACTCACGCCTGTAATCCTAGCACTTTGTGAGACTGAAGTGGGTGGATCACCTGAGGTTGGGAGTTTGAGACCAGCCTGACCAACGTGGAAAAACCCCATCTCTCCTAAAAATACAAGATTAGCTGGGCGTGGTGGTGCGTGCTTGTAATCCCAGCTACTTGGGAGGCTGAGGCTGAGAATTGCTGAAACTCGGGAGGCAGAGGTTGCAGTGATTCGAGATTGCACCATCGCACTCCAGCCTGGGCAACAAGAGTGAAACTCCGTCTTAAAAAAAAAGAAAAAAAGAAAACGAAAGAAAAAAACAACCCCGATGCTATGAGGGCCACTGCTCTGCTTCTGGGGGCCAAATACTCTTCTGGGAGGCTCCGAGGAGGCTGCTTCCTTCTGTAGTTCACCTTCTGCCTCAGCTGAAGCCATGGTTTTAACTTTTTGGCTATCTGATAAACATCAGTGATCCTCCCCTTGATTCTCTCTCATCTTTGTGTATGTGAGGGGGTAAGTGGGAGGAAGATGTTCCATCTGCTTCCATGGCTTACACCCCTGCTACCCAGTGAAGAAAGCCCTTCTGCCTGTGACTACAAATTTTGAGTCACCCTCAACTCCCATTATTCTCCACTACTGCCCTGACATTCAGCAGAAGGCCTCTCAAAGTTGTGTTCCTCCTTCCACTCTGCCACCGGAGTCACCAGGCCCTTTCCATCCTTTGCAAGACTGGGTTAACTTCCCTCCCTTCCCTTAACCCGGGGGCTGACAAACTATGGCCAGCAGGCTGAAGCTGGCCCAAAGCCTGTTTCTGTAAATAACATTTGGCTGGAACTCAGCCACACCCATTTGCTTATGATTTTGTCTACTGCTGCAGAGTTGAGCAGTTGTAAAATAAAACTTAGCCTGGAAAGTCAAAAGATGCACTCTGGCCCTTCATGGAAAACGCCGGCAGACCTCCACTTTAGCCTCTTCTGAGAACTGCCCTCCACACCACCACTGAAGATAGCTACGTGCCTACCTCCCTCCTGAACAATCCCCAGGGCTTTCTATCAGCCACAAAAGAAAGGACCAGCACCTTAGTCTTGCATTCAGCCTCTTACCATCTGGCACTCAGCAGTGTCTACAGCCTCAGCTCCCCAGCCTCTTTGTCTACACCCCACAAGTCCTGCAGGAATGCCTCACTGCTCACATTCCAGAACAGGCTCCTCATTCCTCTCTTGTTTGTTGTCCCCAAATCTCTGAGGCTCAGGTCAAACGCCACCTCCCCTGAGCTCTCTACACTTGGAAGTTTTCTGATCCCACATCCCAGAATAGTCTCCCCTTTGGGTTCCCAGCAGCATCCTCGAGGCACTTCCCAGAATTTTCTTGTTGCCTAGGTCATTCTACAACAGCTTCTTCACTGGTCTCCCTCTCCCTCTCTTGTTCCCTCAAAACCTGGTCTCCAAGGAGCAGACACGTTAATATTTTAAAATATTATTTAGACACCATTACTGTTGTGCTCGTCATTCTTAGGATAAAATCAACCTGGGTCTGGGTGTCTGGGTCTGTGATCTGAGCTCTGCCTAACCTTGCTTCCCACTCGCCACTACTTCTGCTGTACTCTGACTGCACTCACCTTCTTCTGCTCCTAAACATGCCACACTTAGGACATTCGCATCTTAGGACTTCAGCACCTGAAAAAAAATCTTTAAAAAGCTCTTCAAGGTAGAGTTTATTTATTTATTATTTATTTATTTATTTATTGAGTCCTGCTCTGTCACCTAGGCTGGAGTGCAGTGGCGCAATCTCAGCTCACTGCAACCTCCACCTCCAGGGTTCAAGCAATTCTCCAGCTTCAGCCTCCCGAGTAGCTGGGATTACAGGTGCCCACCACCACGCCTGGCTAATTTTTGTATTTTTTTAGTAGAGCTAGGGTTTTACCATGTTGGCCAGGCTGGTCTCAAACTCCTGACCTCAAGTGATCTGCCCACCTTGGCCTCCCAAAGTGCTGGGGTTATAGGCGTGAAACACTGCACCTGGCCAAGGTAGAATTTTAAAAAATTGGGTTACCAGTATATTCCAAATGCCTAGAAGCATGCCTGGCACACTGTTGGTGCCCTGTAATTATTTGTTGAATGAATAAATGAGTGGGTGAGTCTTCCTGTTCCTTCAATTGGGTAATGGTAGTTGAATAACACATTTCATAAATCATTCATTCCGAGGCCAGAAGGCAAGGCTGTTTGTGTTTCATTTCAAAAGACCCAATTTGCCTTCTATCGGTACATCCAAAGATGGTTCTCTGTCCTGCCATCATTCAGCTCAGGTCGTTTAGCCTGCATGAACCACAGTTGGACTCCTCTGGGAGGCTGAGGCTGAGTGGTAGAAGAAGTGGTAGGCGTCACCTTCAGGACAAGGCGCTGTAAAGACTGCTGGAAAGGTGGAGGGCCCGGCCAGGTCACACAGGAAGTAGGAACTCATGTGAGAAAACCAGTTTGAAGTCAGTAGCAGAAGTCAGAAACACACAAGATGCCTGTCTCAGAACGTGTGTTTCAGAACATCCCTGTAGGGACTGGAGTCTGCTTCTGGTGTGGAGGCTGACTTACAGGAAAGAAGCCTCACAGGTGAGGGAGGCCTAAATCAGTGACCCCTTCCAAGCCAATGCCTTCAGTCTCTGTCCAGCCGCAGGCTTGCAAACACAAGCAGAGCCTGAGCGGGGGTGGAGCTTCGCACATCAGGGCCTGTCAGTGTGTCAGTGTGACTGCCTCAGTCAGGGGCCTGTCAGGAAGGATTCACTTGCAAAGAACTTTCTCTGCTGCTTCCTAGGGATGAGACCTTTTCTCAAATTGAGAAAGTGCCACACATCAAGGAGGGTGCCAGCGATACCTCCTGTTAAAAGGATTTATAATGGAACTTCATTTTCCACTAATTTATAGACAACTCCTGGGCTCCCTGCTTGTAACGCAGTCAGCTCTGCTCCAGTGGGCACGTGAGCGTTTCTCAAAGGCGCCCCGATGGCTCATTGTTCGGGGCTTTGGCCTTGGAACAAAAAGGGTTTTGTGTGTTTGCTGCAGTGTGCGCCAGGACTGAATTTTTCTTTTTTTTCCCTAGAGGCCAACTTCTCTCTCTTTCTTCCTGTCCCTCTCCTCTTCTCTCTCTCCCTTGTTTTGAGCTCTGGTCTTGAGACACTCAAAGAGAAATCTTCTCTTAGGCAAATGGTCATGGAATCAAATGCATTTCAGCTGAAGATTCTGGCCACTTGGATATGTGGAAGAGAACAACTGATTCCCTGAGCTGAATTAAGTCTCTGTGACGTCTGTTATTCAACGATGGCAAACACCATGCTTCGGCTTTTTCAAGTTGGCCTTTCTGAGCACATCCTCGAATGGAGTCCCAAAGAAATTCCGCGACACAGATGAGCTGAGTAGCATTGTTTAGACTGCACAGTAGGCAAACCTGGTGACATTGAATTTCAGCCAGCCAGGGGAGCTGACAGAAGTTGGCTTCTACTCCCAGCTCTTCAGAAATCTTTTGGCATTCCCTCACCCCACCACAGGGTGTGTGACGGATTGGCTTTAAAGTTGTTGCTAGGCATTGATAAACAGATTGGATTCTTCCCAAGGGGCACTGGGAAAGCCCCTCTCCCCTCCTGATTTCTGATTTCATGCCCTCTTGGGCTGTAGACAGGGTTCCCAGGCGGACACATGTGCAGGCGCTCCTCATGCTCTCCTGGCATCTCACCCAGGGCCCCAGGAGGGCAAGAAGGGCTTTGCTGTGCTTCCCAGCACCTCAGGATCCCACAACCGCCACTGCCTGCCCTTCCCTCTCTCCCATCAGTCTCTTCTTTTCAGTCCACACAGTCAAGGCTGGGCCTGCTTTAGGTCAGTGAAGTGTGTCTTATATGCATGATAATGTATGCATTATCCAATTACCCAGTATGCCTGGCACTTAGAAAGGGCTCCAGTAAATGCTTCTCTTCAGCCAAAAGCCAATCAGTATCCTCATGCTGCCAAGCCAGACTCCTGTATTCCCCATCTCAACATTGCATGTGGGCATTGCACTTCCTCGTACAATCCTGTACTTTGTATCTGTGAATGATGCAGACACCTGGCAGGAGAGCCTCTGAGTGCTCCCACTACCCCCAGAGACACCAGTACCTGATCTCCATACTCCTCCCCTCTGGGTCCTGCAAGGACCTCACAATTATTCTCAAAGTGCCTTCTAGGATGTCACTGTCAACATCTCCAAGTTTTCACCTGAGATGAAACATCTGCCATCTCTTTTGGGTTGAGTTGTGTCCCCCACAAAACATGTTGAAATCTTAACCTTTCAATAGCTGTGAACTTACTTGGAAATAGGACATGTGCAGATTCACTCCAGTTAAGATGAGAACATTAGGGTGAACCCTAATCCAGTGACTCATAAAGAGTTCTATTCCAATGACAGTCCTTACAAAGAGCAGGAGATTTGCAGACACACTGACACACAGGGAGAATGCCATGTGATGTCAGAGGCAGAAATTGGCACGATACAGCTAACTAGGCCAGGGAATAGCAAGGACTGCCAGCAACCGGCAGAAGCTAGGATGGGGCTGGGAGGGATTTTTCCCTAGAGCCTTCAGTAGGAGCATGGCATCTTGATTTTGACTTCTGGCCCCCAGATCCCTGAGAGAATAAATTTCTGTTGTTTTCAGCCATCCAGTCTGTGGTCATTTGTAATGGAAGCCCTAGGAAACTGACATATTAGTGCCTCCTACCTTTCACCCTAGCCAGAATCCTGTCCCCCTCGCACAATGTACAGGCCACCTATTTTGGGACTCCCCGTCTCTTCCACCTTGGAAGAGCCAACATGGTATTCACAAGAGAGGAATCTGTTTTTGTGCAGCTTAAAGCAACTGGGCCCCTGTTGTCAAGGAGAAAGCCTCTTTCACTGGGCTCCACTTCCTGTCTATCATTGGCCTGTGGGAGTTATAAAAGCCACAGGGCTGAGGTCAAGCTGTGAGTTTTTGGGAAATTTAGCCTTTTGAATTAGAGGAGAATAAAAGGATCATTCTCAGAGTTGTGTGGTCCAGCCAGTTCCTCAATTTAAGGTACCATACAGGATTTTGGAGACAAGGCCTAAACTTGACAGGAAGAGAAGTGAGTTTTCCCCAGGATCTTCAGAGCATGACTGCCCCGTGAGCCTACAGTGTGTTATGTGACTGGCTGAAGATGAGGGATTTCAGGCCTAGAAACTCATATCACTTATGTGGCACAATGTGCCAGGCATTGCTCGCATGCTTTGCAAATATTAACTCATTTAATCCTCACAGCAACCTGATGAACTAGGCACTCTTACCATCCTCATTACGGGGATGAGGAAATTAGGCATAGAGAGGTTCAATAACTCACTTGAGGATAACCAGCACGTAAGTGATAGAGCAGACATTCCAATTTACAATGTCTGGCTCCCAAGTTTGTGCTCTTAGTCACACTACATGGAGCACTGTTTCTCCCAGTTCATCCAGGTGGATATTCATAACCATGCCAGTTTTTATGCCATTGAGCCCAGAGCTTCCTTGCTTATAGGCATTCTGTGGCAACTCCAGAGGTGAGAACATCACAGAATGGAAAATGCAGTGGGCACAGGCTGGGAGGAGAGGTGGGTTCTCACCACACTCAGAAAGAACCCGATTGTGCATCCACTGGCTGTGCTTAGGGTGAGAAGATTGACCTCAGCTGTCCACACTAAGCCAGGGGCATGAGAGGAGGTTTGGGGCAAAGACAGCAGCAGTCTCTTTTTTTTTTTTTTTTTAAATGGAGTCTTGCTCTGTTGCCCAGGCTGGAGTGCAGTGGCACGATCTTGGCTCACTGCAACTTCCACCTCCCAGGTTCCAGTGATTCTCCTGCCTCAGCCTCCCGAGTAGTTGGGACTACAGGTGCATGCCTCTAGGCCCAGCTAATTTTTTGTGTTTTTAGTAGAGACAGGGTTTCACCATGTTAGCCAGGATGGTCTTGGTCTCTTGACCTCGTGATCCATCTGCCTCAGCCTCCCAAAGTGCTAGGATTACAGGCATGAGCCACCACACCCAGTCAGCAGTCTCCTCTTTTAGGCCAGTGGCTCTCCAAGTTAGGCATCCATCGGGATCACCTGCAGGGCTTGTGAAACTACAGACAGCTGGCTCCATCCCCAGAGTCTCTGATTCATTAGGTCTGGGATCCAGCCTTTGCAGATGTCCAGGTCACGCTGGTGCAATTGGTCTGAGGACTTCCTTGAGAGATGCATTGTTTCACCCCAGTTCCCACTCTGCTTTGCTGGATGCTGTGGCTCTGCTCCACATATCATCACAGATGCCACAGACTGGGATCTTTGACAGGGTTTTTCCCAAGTATGCCACTGGCAATTTGATTAGGAGAGCAAATTTCAAGCTGCAATTTTTGTGAAAATGGGGGAACTGAAAAGCCTTTGCAGTGTTAGTCCATGGAATTTATCAGTAGACCTCTGTCTCTCCTGCAGCGACCAAGAGGAAAGCGGTGTCTGTTTTGCATGAAAGATGGAGGTTAAACCTCCTGCAGAGAAGGAGGAATTCTCACTGGTCTGAGATGATTCAGGTCTAGTTCTCTCTTGAGGCAGAGAGACTGGCGAGATTCCTCCTGCATACTTCTCCAGTCCCTAAAGTCTGTGATTATATAACCCATGTGTTTATTTTTCATAACAGCTCCAGGTGGTACCATGGCTTTCCTCACCTCCACCTTCTTGTTCCATAGTCTTCCCACAACCTGTGTCTGAAGGAGAACTTACTATTTTCTTTCCACTCCTGAACGTGCTTCTGCTGGATTCTCTGTTAATAGCAACATTCTATTCACTCATTCATGCTGGGGGCCTCGGGGTTATCCTCGACTCTTCCCTCTACTGTATCCCCCACATCCAGTGATCACAGTTTCTGGAATCTGATTCTCCCCCCATTTTCCATTCTGACACTTGGGATTGTGTCTCTGTCATGTCTCACCTTGGCCATTGCTGTTCCTTCCTTTGTGGTGCCTCTACCTTCAGTGCTGCACCTTCATCCTCATCACTGCTCCCAGAATGATCCGTCTAAAAACAGAGGCTGGCAAGCAAAGGTCTGGGCCAAAGCCAGCACACTACCTGTTTTTGAGAGCTTGTTCGGAGGTTCTAGCAGGGGAGCACAGCTACTCTTATACCCTTGACCAAAGACTGGTCCTCCTCTATCGGAGATGGTTGTCCTCTTCGACCAAGCACACAGCTTTGGGAGGGACGCACATGGAGTGATGAGGGAGGAAGGGGACACCCGCCTGGCCAGCCAGATCAGTCAAATCAACCCTGGCAATCAATGAGGTGACAGATGTTGCAGCCAGATCACCCTCACATCCATGTTTTTGTATAGCCCACAAGCTAAGAATGGTTCATACATTTTTTAAAAAAGAATTTTATTTTTAATTTGTATGGGTATATAATAGGTTTATATAGGTATGATGTTTTGATACAGGCACGCAATTCATAATAATCACATTATGATTTGTACATTTTTAAATGTGAGTTTGTACATTTTTAAGTGATTTTTAAAAATTTTAAAAGGATAGCATTTTGTGACATGAAAAATATGTACAACTCAAATTTCAGTGTCTATAGATAAAGAGTCAGTGGGACATAGCCATGCTCGTTTGTTTACATATTGTTTGTGGCTGCTTCCAGGCTACTTCCAGAGCTGGGTATTTCAACAGAGACTGTATGGCCCACAAAGCCTGAAATATTTACCATCTAGCCCTTTACAGAAAGAGTTTGGTAACCTTGATCTACAAAGCAAACCTCAACAAGTCATTCTGCTTGAAACCCTCCCAGGGTGCTTCAGAGACCCCAGAGGAAAGCCCAGGCTTTGTAGCATGCCCCACCAAGACCCCTGAGATCTGCCCCCTGCCTGTCTCTTCTGCCTCACCTCCCTCAGTTCCCTGCTTTGCCATGTTAAATACCTTCAGGAACCAGGCTGGCAGTGAAGAAAGAGAAAAAAGGAAGACGAGGAGGAAGAGAGGAAAAAGAGAGGAGAACAAGAGGAAGTGGAGAGGAGGAGGAAGAAAAAGAAGAGGAGGAGGAGGAAGAAGAAGGGGGAGGATGAGGGAGGAGAAGGAAGCAATAGGAAGAGGAGAAGGAGAGGTGAAGATAATAGAGTAGTGCTGGGCCCCCTGGTGAACTGGGTTATACACGCCCCACCTAAACAGTCATTAAAATAGAACAAAACAATACAAAACAAAAGTGATATCAACCACAAGGCATCAATGCGTGTAATACTGTCCCTTGCCTCTTTGCTCTTGACCTTGCTTATCCTGGGATGCCCTTTCTTGCTACTGTTTTGGTTCAATTCCTGCTCTTCTCCCAGGACTCATCGCATGGCCATCTCCAGTAGAAAGCTGTGTTAAGTGTCCCCTGGGAATCCACAGTTGTTTCTTTCACATCTTGAATTCCATGATATTTCAGGTATTTCTTTAGTCATTGGTCTCTACCTTGAGACCCTTGGCTGCTTGAGGGTGGAATGTTGTCTCATTTAACATATAACGCTCAATATGTGTTTGTTGAATGAATGAATGAATGAATGAATGAATGTATAAGTGAGGAAATGAATAAACACAGCAACTCAGCAGTGTCCTGTGGTCCTCATATAGCAAAGAAGCGATGTAACATACCCACATCCTCTTGGTGTCTTGAAGTAACTATATTGTTTTTCACTCCTTTTAAGCTTTATCAAAGTTTCTTTTAGAATTTGTGTATCTTGTTCTCTCTTGACAAAATCCTACAAGAAAAGGCAGGTAAGAGGAATGACCTCCTTTTTGTAGATGAGAAAGCAGGGGTAGCAGAAAATAATTTAATGCCTATTAAGAGCAATCAGGGGCTAGAAACCTATTCTTTTTATGTGGGATCTCCTGGCTCTCTCAGTTCAGTGTCACGTCACCAGAAATGTGTTGCATACCTACTTAGCGTCGGGCACTCTGTTAGGCCCTGAAGATCCCCAAACGAACAAATCACTGTCTGATTCCAGGAGGTTATGGTTAATGTGGGACGCTAGCATGATGGGCTTTGTATCCTCATGGTGGCACGTCAGGGAGTGCCAAGAAGAGAGATGAGGCCGGGCGCGGTGGCTCACGCTTGTAATCCCAGCATTTTGGGAGGCCAAGGCGGGCGGATCACAAGGTCAGGAGATCGAGACCATGGTGAAACCCCGTCTCTACTAAAAATATAAAAAAAATTAGCCGGGCGTGGTGGCAGGCGCCTGTAGTCCCAGCTACTCCGAGAGGCTGAGGCAGGAGAATGGCGTGAACCCGGGAGGCGGAGCTTGCAGTGAGCCGAGATTGCACCACTGCACTCCAGCCTGGGTGACAGAGCGAGACTCCGTCTCAAAAAAAAAAAAAAAAGAAGAGAGATGATAGGGGCTGACCCCAGGGCAAGAGAGAGTGAGAGCGAGAGAAAGAGGCTGAGAAGAGAGAGAGAGAGAGAGTTTCTCATTAGGTTTCCTCCCAGCCAATGAAGTCAAGAGTCAGCCACACACTGTGGTGGAGATGGTAACCCAGCCACCTAACCATCAAGCCATCCTGCCTGAGAGTCCCACAGCTGCAATGATGGCTTCTCCTGAATTCATCACTTTCATTGACTCATCAAAGAAGGGTGGGCTCCACACAAAGTGATAGTCCCACCACTCCGAAGGAAATTTTGGAGGAAGAAAAACAATGTTACTAATTGGAGTTGGAGGAGATTTGGGTGGGATGAAAGTACAGCGTGTATTTATCACTGTATCTCTCTAGGAGACTCCACCTGGGCCTGGTCTCCAGGCTGGGCTCTTCGGTAGGGACCTGCCTAGAGGGTCTGTGGATACTCCTGGCACTTGCACAGGGAACCATAACTCAGGAGTTGACCTAATATGGAAATGAGGGCCGCATCCCGTATGCACATTATGTCATTAATTCTCACATCTTCCTGAAAGAAGTTCTATCCTCTGTTTCACAGAAGAATAAACAGAGGCTGGAAGAGAAGAATTCTCCATAATCACATAATGTGATTCTTATGAATTGCATGTCTGTATGAAAACATCATACATAGATAAACCTATTATGTACTCATACAAATTAAAAGTAACTTGGGCAAGATTGCTAAGTGGCCAACTGAACTAGATGACTCTCTGCCACCCCATAGCACCCAAACATTAGACTGTCAAGTGGTTTTCCCCAGCCTTCGGCAAAAAGAGAATAAAAAATAATACAGAGTTTAAAAAATAATAAAATTTTAAGTATTCATTTTAAAGTATCGAAACCTATTTTAAGATTTTTTACCATGTATTATTTGGCATTAAAATATTCTTGTGTGTGTGTGCAGTGATGGTAACACAAGACACCATTGGTCCAAGGGTGTATGCTGGCTTTTTTTTTTAATTTTGTCAGAAAATTTCAAGCTCTAGAGCCCCTTATCTATAGTACACAACTGATTTGGGTATCTTCTTCCTTTTTTTGTGTGAAGATGACATATCTATGTGTATGTATGCATACAAATGTGTATGCAATTCTGTGTGATAGCAGATAGTGTATATCATCTATCTATGGATAAATGTGCAAACATGAACAAATTTTAAAGAAGTAGTTCTGGGTTCCTTTTGTGAATTCTGCATCAGCTTTGTTAGGAGATAATCTGTTTAAAATTATGGTAGTTGTGACTGTTTGTTTTATAAACACTGTGAAGTATTGGATCTTCTTCAGGAAGGACAATCCAGGGATGCTCATGGTTCTCAGTGCTGTTGAAACTGGATTGTAACAGGACTGACAGCTACTTTCTGCTTCAAAGATAACTTTATGCTTTGTTTTATGGTGTCTGGGCTGAGGGTGAGAACAAGGATTAACCCAGATTAATCCCCTTCTAGCCCCTGATGAATCTGGGCATGTTCATAACACTAGAATTTATAATTCCTAAATGTTTGCATTTCAGACAAAATAGAAAAATGAAAACCCTTGTCATCAAAACCTGAGCAGGAATGTTATACTGGTTTAAAACACACAAATGCTGTCCTTTCATAAAGTGTATTCTGAAGAAGAATCAAAGATGCCTTTTATAAAATTAAATGGATATTAATCTATTTCAGTATTTGTGTCTTCATGACATCAGCTGAATGGCTGAGATTGGAGACTTCAATGAGCAGCTTGCTCTTCGTGATATCAAATTGTTGTTGGTATCCTAATAACTGGTTCCCAGTGATGTGAGAATCCAGGCAAAGTCTAAGGTATAGATGAAGTCAAGAAATTGTTTTCCAGTTCCTTGCTAGCAATTCATGGTTTTAATAGGGAAATGCAGAAAGAGTCAATGAATATCGCAACAAGAAGGGAATTCGGAGAGAGATGCCTGTGAAGGTACAAGTCTTATCTGGCATTAGGTGTTATATAAATAAATAAATGCCTAAATACATAAACAACTTATATTTTGCCTGAGGCTGACTTGGATCTCATTCTCTGACTAGAGTGACATAGTTTGTAAGCAAGAGAGCCTGGTTTGCACAATCAAGAGACTTGGGTTTGAAAGCACCTGAAGTTTCATCAGCAAGGAGCTGGTTAAATAAATTAGGGTGCATTGCTTGGGAGAATTCTACACAGATAGTATGTCTTGAAAATAGTATAAAGTATATTGTCAAATGAAAAATGTTTCATACCCCCGTGTGTGTGTGTGTGTGTAGAATGATCCTATTTATATTTTTAAAAAGAATAAACGTGCATTTGTGTGTAAGTGATTGACCTTTTCTGGAAAGACATACAAGGGGTACTTAGCAATAGATAATTACCCTTGAGGACTGATACTGAGGTCCTAAGAATGAACAGAATTTTAACTGTTTGCCTTATACTCTTCTGTACAGTTTTGGGGGAAAGTTCTTATCATAAACAAGAACTACTTTTATGATTAAAATTAGGAAAAAAATTAAAGTCGTGGGCTTGAGTGTCATTTCTGGGACTGCTTCTGTGAAAGTAAATTTTCTGAGCTTCAATTCCTCATTTCACGGAGTCGTTATGTAGAAAAATAGTAGGATACATGCAACAATTCTCTGCATATTCTAAGGTGGGATCCAGGTGTTTTTGTTGGTGTTTTTGTTTTGTTTTGTTTTGTGCCACCCAAGCACTTTCCATTTGAGTGTGATGAAGCCAGGTGCCAACAGCGACAGTTGTTAAAATGTTCTCCAAGCTGGTTGCAGAGGACCAGGATTTTCAGACTATACTTTCCCTTCTGCTTCTGAAAAATACCTAGACCCAGAAATCCTCTCCCCCTCCTTCCTAGAAACATGTGGGTCTGTGTTTCCAATGCAGTGGAAGATGCTTAAATTATCCATTTGGAAAGAGCAAGAGAGAGCAACAGCTCCCCTGGCAGCAGAAAGGGGCAGCTGTTTTCTGAGGCACGTGACTTCAGTTGGCAAACACATTCACTCAGCAGGAAGGGAAACCCGGCCATCCAAGTTCTTTATGGGCCCAACTTCAGCTCACTGTTTATTTGGGCTCTTAGTTTAATGTTGATCATCAGTATCTTAATAAATGATCATTGCTGCACCTGACAAGAAGCCCTGCTTTATTTTCCAAGGGTGGTAGGAAGTCCCTCCCCTCTCCCCGCACTCACTGGTTCCTGGCTTAATTACAGCTTCTCTGCAGTGTGGACTCCAGCAGAAGAATGACACAGCTTTGGACATACATGCACCCAACACTCACACACACTCATATACATACAGTACTCACACAAACACACAACCCGTGCCACTCACAAACACATCATAGAACACACAAAATACAGACAACCCTCTCTCTCTCTCTCTCTCACACACACGCACACATGCACACACACACACAGCATACTCTCACCATCACATATACTTTGTGAACAAACTTTCGGAAACATGAGAAGGCGTCAAGAAAACTGCTTATTAAATCAAAGTCTTCTGCTTCAGTGAGTCAAAGGGCTGGGCAAACGAGCAAATTTTACTGTAGATAAATGACCAGGGCACTTGGGAACAGTAATAAAGTCCTAGGCAATGGTATTTAAAGATGCATGACAGTTCAACGAACTTAGAATTAACCCGTGAGTAACTCCTTCTTTGGGAATTTCTACTGTTCTTTTGTTGGGTTTTGTGGTTTGCCATGGTTGTGGGAGTCATGTTCTGAGGCCTCTGCACCCACAGCCAACCTCAACACATTTTTTTTTTTTTTTCTGAGACAGAGTCTCACTCTGTCGCCCAGGCTGGAGTGCAGTGGCGCGATCTCGGCTCACTGCAAGCTCTGCCTCCTGGGTTCACACCATTCTCCTGCCTCAGCCTCCCGAGTAGCTGGGACTACAGGCACCCACCACCAAGCCCGGCTAATTTTTTGTATTTTTAGTAGAGATGGGGTTTCACTGTGTTAGCCAGGATGGTCTCGATCTCCTAACCTCGTGATCCGCCCGCCTCGGCCTCCCAAAGTGCTAGGATTACAGGCGTGAGCCACCGTGCCCGGCCACCACTTTTAAGTGAATGTCTTCAAAGGAGGATGCTGAGGATAGGGATGTAGGAAAACTGACTCGTTAGGCAGGTCCAGCCAAGTGGACACTCCCTGGGAGAAGGTTGTAGAGTTCAGTGAGTGGAGGCTGAGATGGAGTTGAGGAGCCCCGGTTAACAAAAAAGGAAGGCAGGAAAGAGGATTCTAGAGTGTGTCTCTTGCAGGGCAAAGGAGGCTTCAGTTTTAGCTCCATTGATGCTCTCTTCTGTCCACAGCCTTCTCACTGAGTTGCTTTCAGGCAACTGGGAGAGACTCAACCAACTTTGCCTTAGCTGTGGAAATAACATCAGTTTCGGTTTCACGTACATTAGCAAGTCTCTTCTTTTCATCAAAACATCTTCTTCTCTCTCTAAGGCCATCAATGTCTGGCACCCATAGGCTGTCAATAAATATTTATTGGATGAAAGAATGGCAGCCTTCCTGATGCAGTGGTCCAGATATTTCTGGATGGCTCCCTACATCCATATAAAGGGGCTCTGGCCATCTGGTGGGCATGAGGATTATAATGTGCCTGAACATTACCTCACTGTCTGAATATCTTTTCTTCTTTATTTATGTGGACTTCCTTGGTGATCTCATCCAGCCCCATGGCTTTAAATACTGGTTATATGCTGACAACTCCCAGATCTATACCTCAATCCTGGGTCTCTCTCTCCTGAGTCCCAGGACGGTGCATCCAGCAGCCCCCTGGACATCTCCCCAGGTGAATGCTTGCTAGGTATCCCGACCTGATGTATTCAGAACAGACTCCCAATTCCCCCATGAAACTGCTTCTCCTGCAGGCTCCCCCTTCCAGGAGAGATGATTCCGTCTTTCCAATTTCTCAGGTAAAAACCTCAGTTGTATTCTTGCCTTTTTAATTTCTTCCACACTCATATTTACTTCATTACTGTGTCAGATCTACATATAAACTATTCCCAACCCGAGTTCATCCTGACACCTCCACTGCTACTTGTATCGCCAGAGCCATGTCACTCTCTGGATTACAAAGAATGTCCTATTTCTTGTCCTGTGTCCCCTTAGTCCTCTGCAGTTCATCTTTCCCAGCAACCCCAATATCCCTTCAGAAGTGTGGGCAGGATCATGTCAGCCCTCTGCTCCAAACCCACTAGTGGGTCCACATCTCACTTGGAGTCCAAGCCAGAGTTGCTACCTTGTCTGCAATGGCCATGTGACCTCCACAACCACTGCACGTCATTTCCTCCCTCCTGCTCCATCATTCCCTCCCCAAAGGCACACTGGCTTCTTGGTATCTTCCCCAACACCAAACAGACGATCATCTCGGGGCCTTTGCTCCCGCTGGCCCCTTTGCCTGGAACATTTGTCCCTAAATAGTCTCATGGTTTGCTTCCTCACTCCTTTCAAGTCTACTTAAATGTCCCCAATCAGAGAATCATTTTCTGACGAACCACATCACCTGTATCCCTACCGCTCGACCTTGCTCTCCGTGATGCTTATCACTACTTTGCATGTTATGCATATTTTTGTTTATGTGTTTATTGCCTAATATGTCCTTCTAAAATGTATGCTCCTTGAAAGTAGGGACCTTAGTGTTTTGGTTCACTTCTATAATTCTAATGCTTAAAGAGTGCCTGGCTCCCAGAAAGTGCTCAATAAACTTTTGATAAATGGGAAAAGGAAATGAGGGAGAGAGGAGGGAAGGTAGGAAGAGAGGGAGGGAGGGGAGAAAGGAAGGAAGGAAGGAAAGAAGGAAGGAAGGAAGGAATGAATTAGGGAAGGAATTAGAGAAGGAAGGAAGGGTGGAAGGGAGGGAGAGAGGGAAGAAGGAAGGGAAGAAGGAAAGAAAGGAAGGAAGGAAGGGAGGAAGGAAGGGAAGGAGAGAAGGGAGGGGAGGAAGGAGGAGGGAAGGAAAGAGGAGCAGAGGGAGGGAGAGAGGGAAGGAGGGAGGGAGGAAAAAGGAATCAAGAGTCCCATTAAGCCAGAATCCAAGCACATCAGACTATAGGACTCTACATTAGAATAGTATTTCCAAAATTATTTTGATCATTGCCAACAAGAAATACATTTTACATTGTGACATAGTTGACTCACATGTGTATGTAAGTGTGTGTGTGTGTATACAGACACATACACACACACACTTAAGACATGGCATCAACTCTATGTTATTCTTTTTATTTATTTACTCCTTTTTATTCTATTTTAACAGTTTCTATTTTCTTTAACAAAATGCTGGTCTGGACTCATTAAACTGATTAAACCTCTGATGGGTCATAAATCATGGTTTGAAAAACGCTATACTAGAGAAACTGGAAAGTCTTGTCAGGCGGTAAAAGTTAAAGTGAATTCACTGATCCACTCATTTGCATGCTGTCCTGTGAATTAATGAAATCAAATCAAACTTCTTTCTTGGTTAAATATCAGCTTTTGGTTAGAGCAGGGAGGAAACGGTAATTTTTTAGCATGGCTGCCTTCAGAGAGAGAAACGTGGGCTGCATGCTGGTGGCAAGGCATGGGGAAGAGATGGGAAAGGGAGATGCCAAGTAAACCTCATCCTCATCGTGCAGGAACTTTGGTTAGGGCCAAACACTTGATGGATGCTGTCCGCATTTCAGAAGGTTTCCTACTGGCTGGCTCTCTCTTGCTGCCCTGAGGACTTTTCTCAGTTTTCCCTTCAGGTGGAGACCATGTGCACAAAACGTAAATACTTTTCTGTCATCCACATCAATGCTTTTCCCAGAAAGATGCAATTCATTCCAGATTTTTCCATTCCGATGTCACCTCCCAAACTGGGTGTGTTGTACTCAGGTTGTCTTCCCAAAAGCAGGCTTGAGGCAGTTAAGTTGGCCACACAATGATTATGACCTGACACAACCTCCATAAGTGCCAGGCATTGCTCTGAGCACTTCACAACAACCCTCTGAGAGGGTGGTGCCGCTGGTCTCCATTTTACAGGCCTGAGGTTTGACTGAGGAACGATCTTGGTGGTGGAGCCAGGGTTCCAGCCCTGGCAGTCTGGCTCGCGGGATCTCATGCTTACTCACTACTTGTTCTGAAAAATGTGATGACTGATGTCATAGTGAAAATGGTGCCAGCCTTTCGCTTCATGAAGGGAAAAGGTGAGGACGTCAGGTAGACTGCTAGATTAGGGCAGGGCACATCCCTCGTGTGAGTCCTTTACCTCGACTTTCTCTGAATTCAAGTTTTGCTAGGAGTATACTTAGTCAAGGCTAAAAGATAGACTGTCCAATTAAGAAATTCTTAACTGGCTGCAGACCTCTTTTATTTTGCCTGCTTAGTGTTCAAAAACTGTAGATCCAAGTGCCTTTTGCTGTCCTTGCCCTTTCCAGTTCATCATAGTCCCCACCATTCCCTATTGCAGCCCCACCCTGTTCCTCACTCATGCTACCTGCCTATCCTAAATCCTGTGTGTGTGTGTGTGTGTGTGTGTGTGTGTGTGTGTGATATTGCTGTCTTAAAATGGGATCAAGTGCCAACTGATTGTACCCCAGATTTCTTGTGTCAACATGGCACCCATCTGCTCACACCACTACTTTGCTCACAAAGATTAGGAGAAGACAAGTTGGACATGGACTAGCCAGCATCCTCCACACAGTGCTTCACATCTATGTGAAGATGCCTGATTCACATTTGTTGGAGGAAAACCCATTGGTAGCACTGTCCTTGAGCGATGACCTGTTACGTCTTTTCCTGAAGTTGATACAATAATATGTGACCCAGTAATAAGTAAGAGTGATGGCTCAGAGAGGCAGCTGAGGCTATGGTAAATCACCCACATCAAGCATTAGGTCTGAAGATGAGTGAGTTCAAGGAGGTAAATCCCAACGTCAAGTACAGGGGGCTTCAGGAACTGGCCAGGAATCTGAAGCAGAAGGAAGTGATTGAGGGTTCAGGGTGGACATTATTGGGCCGCAGATCACGTGGACTTTTGTTGGCAGGCTGGACCCTCTGAGGGAGGTGCTTAGATACCCAGAGATCACTTGGCTTCAGTTGGTCATTAATACTTAAGTATTGAATGAGATTCTACTAAGAGTCTGAGTTCATTGTAACTGAATGAACTTTTACTATTGAAAACCCCAGCTCCTAATGAACTTTATGCTAAAGATGTTGAGAAAGAAACGCCAAATCTGCCCATTATCTCTAATATCTGTTCATACTTAATCCCAGACCCTTACAAAGGCCAATAGTGCTTGTTCTCACTTTTTCTTTTTTAATGATCAGCACCATGCCAAGATATTATTTTTGCCAAAACACATAATCTTGATGCCAGACTAAGAGATGGAAGGAGCTTGTGGAATCTTTTTCTCTAGAAATATTTCCGAATAGAGAAAATAAGAGCACAGATTTTGAGGTCCAACAGATCATTTGAATTCTGGCTTTGGTGCTTCCTACCTGTGAGTAGGGGTAGATAATTAACCCCTCTGAGTCTCAGTTTCCTCATTTGTAAAAGAGCATGAATAATGCATAGGACTGTTGTTATGAAAACTAGTAAATGAAATAACATATGTAAAGTGACTTACATGTCTAATACATATTATACATTCACTAATTGTAATTTTATATCATTAACTTCTTGAAATATTTGGAAAAAATCTAATGGAAGTGGTGTATAATCCATGAGAAAATGATATTTTGTGATGTTCATTGCAAGAGAATAGTAAACAAGAAGTAAAAGGTCTGACCTGCATTCCCGACTCAACCAAGATGTTTCAAACTACTTAAGCTATCAGAGGTAGTGGATAATAGAGTGTGCAAAGCACAGGCTTTGATTTGGACAAACATGGCCTTGATCTGTGTCCATTAAGTGACTGTGTTTAAGTTGACAATCCAGCTAGTGTCTATGGATCCCCATTCTGTCATCTATAAAATGGAGCTAATAGTTATTTCCAGGTTTGATGTGATGAAACCCGTATGAAAAGTGTCCTAGTACATAGTTTGTATTTAATATTATTTCTTCCCATTTTAAAACTGCATTAAATATGTCTCCTAAACTGATTGCAAATAACAAATTATTTTGCCCTCATTTTATCTTTATTTTGCTTTATTTTTACTGTATATATTTAAGTTGTACAATGTTTTGATATACATAGTGAAATGATTTCTATAGACCAGAAAATTTAAAATTTCTGTCATCTCACAATTATCCTCTTTTTTCTTTAGTTTCTCTTCTTTTCTCTCTCTTTCTTCCCTTCTTTCTCTCTCTTTCTTTCTTTCTTTCTTTCTTTCTTTCTTTCTTTCTTTCTTTCTTTCTTTCTCTCTTTTGGCAAGAACAGCTAAAACCTACTTTCTTAGCAAAAATCCTGAATATAATACAGTTTTATTAACTATTGTCCTTATATTGTATATTAGCTCTCCAGGTTTGTTTTATCTGCCACTTTGTATTCTTTGACCTACATCCTCCCATTCCCTGCCTTAATTTAATTTTGTTTTTTGAGACAGAGGCTCACTCTGTTTCCCAGGCTGGAACACAGTGGCTCAATCTTGGCTCACCACAACCTCCACCTCTTCGGTTCAAGCAATTCTCCTGCCTCAGCCTCCTGAGTAGCTGGGATTACAGATGTATGCCACCATGCCCGGCTAATTTTTGTATGTTTAGTAGAGATGTGTCTGACCATGTTGGCCAGGCTGGTCTCGAACTACTGACCTCAAATGATCCACTGCCTCAGCCTCCCAAAGTGCTGGGATTACAGGCATGAGCCACTGCACCTGGCCCTGCCCTCATTTTTTTAAAAAAAGTATTAAGAAGCAATAAGAAGCCTCTTCCAGGTATCTATACAAATGTGCCCTGACTCGAAACCCTGCCTGGCCATTTGTCAGTGGGGCTTCAGGTGAGGCACTGCCTCTCAGGATACATTACCTTTCAGTGTCAGAATTGACTGCCAAGGAGGGAATCCAAACCTTGACTACATTTTCCCAACATCTAAAAAGTGCAGAGCTTTTTTAAGATAATATTTTTTAGCAGTAAATTTAGCTCATTTTGTGTGTATGTGTGCATGCGTGAGACTTCTAATTACCTGAACTATCCTAGGAATATGGGAACCACATCTCCTATTAAAAAACATTATTTTCCTCTATGTATAAAAGTAACATATTTATTATGGAAAATGTATGAAAATAATTCTTAATCCATTTACCCACACAGGCTGGGCACAGTGGCTCACGCCTGTAATCCCAGCACTTTGAGAGGCTGAGGTGGGTGGATCACGAGGTCAGGAGATCGAGACCATCCTGGCTAACCTGGTGAAACCCCATCTCTACTAGAAATACAAAACAATTATCTGGGCGTGGTGGCGGGCTCCTGTAGTCCCAGCTACTCAGGAGGCTGAGGCAGGAGAATGGCGTGAACCCAGGAGGCAGAGCTTGCAGTAAGCTGAGATCGCACCACTACACTCCAGCCTGGGCGACAGAGCGAGACTCTGTCTCAAAAAAAGAAGAAAAAAATGTTTGTATCATGCCATTTGCATTTGACTTTATCTTATGACTACTATTTAATAACTTGTGCTCAAAAGTTGGCTTCTAAATGGCTATATTATAGTCTATCTTATGGAAGAACTACAGTTTGTTTAACCTTGCCCATTTTATGTGAACTTTTACAAACTCCATGATAGAGAACTTCCTTATATATTGTATTAGGCTATTCTTGCATCGCTATAAAGGAATATTGAGGCTGGGTAATTTATAAAGAAAAGACGTTTAATTGGCTCACAGCAGTGCAGGCCTTACAGGAATCATGGTGCTGGCATCTGCTTCTGGAGAGGCCTCAGGAAGCTTCCAATCAAGGCGACAGGTGATGGATAGCCAGCATGTCCCATAGCAGGAGCAAGGTTGAGGGGAAGTGCCATGCTCTTTTAAACAACGAGATCTCGTGTGAACTCACAGTGAGAACTCACCCATCACCAAGGGGTGGGAGTTGCTAAGTCATTCATGAGGGATCCATGAATGAGGGTCCATGAAGAGGTGAGGGATCCATGAATGAGGGTCCATGAGGAGGTGAGAGATCCATGATACAGCCACCTCCCACCAGGCCCTACCTCCAACATTGGGAATCACATTTCAACATGACATTTGGAGGGGACAAACATCCGTACCATATCATATATATTTTTTATCATCTCTGGTCTATTTATTTCCTTTTGATCAATTCCAAGAAGTATCATTACAAAATCAAATAATAGCCTAATTGCTTCCCAGAAAGGTTGTATCAGTTTACAACTCCTGTTAGAATTGAATAAAGATGCCTGGGTCAACATGACCTCAGAAACAGCGAGTATCACCACAAATGCTGTTCTGCAAAATGATTTTGTCTGTGAAAATTCTTATTAGTTGGCTGGAGACATCTTGAACAAAAAACAGTATATGCTTACCCTAACCTTCAATTTGGTCAAGGCTGAGTGAAGGCTTTAGAGAGAGTATTTGAGGTTGCAGATTTTATATCAGGTTGACTGGACCAGGAAACTGGAAATATGTTATTCACTATAACAAAGGGTGAAGCCAGAACTATCTTTATGTTGTCTTAATCGAAACGCTAATTGACAAGCTAGGTTTTTACCATCTGTAAAACGGGGACATTTATGTCTGCCCCTTGGAAAGACTTTGATTAGAATTCATGGTGAGTTGATGCATTTGGATATCTGCTGAACTGCCCCTATTACAGCAAATCACTGATTACTACTGTGCATGTGTGTGTGAGGGGGTAAAATTGTGTAGGAGCAGGGAATTAACTGATAACTAAGACCCTTTAGGAGAGAATGGCAGCATGGATTAGATCTAGCTGAAGGAGGAGTGAATTATGCTGGAGTGATTATTCAGAGCATGCGTGAAAAATTCTCCAGAGCAATCCTCACACTCCCCCAGTCTGATGGTGTCTAACCCCATTTTCAGCTAGGACAGTTCTCAGCCTTTAGCATCCATCAGAATCACCTGGGGAACTTGTGGAACCATTGTTGGGTCCCACCCACAGAGTCCCTGATGCAGCAGGTCTGGGGTTGGGCCTGAGAATTTGCATTTCTGATAGACTCCCGCATGGTGCTGGTGCTGCAGGTCTAGAGACCACGCTTGAAACACTACTGGTCTATAGAATCCCCTGGCAGCAGTTTTACTATTGCAAAATTGAATTCCCACCTGCTATGAATGTGTGTTTTTATTCAGTAGGAGGCCATTGATATTTGTGTATCTGCAACACTAAGCTTCACCACAAAGTGATCTTTTAATTTTTTCTCCAGGACATGGTGTCATGTCTTTGGAAAATGTAAATACATTGAGTATACATCCTCTTGATCCGTTTCTTCATCTGGTGTACACATGTAGTCAAATGTGTATTGCATGGGCATGCCTACTACTATCAAAAGAAACGAATATTTCTAGCCAACGTTAGAAACAGCCCCTGCTTTTCAAAGCAGAGCTATCAAATTTAACAATACTTACAAAGAAAAGTGAAATTTCCGCCCTATTTCAGACAGATGGAGGTTCTTATATTTCCAGGGGTATGTCTGTGGTAACTGCAGGTTTGAGTTGTCTGAGAAAGAAAAAGGGACATTTCACAATTTTAGGGTGGGGAGTGCTCAGCCCATAGACACCTCACTGTGGTCAGTGAGCAGCAGCTGTGTTTGGTTCAGCCCCATTCCAGGGAAATGGCTCCAATCCAAACACATGATCGGGCCAGAAAGCAGGATTATTTAATCACCTGGAGGCCCAGCCCTGCCACTGCAGCTGTCAGAGGAACCTGTCACAGTTGGTTTGCCAAGGACCCAGGGCCAGATGCCTACCCTGTGAAAATGCATTCCCAAACTGACACCTGGGGCTCAGGGCAGCCATTGAGATTCCACCAAGAAGAACAGTGGGACCTAAATTAGCCAGCATGTTCTTCACTCTCCCTAGGAAGAATCCCTTACAACAGGAAGTGGATGGGGATGAGGCACAGGTGTCCAATAAGATAACCATCTCTGGCCCTGTCTTACCAGCATAAAGCCTTTTGATTCTGTTCACCAGAAACTCAAATGCATCTGAGACATTTCCTTCCCAAGTTTACTTTTAAGATTTTTTTAAACTCATATTGTAGAGTTGGAAACAAATGTCGTCATTCTATACAGATTTATTTTAGGAGCAATGGAGGATTAATTTGTGATGAGATCATTCTTTCAGACACAGAGTTTTGAAAAAACTGTTAGGGACTAAGGTAGATATCATTAACTTCTTCCTTACTTAAATCATATTAAAAAGAGCTAGAGGAAGGGAAAGAGGAAGAAGGTTGGAAGAAGAGGGAAGAAACAGGCTGTCAGTTAAGATTTCCAGAACTGATTGCAAGTAGCTGTTGAGTTTGGAGCTATTTATTTCCGAAACTCTCCTCCAAAGAGAGCAAGAGAGAGAAACTTTGTACTGAATACATATTCATAAGACATAATCTTACAAAATAATGAACATCTTTGATGGTGTGATTTTGTATTTGGGATAGAAGCATCACATGCAAAACCAAAGTCCGTCCACAAATGCACAAATGTTCTCTCTGAGGACCTGTGCGCTGTGTCTTCTAGGTACTCAGAGGTGATTAAAGCTTGTGGGGGAAATGCTTAATCTGTCTTGGGAATAAACCATGCTGATTTGTTCTAAGTGAGTACAAGGCTTCCCTGAACCCTTGAGAGGCAGCCTGAATTAGACACCCATGATTTATACTATACCATAACTCCATTATGTTGGCTAAGGTAGAGGCAGACATCCCCCCAAGTTATTAAAGCTGTTCATTTCTTCTTAGCACCCCATGGTGCAGAGAGTTTCCATGGTAAAAGAGAAAATAGCTATTTTCCCTTCTATGCCTTTAGCCTGGGGTTCAATATCCATAGCCGTCTGAATAATACACAGAGCTCAGAGAAACAAGAGGTACAGGAATTTAGATCCTGCTTGACCAAAGACTTGAAGTATAAATAATATGCAACATAGGATTTTTAAAAAATTTATTTATCTCTATATTTTTTTCTATTTTCTCCTGCAGAGAGTCAGGAGGTAGAATGGGGTTTAAAAATTAATCTCCAAGAAGCAGTAGTGACTTGGGTTATCCCAGCATAGCAGTAAGTTCATGGATGAGTAAACGATTCCCAAAAGGAAGCTGGGAGACAGTGGCCTCCTAAGTACTGGGGAACAATCTATGGCTTACCCTGTACCTTTGGATTGATGGGCTAATGATGGGCCACTGGTTTGTCTAGCTTCTCTGCAGCACCACAGTTGAATAAAAGGAAAACAATCATCTCTATTTTTTATGTAGACATGTATGAAAGCCAAAAATATTTATGTATTCTTTATGAATCCTATTTGCTGGAAATGTAAGGAATTATGTTTGCAGAACTATAATAGGGAGAGAAAGGTATATATGGGGTACCCACAGGGACATTAAAATGGGGATTGAAATTGGGCCTGGGTATACCTCAGTTTAACATAGACGATTTCCTTATTTAAGGAAAAAGGAGTGTCATCGAAATATTGATGCAGCCTGTTGATGATGGAGGGCAGTGTTTATTGCCATGGGTTGGATGAGGATATGAATCTTATTGCTTGTTTCCCTTCCACTGAGTCAGTTTTATTTCCTATCTCTGTCAAAACCTGTCTGCATTCCTGCATCTAAATCCTTTATTCTATCCAGGGACACCTACTTATCTGCCTTCACATGCAGACCTATGCTGGCCAACCCTCAACTGGCCTCCTGCCCTGCAAAAGAAGGGTGGAGTCTCGGCTAGAATCCAGCCAGAGAATCAAAGTCTCTGCTGTGATTCACTCTTCTCATGTTCCATTTTGACCTGACCCTTTGAGTTCTATGTGTCTCCAGATTCCTGCTTGCTTGATTTCTCACTTACTGTCAAACCTCCTTCTTTAGTTTCATTATAAGTCTATAGTCAGAGTACATACGCTACATTAACATACAATTACTGTTTGGTGGAGACTTTAGAGCCAGTTGCTAGAGTTTAAAACCCTAGCTCTGCCCATTCACTAGCTGTGCAATTTTGAGCAAATTACTCAACCTGTATGTGCCTCAGTTTCCTTGCTGTAAAACAGGATAATGAAAGTACCTGACTCATGTGATTATGGTGGAGATTAAATGAGTTAAGATATGTAAAGGGCTATGAAAGGTGTTTGGCACATCCTAAGTGCTATCCAAATGTTTATGACCATTATGGTTACTGTTATTATTACCTGGCCTTATATATCTTATTTAATTGTCTAAGCTGCTACTCTGCTCTGCTTTAAGTATGTGTTTCTTAAGAACAGATTATCTGTTGGGTTACCAGAGCTCATCGTGTGGCTCTCCAGATTTTAATTTCTTACCCTGATTCAGTGTTCCAGTTATCTAAGAACAAACGGATTTTGCTGTGGACTCTGGAGAAACCAAACTTCTCCTTTTGGTACTTAAAGTTCTTGAGGTCATGACACAGACTGGGTTCTCTAGAAGCAGACACTGAAATGAGACTGTGTATTGACTGAATAAAGACATTACTATATATTATTTCGGAAGAGCCATCCATGGGAGGGAGGGGAAGAATTTAGGACTGAACATAGAAGACGTGCATTGGGGTCAGACGCGACAGAGCCACAGCCAACCCTGCAGGATGCTGTGGAGTAAGTATGGCCCCTTGGAGTGACTGGAGTCAGTCTGGGATTTCTTGGCCTTTATACTCCTACATGGATCAGTAACTGGTTGTAGGCCACTTGGGGAAGAAGTGTCCTTGGGTGAGGCAAAGCCTGAGGGAGCTGGCAGCTGGAGGCTTCCTGCTCCCTGACAAGAGACCCGTGCAGTGCATGTCTGCGTCTTCCCCAGGGTTAATTCCAGGCTGAAAGATTGTACTTTCCCAGGAAGGCTCAACACAGCATCACTTTGTAAAGACTGCACAATTTTCCAGATGTCTTTTACAGGGATAGATGGGGGATAGATGGGGTTGCCGCAGGGGTGTAAGGGATGATGCTGAAGAAAGGGAGGGTGGCAAGGCAAATGGAAATGAATGGAGCAGAGGTTTATGTTACCATAGGAACTAGAGTCAACAAGATATAGAGGAAACCACACAGAATCTTTACATGAGAGGGGCCATTAGAGGCAATTAGATGGTGTTAGGCAACTAGTATAGGAGCCCATTGTTTCCATTAGATTTTCTTTTTCTTATTTTTGAGATTTTGAGAAGTTGCTAATAGAAATTGTAGTAGGCTTAGGGTGACCAACCATTTTGCTTTGCCCAGATGGAAAAGACACTTGACTTTCAGTGCTGGAGCTGGGTCTTCTTAGGTGGTTTTCTATGAAGCCTTTTCTAAGCCACCTTGAAGGGTCACAACTGAAGCCATGGAATAATGAATGGGGAGAGGGTTTGGAAACCATGAGCAGTTGTTTTTCCATCTAGTTAAGACTGACAGGGAGCAGAGACATTATGGATGGTTCCTGCAGTACTTCACATATACTTGGCCGCTAATACATATAGATCAAAAGGAAATTGAACATGAGGGCTATGAATTAAAAGATAACAAACTGCTGAGAACAGGGAAATAATGGTAAAATAGGGAGCATCTAGGGAGCAAACCAGAGCTAAATGTGATAATGCTCTCAAATGTTACAGTGCTATAGGGATCTTCCTGGAGTCCCTGTCTTCAAGGCCAGACCAGGTGCTTTTATATTCACGTGTATTACAGAACAACCCTGGGCACCTTCATTCTACTCACACCCTCACCACATCAATTCCAGAATGTCTTTTCCTTCTTTTCTTCCTTCTCTCTCACCACAGGGGTGGTACATTCTTCAGCAGTCCCTGGGGCCAAAGTTAGCAGGAAGCCCTGGGCATATCACCTACTGCCCCCTCCTAGGGTGAGATGAGTCTCTCCTGGGGACTGGACATAATTTGGTGTTGGTATGGAAGTTTGATGTTGGGGGTGGGAACATTCCCTGCTTCTGGGAATGCATTTTTATGAATTGCCTTACCAGCCCAAGTCCAAATACCAGAGGCTTAGGTGGAAACTGTTCTCATCTCTGAGATGAAAGGAGAGCATGTTCCAATCACTCTGGTTTCCAAGTATGGAGAGTATTACAGGAAAGGCTCTGACAAGCTGATATGAGTCATTAACCCTGCGACCTTTGGACTTTCTGACCTCATGTCAATCGTAGTTCATGCTCTGTCAACAATTACATTTCCATTGATGAACTGGGTTTCCACTAATAACTGAATTCTCTGTATCCAAGAGATTAGTGTATCATGTTCAATTAGCTGCACTTTATTTTCAGATTGTCCTGACCTTTCCAGTTCTGTACAACCTTAGTTACCCCCTCTCACTCAGACAAACAACGCCTATGCATTGACTTTATTTTTTTATCAAAACAGAGGTGGAAATATTTCATGTATTTTTCAATTGTGTCTCCCAATCAGTAGACACCCACAGAATGTTCTATAGGCATTCAGATTGCAAAATATACATAGAACCTGAAGTACTGTATGTTTGCATTGAGGATTTGTGGTATAAATTGTATACTGTTCCATATAATGTTTGGTGAATGACTCAGTGAATAAATAAGCACATTCGATAATAAATTACAAATTAATGATTTCAAAGATTAGTAGATTCATGTACCCTTCAAGCTTACCTGCCCTTTGTTACACAGTAATATATTATTTTCTGTGAACACCCCGTGTATTTTTCATCACTATTAAATGATGCTGATTGCCTCTAGGAGAGCAGGCAGATATGACAATCTTTATTAAACAAGTGGCTTGGAAGAGGAGTAGCTGAAGAAAAAAGAATGGGAAGAACAAAGAAAAGAAAGGCAGCTAAGTTTCTGGACCTTAGGCCCTGGAGCCTTGCCTTCCCACTTCCTCATCAGCCATTCAAGTCTGTAGCTGGAAGCCCAAGTTGCGTCAAATCTACCTATTTTGCCTTACCTTTTAGGCCTACTGTGACTTTCATCTCCTTTTCCAGTTGGAATAAACCTGTTTACACAGCTGTACATGGGAAGCACCATGCTAGCATGGAAGGAACTACTGAGGCATAGAAAAGGGTCTCTGCATCAAGGTGACCACAGTCTGGCTTGGAGTGAGAGTGGCCTACAAAAAGCAAATGTGAACATGCAAGTCCATGTGTATCGTTAAGAGATCAGACGGTTGCTGTGGGTCAAAAGAGCTCAGGAGTCAATAAGGGATGAGCTGGACAGGGAAAGAAGAATGTACTTTAATTCAGTTCATCCAGCCCTGTCTGCAATTTCTCTGCCGATTTGGCCAGCAGCAGTAGGAGAGGGCTGATAGGATGGGCTGTAGGATGTTAACCAGGGGCAGCACCCTTTGGGCTGTTGATGGAACCGAATGGAACCTAAGACTTCATTTCAAATGTATTCTATTGCTATCGTAACACTCAAAACCTCCTTACTATACTGTCTACACGCTTTTTATGAAATAAGAAGTGCATCATTTTTATATTTATTCAGAAGGCACTGGCCATAGAATTAAGCAATTTCAAAATATGGAATGCTTGAAAATGTGGAAGCTAACAATAACTTCTCATGACCCTAACTGATAGGACTCATGTTCTTATAATCAGTCAAAATAATAAGTGGCAACTGATAAATTGAATGGTTATTCTCCTTTGTTACTAGAAGGCTGTCATTTAAAATAATTCCCCAAATCCAGTAGATTTGTAGGTTCAGCAATGGTTATTGTACCTGGAAAAGGTTCAATATGTTTCAAATCAATCACCTTGGATTTCTTTAAGGTATAAAGTTTAAGTCAGCAGTGACAACAGAGCCAAGGGGCTCCTGCCTAATAGCCCAGGGTCGGGTCCCTTAGACTTTCCTGATGTCTCAGGGGAAGTACAGAGAATTCTAATACTGTGGTTTCTTGGACAAATGACCATTTCTCCAAACCACAGTGGGCTTTGCCTGAGAGTTTGGAGAAAGCACAGGCATTTTTCTTCCTGGGAGAAAGAGTAAACATGCACTGTGGCTGCCTGGATGATGACCATTTTCTCTCTTTGTCAGGCCCAGGCAAGGGAGAAGTCCCTACTCTGGACATGGAAGAGCCTACAGCTGCAGCTCAGCCTTGCTGACCTCTAGAGCCCTGGCCCTGTGCCTGGACAGGTGTTCTTTGCACCTGAGCTGGCAACATTCCTCTGGCTGCCCCTACCCCATTTCTGCCATTTCTGTTGACTTTCCAGGGTTGTTGGGTTAGGGACAGACTGTTGGGTTAGGGCTGACTCACTCTTCCTCTGATCTGTAAGGATGCCTTTTCTAAAGGGCCCTTGAAGCATATTTGCCACAAAAATAAGCTGTTTCTGGAGCTTAAAATATCAGGTGATCAGAGCAAAGAATTTATATTATGTGTGTGCACATGTGCTTGTGTGTGTGCTTCCAAAAAAAAAAAAAAAAAAAAAAGGAAAGAAAAAACGCACCTCCAGCCCACTCCAGCAGACCCCTGAGCCACCTTCCTTGCCACCACTCCCATTTTTGTCATTTTAACTAAAAAGCTTTCTCAACATGAAAGGAGGAACTCAGGGGCTGGCTGAGTAATCAGCCCAGGGCTCTGCTTGCCATCTGGGCAAATGCAGTAGGGCCACCAGAGCCTGAAGAGTCTGTTTTCTGGGGCCGCCAAGGAAAAGCAGCACATCCCTGCCTCCTCCCTGGGGCATTGCACGTTATCTGCTGGGAGCTCCTCATCCCCTCCTAGGGTGGTCGTCAGGGACTATTATGATCTGGTGGGGTCAGAGGCTATTATGCGTCAAGCCTCAGTGTGTTTTAGGGACTACAGGGAACCCACTGTCAAAACCATTCAGGGCTGGCGTTATGGCAGGCGCTAATTACAATAAGCCAGGTTTCACACAGGGGAAAGTCAGTGGCTGTCCCCATCCTCTTCCTTTTCTTATCCTCTTCCATTTCTTAGTATTATCAACTGATTTTAATGGCCTCCCAGAATCTGGTGAAAATTGGACTCAGAGTCTATCTATTTAGACAATCACGGGACACAAAATTCATTGCACTCTCAGTTTCCACACAGTCATATCCCCTGCCTCCCCCAGGCGCTGGTTTCAGGCAGACTCTGTTCGCAGGTTAAAAGGAATGCAACTTGCATCTTGTAGTTAATGAATTTACATAAATCCTTAAAGTAGTATTGCTGGATCCCAGCTTGCAAACTGGACTTCAGTTTTGTGCATTGGATTTGTGTAAAATCAAAGTCAGGAGAAGACTACGGCTCCCGACACCCGTTCCCTTTTCCCACCTCCTCTTTCTCAGCACTTTTTATTTGGGGCAAGCAAAGAAGTTAAAAATGTCAGTCTCACAGTATGTACTGTCAACAACACAATGAGGAGGCTGAAATAAAATCCTCCAACTTCATGGTGATACTTTATACTTACATAGGGCCTTTCATGAAGAGCCTTCCAGTGCCTTAGCACATTAACCCTCACTGTGCCTCCCTGGGCTGGGCCTAGAGCCTCCACTGGTGAAAAAGCAAAGGGACGGTGGGCTATCACCTCATTTCCATGGCAGGTTCCAGGTAGATTCTCAAAGTAGTTGAAACTTTACATCTCTCCCCTCACCTCCTCTCCCAGCAGATGTAGGCTATATCGGCCCCCTCTCCGAAGGTCCTTGGTGTTGCAATAGTGTCAACAACCAATTAGACAGAATACATGTGTATTGAGGGCACCAGGAGGCAGCCCTCACTCCTCTCAGGAGGAAAAACAGCACTTGTAAGTTTGAAATTTGATATATCATGAAATGCATCAAAGCAGTCATTATGGGAGTAATCTGAACTTTGTTGGAATTCCTTATGCTCACTTTATGGTTTAGTCTTGTTTTTGTTTGATTTATGTAAGAGGGCTACCATAATATCTGCAGTGATTAAAGCCTATAAATGTCTTTATCCCACTATGCGTTTGGGGCTCTCAACGTGGCACCTGTTTCGTCTTTTCTAAGTTTTACTTTGTACACCAACTTTGTGTCAAATATGATCTATTGTAAGTTATGGTTACCAAGAATTTTCTAATTGGTCACAGGGCTCCCTCCTAAATAACCTGGACAAAACTACATGATCTTTATCAATGTCTGACTGTAGACCAGAAGGTCATCTATTTGCTTCTCTTGTTTTAACCCGTGCCACTTAAAATATGGTCTGAGGACCATATGTGTGAGAATGACATGGGCCACGTTCTAAACACGAGGGTTCTCAAGGCCCCTTGAGACTCACACTCTCAACACCATGCCAGTTTGTTTGATGAATGCTGAGGTGTTCCTATGCTGCCCTTTGTAAAATTTCCTGTGCTTCCTTATTCCTGACCATATTAACTCTTACAGAGCAGACTGGATGGCCTCAGGCTGTCTCTTAAGCCCTGGTAGAACAATTAGCTCCAGGAGAAGACACAGGTACTGCAGCAGACAATACTCATTACTAAAGTCTCAGTGTAAAGGGAAGCAGGCAACAAATATATTGAATTCCCCCCACCGCCGATATTTTCTCCATCCTGCAATTGGATCTTGCCCATCTCCAAGGGCATGGAGAATTTACTCCACAGCAATGCCCTAGGACTCAGCCCTGTGAGTTTGATTCCCATGGTCTTTGCACTTGTCTTTCAGGCCTATGACTTTTCTTCTCTTGGAAGAGCTAAGCAGAGGGGCTGGGTTACATAAAAGAGCAGAAGTCACATGGGTTTGAGGTTGACATCTGAAGCTCTGTTGAATGCCCGCTGGCATATATCTGCATATAGGAATCAGATCCAGGAGTATTAGTGGCGGTCACATGCTTCTTATTCCAAGTTACCACTATTCACATTAGTTTACTAACTTCCTCTTCAATATTTATCATCCTCAGAGGGATCCAGGGCTCCTTAGGACACTGGAGGGTCAGGCAGACCTGAGCTGAAATTCTGGATCTGCCGCTGGCTCTTTGTGTGATCACATTCAAATTAGTTCAGGAACATATCTCCCTGGACCTCAGTTTCCTTGGTTGTGAAAGGTGAGTGAAGATAATAGTGTGTAACTCACTGGGTTTTGTTTTTATTTTCGGGTTTTTTTTTTTTTGAGATGGAGTTTCACTCTTGTTGCCCAGGCTGGAATGCAATGGTGCGATCTTGAATCACGGCAACCTCCACCTCCTCACCAGGTGATTTTAAGGGTAAATTAGATGATGCACTGAAAGCCAATGGCACATAGAAATGCTGAAGAAGGGGCAGTTGTTTATGAGGATGGGGGAGTGGCAGACTCAGACGCTGGAGGTAGAAATGGTGCCTGTGATCATGGTCCTTGTAGGTCCCTTGTAATACATGTCATCACCAGTAAGCAGCTCTAAGAGACCTTTTGGCTGTTTTTTTACTCCATGCAGATCTGATTACCATCTCTGACTTCAGGAATTTTCCAATTTAAGACAGAAAACACTTATTAACATAATAAAATAACCAGCATAAGACATTTTTAAAAATGATCTGGTAAATAGCCATATATGTGCCTGTTACAGTGTTGCCCAGCCGTCCTCCTCCCAGGCCTCCGGGAGAGAGGACATTACCTGAGCTCAGGACTAGCAGGCGGGCAGGAGGCGGGGAGGCATGGCTCAGCAGGTGGGGGGAGTTTTGGCAGCAGCATTCATAATCACCTTGTAGGTAGAGGTGGTGAGGATGGCCTTTCCCTCACCTACCCCCACCTTTCCCCTCTTTCGTTTTTATGCTAAGTCGTAAGTCTAGCTAAATACTTGTATTTAACTCTCCCTTGGGAAGGTATGACCCGGATCACACCCAAGGGGCTCTAAAAGTGCATTAAACAGAATCTGGCCTCAGGTTCCTATAATATGTGGGCCATAAGAAAAAATAAAAATGTGCAGGAAACATGGGCTATGCTTTCCTTTTCTTGAAACTATTACAGACATAAGATTCTTCTCACTCTGAAGTAAGACAAGAATTGGATATGCTTTCTCTAGAGGAATGGAAATAGTGCTTTGAAAAATCTATCCTACCTTGGTGGAAATTTTCAGTCATTCTTTTTCTTGGACTCTTTTTCCCCCTAAAGAAAAACATAGGTTCTAATGTATGGCTTATGCCTTCGAGTTTCTACTATAAAGGACTGGTAGGCGATATAGCAGGTAGGCAGGGCTGGGTTTTGTGCCATCACTCCTGGCCACTGAAAAAAGCCAAAGTCCCTTCTTAATAAAGCTCTGCAGACTCATTGTGGGTTAGAGCTTTCTAAGCTCCCCCTGTAGATTTCCTTAATGTTAGACTAGCCATGACAAGGAGCTGGTCACACCTGTGCCCCTACAGGCTTTCTGACTTGTCACTCCGGTGCTTGCTGGCACCCAGGAAACTGAACCGAAGCGGCTCACACTTGTCTTACCTTAAAACTTCATTTGTCAAACAGGATTGCACAAGGAAAAGGTCAGCACTTTATGTTCTGAGCACTTAACTTTAATCATTTCTGGAGGTGGACAGAATCTAAGAGGTCTTTAAATCAGTCCTTAAATGTAAGAGGAAAGGGGCGGGTCCTTGGATCAGAAATGAAAACTAGTGCTTGTGTCTTCCTCTTCTCAACCCTATTCCACTCCCACATACCGTTGCATCCTGGGAGAAACTCCATCAACATTCATTCAATCAATACCTCTTTCTTGAGCACCTACTATAGGTCAGACATTTAGTGAAGAAATAGCAATTTTTCTTTTTGAGGTTTATTTTGAAAATGTACCATCAAGTATTTTTATTATTATTTCTAATAACAAAAATGAAACATGATCATTGAAAAAAAGTCAAACCACACACAAAGCATACAAATGTGAAAGTTCTTTCCACCTTTTTTCCCAAGGGTAACAATTGTTAATCATTTATATAATTCCTCTCATCATATGCAAAGTTCTTTTTCCTGTTTAATATGCCACATTCTACAGTGCACCTTGCTTTATCCACTCAGTAAGCAACCACCTACTTCTGTGCACATCTGTATATTCACAGTTACCTCCATTTTTGTTTTCTCATATTGATCAATATTAGTCTTCCTTTTATTGGCTTACAAATAATGCTGCAAAGAACATTCTCGTGCTTATATCTTTGTGCTCTTTTGTGAGTGTATTTGTGGGATCATTATGGAAAAGTCGAATTGCTGGGTCTAAGGGTTTGTACTTGTAAAATCTTTAGGTACTTCTAATTTACTTTCCCTTAACATGGTGCTCATTGAAGACCCATCAGTGGCATACACAATTTGTGTTGTCTTTAACTATTTCCCACATGAAAGTAGCATATATTGGGGTCTTGGGACCCTGCTAAATCAATAACCAATTGCTACTCTTTGAGGAAATAATTTTCAGACATGCATTGAGCATCTGCTGGGGGTAGTGAGATGTGAGGTTATTGTTTTCCAAGGCCAGGGAGAGAGCTTAATCTATACATACACTGCATGCCACAGAATCAGCTAACCTTGTTCCTGCCTCCACCCTCAATGCTCATCCCCCACCTCCCACATTTCTGTTTAGGATTCACTATGGCAAGTGATTTAGGTATAAACAAATAACACTTACAAGGCAGCCCTCAAAGACCTTTCAAACTGAGCTGGGGAGACAGAACACAGATGGCTAAAAAACAAACTAAAAATACTAGTCAGTATATAAAAAGCAGCAAATAAATATAAATAGTAAGCATCGTTATAGCAGTCCAGAGGAAGGAAGGAAAACAGTGGGCTGGAGTGTTTGCGCTTTGTGGCAGAGACTCGGTGTTGGATCTGTGGAATTTCTCTAGGTGGGGGCTAGGAGTTGGAGGGGAGATAACTGTGAAAACTATAAGAACCAACAGACAGAAGAGAGATTCCATGAGAGAGTGGAAAATAGGGGAGAAAGGGCCCACTTTTATTTTGATAGTTGTGAGTGGGGTTTATAGTGTTCTGAGATTATTAGAGAGACTTGGCACAGATTCTTATTTATTTGTTTTTTGGAGTGTTGGGGGTGGTGCAGGTGGGTGGTTAAAATTTTGATAATCAGAAGAAAGCCTCCAGCACTCTTCTCAGGAAAAGAAAAATTGAATATTTGCAAATGCACACAAAATGTTGCTGTGATTTCAAGGATCCCTTCCTTCTACTCCAAGCTGAGACACTAGAATATATCTAAAAGGAGTTGCACCCAAGACAATCTATCCAGGAAAAATGTCAGCCAGGTGTATATATCACAGTAAAAGTAATTAAGCAATGTAAGACACAACCAGTATTCATATATTCACGAATCATCAGGCTCTGAAGTTGACTCGAAACAGGTGGGTAAACAATTTGGTAGGGCTGTGCTGGCACTTCAGACTTTTCCTCCAGGTCTCCAGCTATTCCAGTGTAAATTGGTGGAGGCAATTCTGTCTTTTTCGGACCTGAAAGAAGCCAAGCTCTCAAAAATGTGAATCAACGGGATTATTTACGCATGTATAACTGGAATCCACTCCAAGATGCCGATTTTGCTGCAGAAGAGATACTCTTGCTCCCCACCCCCTCCTTTCTTTTTGACAGTCAGTTAATAAAGACTCAACAATAAGCAGCTGCCAGTGATGTCATTTGGGACTTTGTCCACGGAGCTTGTATTTACAAGCTTGGAGCAACTACGGAGCCGCAGCCCAGAGAGCAAGTCTCCGCAAACTTGCTCCGCATTCACGGCAGGACTTCCCAGCCACTGTGGATGTTCAGGAAAACCGAATCTGTTCTCTTAGCGTGGCCTTTGAATGCTTCAAAAATAAACAGAGGATAACCAACCGCGGGAGGAAATTTTTAGCTGGAGAGAGTTGTTGCAGTTCCTGTGTCTGTCTCCAGGACTGTGATATGTGTTGACTGAAGAGCTAACTACAAGTAAGACTGTTGGGATTTTTTTTTTTTTTAACTATTGTAACAGTTTCTCTTATTTATACAGCTTGTTTTCCTTCTAAAGTGAGATGATGATGTTTACATATTTCTCCAGGCTCTTTCAGCTGTCACAGCAAGTATGCATTTGTTCTAAGTAACTGTAGGGCCCTAAAGTGGACTGGAATTAGGGGTAGAGGACCCCTTGTCTCTGAGAACAAACACCAGGATGAAGATGATAAGGAGATACTGAATGGCTAGTTCTCATTTGCCTCTGCAGGGAGGTCAGGTTTGGTTTTCAATTTGTTTTGTTTTTGTTTTTTAAAGAGATACAACCAACCAAAAAACTACTAGGTTGATCTAGAAAGTTTAGCAGACAACCATGAAGGCTATTTTTTCATGAACTGGTATGCTGCAGGGAGAACCCACTTTTTGTCTCTGATTCTTTCTGTGGTTTATGGATTTCTAGTGTGTGGATGTTGATGTTTATGGTCTCTCGTCCCCTCCTACCTATACCCTCTCCCTAAACACACACACACACACACACACACACACACACACACAGGCTCATTCATCCTCAGGAATGTGTATGTATCAAAAATATTTTGAAATTGAAACTGTTTGTATTTGGATTCTTTTCACATTGAGTATCTAGAGAAATGTTCAATGTTCTGACTTGTCTTCTGAGTTGGAACCCAAGTTAATGTACTACTGAAAAACGCAAACTTTGACACTCAGCTAGATGGGTATACAAAATCCACATGTTCTCTTTTGCCTGCCTCAGGGCTCTTTAAAACTCTCCAGATGTTCTCTGGGATTTAAATAGGAAGAGTGAGCTTCGTGTGTGCCGCCAGCCTGGACAGGAGCCTCTTATCCCACCTGCACCGGCTGGCCTGTGAGCTATTCTCTGTTGCCACCCGGGAGTCCTGCTGAAGAGCCCAGTGAAAAATTGTCTTTCTGTCCTTCAAGCTACCAGCTCTGCTCCTCAGTGCCTGCAGTTCAGCCTCTTGCAACCAGTAGCAAATCCCGGCTGATTCCTGCCCTCTAGACCTGACAGCCCGCTGCACGGATTGGCAAGAAGTGGCTGTTAGCCTGTTAGCTCCGCACGTGAACCCCATGACTCACTCAGGAGCCTGGCTTGCTCCTGAATTCAGCTGCTCTGTCACCAGCCCAGAAACATGGTGACAGCCTTCACTGCCTTTTCCTTGTGTCTAGTCTCAGAATTGTGAGAAGCCAGTGTCAAAAGGCCTCAAAATATTTGACTGTTTTCCAGGGAGTCCTAAGGTGGGTAACATCCTGCCTCTTTGTCAGCTCCAATTTTTTCCATCAGAACATTCTAGGCTTAGATATGTTTTGTGTATTAGAGCTCAGTGCTCTTTGCAATTCTTTGCTTAAAATAAGGGATTTGCTGCTAAAACAGATTTCAAACTATTCATCAAAGTTTATCCTTTCACAGAAGAAAACTTGGGGCACAAGGAAGAGAAGTGATTTGTCCAAGAGCACCCAGTAAGATGGTGGCAAATCCACAACTAGAAACTGCGCCTCCCGTGTTCATTCCAGCATGTGTCCCACTTCTCAAGTTCTTAAATATTGAAAAAGAAATGGGACCCACACGCGGTTCCTATGCTTTCCTGCAGGAAGAGGGCTATGTGCAGGTGTACAGATGAAGGTGGTCTGGCAAAGAGAGAACATTCCCGTTTTGTCTTTGGCTCTCATTACATTTCTTAAGGTGTCTGTTCCTCATTGTTGTCACTAGTAAACCAAAGAGAACTCTGTGATTTTTTACAGATAATGGCCTAAAAGCAAATGGAGCAGCCTCAGCAGCTGAAATAGTTCAGAAGGCATTTTGCACTGGGTAGTTTGGGATACCTGAGGTGATTCCCAACTCTGATACTCAGTGTTTATGCTTTACTTCCAAGTCTCAGACTTCTTCTTATGGCCGCAGCTTGCTTTGCTTTTCCTCTTTTGGGCCCCTCTTTCCAGTGGAACCTTCTCTTCACTTCTTCATTGATTCCTCCTTCCCACTTCATTCTCTCACTGCAGCCTGGACCTCAGTTTCCAGTATTCAGCTAGATCCCATACACCCGTCCATTACCCTTCTCTCTGGAGCTTTCCTTGCCCCTGACATTCCTACCTAGGGTGTGGGGGCCTTCCTGGACTCTCCTGGTCCAAGTGGTGATTCACTTGTTTGGACCGTCATGGTATCTTGTGCCAGTTTTTGCCCTGGGATCTGGAGCTCTTTGCCATGTTGTTAAATACCTCTTTCCATCGAAAGCAAGGGCTGCTTGCTATATAATACTTCTTATAGCTACAGCACTTAGCACAGAGTAGTTATTTAATGTATTATGCCAAATAAATGAATGAATTAAATATCCATTTTCCTGCCGCAAACACCCAAGCCTCAGCACTTGGTTGGCAAAATTATCACATTACTGAGCTGATTGGCTTTAAATTCTTCTTCACTGTGGTTGAAGGCCCTTGATGCCAGACTTCTGAGCATGAAGACAGGGATATTCTTGATGTGATGCCTGGCTGTCTTCCCTGGCTCATTTCACTCTACTCCACAGTGTGGACTTAGAGCTGTCTTGGGGATTCTGGGCCTGGCGGCTCACCAGGGTCTTCACTATGCAGCACAGCACAGTGACTGAAGACTTGGGCTCTGGAACCGGGCTGCCCAGGCTCAAGTCCTGCTTCCGCCACTTGCTGGCTTTATGATCCTGGTTAATTCACTTAACTTTTCTTTCAATTTCTCCTCTTTAAAATGTGGATAAAGACAGTGCCTCCTTCATGGGAAGATGGAGAAGGATTAGATATCTTAATGTAGCTAAAACAATAGGCACAATGCTAGGCATACATTAAGTGCTAATGAGTATTAGCTACTATTATTATTTATCTTGCAGACGCCCACGTCCCACCCCAGACTTACTGAATCATGACCTCTAAGGTGGGATTCAGATCCAGCCATGGTTAAAAAGTTCCTCAGATGATTTCAATGGGAATTACTGGCCTAGCTACCAGGAGCTGCTCTCTATTACTGAAATATGCTGGGCTCGTATGTTCTTCAGCACATCTACACCTTTGTGCTCCTGCAGTACCTCTCCACACACTCAGTTTATCCTCCATACCTTGCATGCAGCTCCTGTCCTGTGAGCAGCTTTTCACATCCCAGTCACCACAGGTAGGTGTCCCTGTGCACCATGGGACTCCATCCGCATTGGTTCACTGCATGTCTGTTCCTTTCTTCAGCCTCTGTGTCTCATGAGGGCACACCTGCCAACTGACTCCCCAAACTTAGCACCATGCATGACACTGCCCTTAGGGAATTACTTATTGAGTAGATGGATGAATACTCCTCACTGAATGCCTTCATTTCCACTTGACTCCTGCCCTGTGCCTACCCCTTTCCCATGGTGGCACCTGTGAGCCTTGCTTCACTCTCGAGTCCCAGCTTTGCCTGTGCTCCTCCCTCAGGTGGTGTCTCCCTCCCTACTTAAGAGAGAAGACTGCGGTCCTGCATTCTGAAATCCTTCTATGTTCCTTGGCTTCATCTGACAATGTTCCTACTCCGTCTCCCCGCTTAACTTCTCTCAGATGAAGAAACGGTCACACCCCATGGTATTCTATCTAAACTCTGTTGGGATGCTTACACTGCATAGCCCCATTTTGAAAGTATTTCTTTACCTTCTGCTGCTGCCACTAGATTCTAGTGAATTTGAGATAGGGTCGCTGCCAAATTTGAGTTGCCAAATTTGTAATCTCAAGTGTAATTTATAATCTCAGCACCTGGCACACAATGAGTTCTCAATAAGTGAAAAAAATGTATGGATACATGGTTGATGGGCACAATAAAAACAGATTTAAAATGTTTTCTTCCAACAGCAATCACTATTGAGTGGTTACTGTATACCAGGCAGGCTTCCAAGCTCTGTGCTCATGCTATTTTATTATGATCATTGTATTCATTGTCTAAGCAAAAACGCTGATGGTCAGAAAGGTTAAGTAATGTGTACAAGTCACATGGGTAGGTAAGAGGCAGAGGCAGGATTTGAACCCACAGCACATATTCTTTTTTTTTTTTGAAATGGAGTTTCACTCTTGTTGCCTAGGCTGGAGTGCAATGGCATGATCTCCACTCACTGCAACCTCTACCTCTCAGGTTCAAGTGATTCTCCTGCCTCAGCCTCCTGAGTAGCTGTGATTACAGGTGCCTGCCATCACACCCAGCTAATTTTTGTATTTTTAGTAGAGATGGGGTTTCACCATGTTGGTCAGGCTGGTCTCAAACTCCTGACCTCAAATGATCCACCCACCTCAGCCTCCCAAAGTGCTGGGATTACAGGTGTGAGCCACTGCACCCAACCCCACAGCGCATACTCTTAACCTTTCATTTTACCCCTTTCTGGATATGGAGGCCTCATGAGCCTCACATTCACCCACAATGACTTTTTGGTCATTCACATCTGCCGCTGATTGACTGCACTGGCAGAGCAGTATAGCAGATTAATACATCCACCCATTCAAAGTGGCGATTCACATTTTCTAGTCTTTGCAAAGTGTCTAACGCCTATGCCCAGTCCTTTAATATTTTTGTTTTTCTTTTAATCTCAGATCTGAATCTATTTTTTTTTTTTTTTTAGACGGAGTCTTGCTCTGTCACCAGGCTGGAGTGCAGTGGCGCAATCTCGGCTCCCTGCAACCTCTGATTCCCTGGTTGGTTCAAGCTGTTCTCCTTCCTCAGCCTCCCAAGTAGCTGGGATTACAGGCATGTGCCACCACGCCCAGCTAATTTTTGTATTTTTAGTAGGGAGGGGTTTCACCATGTTGGCCAGGATGGTCTCAATAGCCTGACCTTGTGATCTGCCCACCTTGGCCACCCAAAGTGCCGGGGTTACAGGCGTGAGCCACCGCGCCCGGCCAGACCTGAATCTTTTTGTAGAGTAGCCCAAGTTTATGGTTAAACATCAAGATTATTTACATTCTTGGTTTGGGTCTTGGTAGGCCTAGTAAAGTTTGGTCAAGAGTGTAATCCAGGGATTAGATACAAAGAAAAAATTGGAAATAATGATTGGCCATTTGGTTGGTCCCTAAAAATGATTGCCTAAGGAAACGGTAGCATTTTCTGAAAGTGGATTTAAATAGCCAGAAGGGTTTAGTCTGAACGCTCTGGCAAGTCATGGACCCAGTTAAGCACAAAGTACCTTATAGCCTTTTTCTCCAGTTCTCTAACTCTACAAGGTTTAATGCCTTTGGAATTTTGGATTCCCAATTGTCCTTCCTTTATAGATGAAATAATAAATCTCTCACATACATAGAACATTACCCACACATTTACAATGCCCCAATACATACTTGCCTAATGAAGTGTATCGTGTCAGTTTGGAAGCCTCAATTACACAAGGTACTTCCCCGTAGTTACATAAATTAATCTTGGTATTTTCAGGGCAAGAAACCAGATCTCTCCTTTTAGAAATCAACTTTACCAGATTAGTGATTCCTTTGAGGAGAATTTGGATGCATTGTAGAAGCCCAATGGACTGAGTTCAAGAGGAAAGAGGAGAGTCCCAAGCCCATTTTGGAGCATAAACTGGGAATAATAACATGGCAGATAAATATTACAGTGTTGAAAGAAGAGCTGTTAGTTCTGAAATGTGGGAACAAGTGTTGCTGCCGAGACGCATGTCTGACAAACCGCTCCATAAAGGCGACTTGCTTCATTTGGCAAATTGAATCTAGAAACATAGAACTGATCCAGGCCAGCCCAAAAGGCATTTCTCAAATGGTTTCCATTGTCAGTGCTAACTGGTTTTGTAGCAACTTAAAAAGTCAAAGTAATACCTGCTCATAAATTAGAAAATCCAACAATAGTAAAGTGTTTATGTATCTATGTATATATATGAATATTAGTACTAAACAATAGCTCTAATATGCTTATATATATATAAACATTGAGTATATCTCTCTATATGTGTATATATATGTGTGTTTGTGTATATATGTAAAATCTTACAGTCTCTTGGGCCACCCTCTCTACCCCATTTCTGAGTTGTTTTTTTCTTCAGCTGTTTTTATGTCATATTCCCAAATCACATGTTCCTGTGTGTATGTCAAAGTACTACTTCTTTATTATTATGGTAGATTGTAATATATCTTTTTGTACCTCCCAGAGCATCCCTATTCTTCAATATAATTATATCGCAGTTTTAATTAAATGTATAGTGCTTATTTTTGTCTTGATTACAAATATTGTTTACGTTGAGTCAAATCATTATGATCACATCTTTATGTTAACATTTTTTCCTAAAGTTATTGCCTCATTTTTAATATTTACTTAGTTTTCTAAGACCCTGTTGCTGAAGTTTCCCAGTTGCTCCAACAGTCCTTTGACAAATGTGTCAAATACAATCTCCTTTTAAAACATTCAGCTTCTGTGAATAGTTATATTCTCAAGTCACCATGTTCTTTTTTTGTCAGTTGCCAAGGAGGATACGTTAATTATTAGTTGTGCCATATCAGAAACAATTTAAAATGCCTGCCTCCAATGTTTCTTTTATTCTCATTATAGCCAATTACTCATATTTGGGTAAATAGAAACGATCTGGTTTATTGTAGTTGGTAAATAGCAATCATAATTTGGTTTTATAGTCTCATGAATACTCAATACATTTCAATGTAAGAAATATCCTTCCTTTCTGAGTACCTTTTACATCTAGTATAGCTTCATCAGAGGAAAGCAAATGATACCTCATGTAATGTTATTTTATGAACCACTAAATGAATGCTCAAAATGACATTTATTTCTTTCCTTCCTGATTATTCCCCACTTATTCTTTCAACCTAGAATTATAGAATCAGGAATGTGAGATGTTTTGTTATTCAGAGTAGTTAAAATAGTTTACTTAAAATAATGTGAAACTTTGCCTTTAGAGACGGTGTTCATGGAGATTGCCAGTAGAGGGCCCTGTTAAACTAAGTAAAATTTCACATACAGGCCAATTGCCAACAGTTACAGCCACCCTGTTAAACAAGCTCTTGTTTTTAGGATTCCTGATTAATAGCAGTAAAACTGTGAAAATGATTTTTTAAAGTGCATCGTATTTCTTTCTATAAGGAAAAATTGGATATCTTAACTTTTCATTCTCATTGTTTTCTTAAGAGGAAATTGGATAATTCGAATAGATCATTAATAAGCCATCAACCAAACCAGGGCTGTGGAGGCCTAGTCATAAAATCTCTCTAGGACATTTATTTTGGAGTTGGGGCCCTGGGCTCTGAGCCTTTGGGGAACCCAGTATTGACTGTTGAACATGGTGGAGAGAGATGACGGCTCTCTTGACCTAGGCACAAGTTATACTTGCTGCCTACATTTCAGCGAGCCTTACTCTCAACAAAAGTGGGTTTTCTATTCTCTGCAGCTGGACAAGAATCTTCTCACTCTATGGTGAGGCCTCACTTTGGGCACAGCAAAGAGAATCTAGACCCTGAAAGCTGGGAGCATGTCATGTTCTCCATCTCACCCACTTTCCAGTCAAGGAAACAGTGGTGGGAGGAGCAGGGTAGTACAGAGCTGTTCTCTTCCTACCTGCGGGCTTCTTTCCAGCTCCTCTTACTCACCCAAATCTCTCCTTCTGGGGAAGGTTCTCTTCTCCCCACTCTATCCTCCTGGGTGCAACTTCTTCTCAACCTAAACCACACTTCCTGAGGAAGGCTTTCTTTACTTGTGATGTACTCTGGTAGCTCCATCTCTTTGTTTTTCATAGCACTTATCACCAGTATAATTAAATATATCATCAACTATTTGATTAAGAACGTCTCCCCATCTAGGCTGTTACATTCCGCGAAAGCAGAGCCTGTGTCTGTTTTGCTTGAAATCGTAACCTTAGGACCTAGAACAGTGGCTGGCCCACAGCAGGCGTCCATCAAATACTTGGTGAATATATGAATATACACAAGTTTTCTGATTTTTAAATTAGTACTTTCTCTTCTCCATTTTTATACTTATGAAAACATTCATGTTTATATCTCATCTGATGGCATTCAAATCTCGTGGCAGTCAAAATGTCTGTGGACTTGGGGCACAAAGGCTTGGCATTGGGTTTTATACCTAACTTTCAATAAGTGAGTGAGTACCTCTTTATTCCCCATAGTACAAGAATCAGTATTCATGGCATTTGTCCAATGGGGGCTCTATAGGTATGAGAGCAAATGAATAAGAAAATGGGCAAGGATTTCTTTTATTCTCTCATTGATGAAGACAAGAGGAGTGGGAACAGATAGATGTCTTGAGCTTAGTAATGTGCCTTTTTGTTTCCTACATTGGGCTAGAGATTTTCTAGAGCCCTGTATGCTGTGAAACGTTCTTTTCCTGAGACATCATGGTACATTAGACCAGGATTTGATCTTTGGAGTCAATTAATGCAGACAGTATAATGGAAGGCATATAACTACAGCTCTTACCCATGTGGCATTTATCCTTGGATATCCCTGGGTTCTGATCTCTGTTCTGAACTCTACTGACTTTGGGCAAGTTATTTAACCTTGTCAGGCATGATTTCCCCATCCATAAAATGTAGTAATTTCAACAGTAGCTGGGTGAGGGGTTCACGCTTATAATCTCAGTGACTCACGCTGATGTGGGAGGATCACTTGAGGCTGGGAGTTCAAGACCAGTCTGGCCAACATAACAAGACCCCATCTCTAAAAAAACAATTTTAAAAACTTAGCCGAGCATGGTGATGTGCACCTGAAGTCTCAGCTACTCAGGAAGTTGAGACTGGAGGATAACTTGAACCCAAGAGTTCCAGGTTGCAGTAAACCCTGATTGTACCACTGCACTCCAGGCTGGGAGTTTCTTAAAAAATCAACAGTGATTTTGCCCAGTATTTATTAAATGTGTATGATGTGTCTGACCCCATTGTGCTTTCTATTCATATTGTCTCATGTAATCCTTACAACAGACCACTAGATAGACGTTATTATTAATCCCAGTTTTTAGATGAAAAACCAAAGTACCAAGAGGTTAATATGTTCCAGATCACACAGTAATTATTTGAGCCACATATTTAGATTATATTACCTTCTTACGGGGTCATCGTGAAGAATAAATGAGATAAGCTACCTCAAGTGCCTGTACCAAAATAGACTCACAGTACATGTAAGTAGCATTAATACATTATTAGTAATACTATTAATACGTATTAATAATCCTGTTCTCATTATTGGCTCCTATCATTGAGGATGATGTAGGCCCTTGTACGTCAGTGACTGTCTTAGGGCAACGAGAGAGGTGAGGACAGCACTGTGTGTCCCAGGTTTAGGAAGTTGTTCAATCCTAATGTCAAATGTCAACAGTTCCCTTTACTCAGTATTTTGGCACAAATGAGTATTTGCCACTCCAAAACAACTGCAAAGAAAAATGTCCACCCCCAACACCCTGCTGGGTCATGAGTGCTTTTATTATGTTCCCGCCATATGGGATTTTTTTTTTTTTTTTTTGCTCAGCACATTGCATCTGTTCATGTGATGCCCCTGGCTTTATCATCTCTGCATTTCATTTGGCAAAATTGTCAAATCCTGTGGTCTTCTGTGTGTGTAGAACTGCTAATTTGAAGTAGAGTAGAAGCAGACAACGGAGTCAGAAGGGTGTAGGGAGGATGTGACTCCTTCTATAGGGTCTTCATTCAATACCCTTTTTCTGTAGTCCTGGCCCATCTTCCCTGGCCGCCCCCTTCCTCTTTCACATATCTGTGTCTATTCCACCTTATTTCTCAATCTTCTGTCTTCATTCTTCCCTCTACACAATTTGCATCTCACCTCTCCTATTTTCTCCTCCCTTTTGCTCTTATTCTCCCTCCTCATCTTCATTTATCTCTACTGCTCCTCCTCTTCCTCCTCTCCAGAGCAAAGAAGGGACCATGGTCAGTGTTTCTCAATGAACCAGAGACCAGAGAAAAAGACCACCTCTCCATAATCTTCAAATGCCCTAGGACTTTATTATAATGCTCATCTCATTAAACAAAGAACACATCCACATTACAGGCCAAACGAAAGGGAGACCAAAAGGAGCAAGCAGCGTGGTAGAGTGGAGAGTAATCTGAACAAAGAAATTGAACAATTCTGTTTGTAAAATCCTGCCATGAGCCAGCTAAAGGACATAAGATCAAGTGTTCCCATCTGCAAAGTGAAGGGGGAGAAGATGAGATGGTCCCAAGGCCATTTCTGGTGCTGTGATCCTGTTATTCATAGTCACACGATGATTGCAGCCTGATTCACAACACAGGCAATTATCAAAGCACCAAGGAGGAAAGCCTCCACCTCAGGGCAGTGGGCTCAGGGCTGGGCTACATGCAAGGGAAGGCTGGGGACCCTGGCAGTGTCTGTGATCCCAGAAGTCCCCTGTTTTCCCAAAGTGCCGAGGTGATTCGTCACTGCACAATGCTGTGTGTCCTCACAACAGATGTTAAAGGATCACCCTTGAAAGGGTGTTTCTCCAAAGCATCTAATTATAACCTCTACAGAAGATTAACAGATGTTATAATTGTCTTTCTCCTTTGATTAAATAGTTTCTGCATGAGTAGCTTTCTTAGATTTTCCTTCTATGTTTTGTATGATCTTATAAGGAACTGACATGTGTCTTCAATTTTGTAGAGATAGTTCCTCAACAGGCTTGGTAAGAATCTGCAGACTCATAATTTCATTATCTCTCTCTCTTTCGTTCATATGTCTTTTTATACATAGAAAACCTGGGCAGGCGAGGGCTGTGCTTGTGTAGTCTGAAGTATGGTTATAAAGGTGTCCTGGTGGTAGGAATATGAATGTGGCCAAGAAGCTGGCCTCTCTCTTTGCTATTTGTGGAGGTGACTGATGCTCATGAATGTTATCTAGGAAAAGCTGTGCCAAATGGGAAAGGAAATTTCAGCAAACTGTGCACCAACCAAGCATTCCAGGTGCCAAGAGTGCAAATGAGTGTGTGTGCAGAGAGAAAAAGCGCATTCATGATGTGAATGTCTGCAGATTTCTCTTACGATATTTGTTTTGGAAAGACAAGCCATCAGCCAGGAGCATTATCAGCACCAAAAATATTATTTTCATTTCATTATTTAGAACCTAGAATTCTCTCCATTGCTAGGCGTGTGGTTTGTATTCTGTTGCTCATTTATTTTACCTTCTAATGAGCTTATCAGGAAGGATGATGCCGCTAACTACAGGAATAAGAAGACTTCTTTCTCATTGTCTCATTGTCCAAATGAGTATGTTCCTTCTTGAGAAGAGAAAATTATAAGGAAGGATTTCAGACATTGGATGAATTTATGGACAGTAAAGATGAGAGGAACGGAAAGAAGAAATACTCAGATCTTTTAGAGGGATCTGCTTAATAATAGTCTCCATCTCTCCATACCCAAAAGTCTGAAACAGACTCATAAATCAAGGCAAAGATCACTCCTTAATCAGCCTGAGGGCAGAGAGCAACATAAGCAAAATAAAATTTGGCTTCACTGAATACATTAGCATTAAACTTTGATTGAAATAAAAAAGAAAGATTCTTGAGTTTGTTTATCAAATAGGTCCTATATAAATTCAATCTGCACTTTCATCTGCACTTGCTAAGGAAGAGAAGGGAAGATGAGTATTTTCTTAGTGTACAATCTACGCTGAATACACATGCTACTGGAAAAGGGGAAAACATTTATCTTTATGGGTTTCATAACACAGTGGGGAGAAGGGGTTAATCCCACTTGGGGTGTTTAAAGAATACTACACACCAGTCAGTAGGATTAAGTTCCAAATGAATGATCAGAGGTTTGACAAATTAAAAGATTTTGTAAGTAGGTGACTAGAATCATGAACATTCTACAGTCCATATCATATTAGAAATGGCTAAATAAATTAGATTTATTTGGGACATTTGGAAGAGGAAGATGTTTAACCTTTTTTATTGAAGTATAAAATACATACAGATAATTGCACCTAAGTATAAAGCTTGATACATTTTTATAAACTGAATATACCCATATCACTAATCCTCAAACAAGAAATATTGCCAGCACCTTAGAAGCCTTCTTCAAATTCCCTTTTAGTCACATTCTCTAAGGTAACCACCACACTGACTTCCAGTGGCTTAGATTAATTTGGCCTTCTGTGTACTTTATCTAATTGGAATCACACGGTATGTGTAATTTTGTGTCTGGCTTCTTTCCTTCAAATTATGTTTGTGTGATTCATCCATATTGCTGTGTTTAATTATAATTTTATGCACATTGTTGTATAATATTCCACTGTGTGACTCTGCCACCATATATTCTTCCTACTGTGCATGGGCATTTGGATATTTTCCAGTTTGGGACCATTACACATAGTTCTATTATGAATATGCTAGCACATGTCTCTCATGTCTCTTGATGAACAAATCTACACATATATGTTGAGTGTGCTTGTATAATTGCTACACATAGTAATAATAGACTATCTCAGATCTAATGCCCAACAGTCTTCCAAGGGGACTGTACCAATTTATATTCCCAGGAACAATATATGAAAGGAAGTGTGGTATTTTAATTTACTCAAGAAAGCAGCACTATGACTAAGAATGGAAGTTAAAGAGAAGTCATTGTGGTCTAATATTAGGAAGAACTTTTGTTCATTTAGAAACAAGGTGAGAACTTATGAAAAAGGTTATTTTCCCTGGAAGTCCTCAGACAATGCTGGAATGGGCTTCATTGCAAAGGCTGGTAAGCTGGAGGATTCCAAGGCCATTTTGATCTATAAGCCTTGCATATGCAATATAGTGAGCTCCAGGGAAATTTGAAGATGAAAGAAAATGAAGAGGACATTGTGGTGGACCAGATAGTCAGACTGTAGAAGATCAGATTTAAGCCAGAGCAATTACACAGGCAATACTGACTCTGTGAGTAGAGGAGAGCCATTCAAGGAAGGGAGACAGTGGTGGAATTGAGTGAGGTCATAAAAAGAGACAATGTTAGTCAGTGGAAGAAAGAAAAGAGTTTTGCATGCAAAAGCAGGTTCATTATAGAGTCCCAGTGGAACACAGGGTGAAGCAGTTCATGCTACCGAATGCTTAGAACCAATTATGAGAATTGTAAAGCAAAGCAGAGACGTTTGATCAGCTCTGAGAGAGATCAAGTGATGCTCGTAAGATGTCCTGGGGAAGAGCTGTTCCACAGGGAGGTGGCCAAATAACACCAAGACAACAAGAACACTTTCAAGGTTGCAGAAAGTTTACCAAGACTCGTTGGTAGCTATGCAGTGCTTCAACTTCTGCTCTCATCTCCTCCATACCTAGATCCCTCTGACTCGTAACTTCAGTTCATGTGTGACTTCAGTTTCCTCCTTTTCCCTAGAACAACTCCTGGTACCTCTTCACAGCTGATTTCTTTTATAGGGACCCCAATCACCAGCCCATGGTACCTGATATTGACCAAGCACCCCAACGAACTTGGTTCTTGTCATTGCCAATTTCCCATTGTATCAGTAGGGTCAACGTATCCCATACTTGGCAAAGAGTTATTTTGGATCCAATTCCATCTGACTTTATTTTGTATCTTTCACTTTATTTTGATGCTGTATTTCATTATTTCTAATAGACATGAGAAATATATTGTATAAGTCAGTACTAGGAACTGATCAGAGTACTAAGAAATCACTGGGTCATAACTCCTTTGTACTTCAACTGCCGGGAAGCTCAGAGCCAAATTGACATGTGTAATTACCAATGTTCTGTTGGTTCATATACCTTACCTTGGCAATATTTTTCTCTCATCTTTACTTTGTACTTTGTGGCAAAGCAGAATTTTAAGATGGAATCTAAGATCCAGGTCCCCATTGTGCGATTCCCTCCCCGAGTGAGGATAGAACCTGAGAATATGACAGATATCACTTTTGTGATTAGATTGCATTATACGGCAATTGTGGAAGGACTTTTGTAGTTACAATTACGGTCCCTAATCAGTTGACTTTGAGTGAATAAAAACAGGAGATTTTCTTGAGTGGGCCTGACCTAATCAGGCAAGCACCTTACAAGATTGTCTAGAGGTCAGAAACTAGAAGCCTCAGAGATTCTGCTGCTGGCCTCGAAGAAGCAAGTCATCATGAGCTTTACAGCCACAAGCAAGGAAATAAATTCTTCCTCAAACCACATGAGCTTGGGAGAGGACCCAGAGCCTCAGATGAGACCCCAGACACCTGAGGTCTGTCACTTGACACGTTAATTTTAGCCTTGTGGGAACTGAGTAGAGGTTCCAGCTAAGCTCTGCTCAGATTCCTGGTTCATAGACACTGTGAGATAATAAATGTGTATTATTCTAAGCCACTAAATTTGTGGTAACTTGTTACACAGCAATAGATAACAAATATATACATTTTTACCATCTCTAGTTCTGTATATAACTCATTTATTATGCATATAGCCTCTTTAATTATTTTTGGAATTTGATCAAAATTGAGCGGGTTGAGCAATAAATTAGTGTCCTAAGTCCCGTTACTACTGCTCCAGGGTGACTAGGGATGATGCTATCTCCTTCATGGCCTCAGGCTCCTTCCTGCTTCTGTGATTTGGCTCCAGCCCACACTTCTACTTGGAGTGTCTTCTATCCTCATCTCCACCTATTTAAACTCCATCTAAGCTTAGAGGCCCCGCTTCAGATCCACAACCACCATCATTCCTGGAATCTGATTTTTTGAGTTCTTTTTCCTCCCCCTATTTCCGAATCCCTGCAGTTGTGGTTCCCAAGTTTGGGCTGACAACATTAAAAATGCAGATTCCCAGCATTCCTTCCCTGCCTGACTGCCCCAGGAATTCAGGTTCATTATGGAGTTTTTGAAAGCCTTTAATAAGTGACGCTTCTGGACAGCTAGGTTTGGCAACTCATCGCTCTGCCGTACTCATACCAGTCGGCTCTGCCTAGAGCGCCCAGTGCGATTTACTGCCTGTGCTTAAGGTTTTTAAAACTCATAGTCCACCTCTAATCTGGACAGCATATTGTATATTCCTGTATTTATCTTGACCCTAATTTTATTATTTTCCCACTTATATCCTCCCCGTTTATTTTTTATTTATTTTATCATTTGGTTTTTGTGTGTATTTTTGTAAGTAATCACAAATCCTTTTGGGGAATGAGGTTGGAAATAAGTACATAAACAGAAAAAGAATGTACTCTAATACTTTAATGTGCATGAATCTTGTTTCCCTGACAACAGTAAAACTTTTTAAAACTTGGGCTCTGACTTCTACTTGCTTCATGCCCTCATGATACTTTGGACAATTTGAGCATATAGCAACAGTGTTCAGAAAACTAAAGATTGATGGTTGGACGGATAAGAAAGGGATCTTGTTCTGTAAAAAGAGTGTTCATTCGTCTGCTTTCTTTCCCCCTCCTGGCTTGCCCCACCTGCTTCTCAATCTTTTGAAGCATTGGACAAAGAATTGCTCTTTTTCCTAGACCCAAGCATTCCAGGTTAGCACAATGCCTAGATAGGGTTCATTATGTCTCTGAGTTTTCATGTGCCTGAAATGGCTTTACACCAAGTGTTTTTTTGTTGTTGTTGTTTTGGTTTTTTGTTTGTTTGTTTTGTTTTTGCCTGCTAGTGCTGGGAACAGGCACATTCTAGGCATAGGGTGGGGGAATCCCTCAATCATTGAGCACTGCCCTTTCCTCTTCCAAAGCCCCACTGAATGAGCCACATTCAGGATAACCGTGCCCTTATGTCAAAGCACACATTGCGTGATCTCCCTTGAAACTCTATAGCGCAGCTTGTATATCTGGTAAGTGGAGTATACATGAGCAGAACGGCAGGTTTATCACACAGAGCTGAAGAATGCTCCAGGGAAATTCTACAGAGGCAGTCATTGTGGAAAATCTGATAAATTATACTCTTCTAAATACTCCTTTTAAGCCCTTTCTACCGTTTTGAAAATATATAATCTCTTGGGCATAATGAGTTTCCTGACTCTTTCTCTCTCCTGTCCTTTCTGCAAATCTGTTCTGATACTCTTCAGTGGGGGCACTTTTTCACCTTTGGCTTCCTCTTGGATGTACTTCACTGTATCTGAAGATCTGAGCTCAGCCAGTTGGGCATGGTTAAGATGTATTCTGAGTCTGTGTGTTTGTGTGTGTGTGCTCATACATGCAAGGCGGGGGTGGGGGGTACGTGTGTGCATATGAGCACATGGATTTGTGTTTCAGCATTTCTGGTTTTGCCCTGTCAGTTAGACAAAACCAGAATGTTATTTTGTTCAGGCTCAGATTTCCAAATTAGACTAATCAAATCTAGTACCATAACAAACCAAAATAATTTCAGGGCATTTTTAGCAAACAGTATCAATCTTCTACAAAAACAACAGTATTTTCCTGATGAAGAGGTTTGTGTATCATTTTCTCCAATGTCATTGGGGTTATGCTTAAGCCATTATATATCTTTTATCATTGTAAAAGGTAAGTGTTTGGACTGCTGAATCCTACCTCTCCCCTCCTCCCTTCTATGCTATCTTCTTGTAAGGTACAAAATTCTCACACTTAACTTCAAAATGTTTCAATTTTGTTTCTTAGGCCAGGTGGATATATAGTAGTGAGTGCCAATGAAAGCGTTATAACAAGGTAGATTGTTAGAGCTCACATCTAGCAGCGGGTGCTAGGTAGCCACTGAGGTAGATTTGACTTGGAGCCTGCCCTTGTAGGATGGCAGAGCCCACAGGCAGATATGCAACCTATCAAACTCTGCATCATGATGCTGATCAATGGAAACAAATATGCATATTTTTAGAGGCCGTACCTGTCTATCAGTTTCCGTCATCTTCTTCACTCTCTGTCTTGGATGGCAGCTTCCTAAATCTGTGCAAACTATGGGCAGAGGGAAGTAGAGGACCAAACGCATCAGCCAGCTTCTGCTAGCTAGATGCATCTTGTTAATTTGGTCACCCAACTTGGCTATTTCTGCATCTCCTGTCACACTGACTTCAAGCAGAACTAGGCAGGCAATCTTGCCAAGAATAGCATGAGCAAAAGCTTTAATATTCTAAAAGAGATAATGAAGAAAAATAGATGAAGAAAAAACTCACTGTAGCTTGAGATTGTCCGCACTAGCTGCCTCTGATATTTGGTTCTACATGTCTTTCCTTTTGAGTGTCCCTCCCAGTGCCTAATCAGGACTTTGTATAAGCCGTCGTTTTGTAGGGACTCAAGGGAGTTCTGTCTTCCTGCATGCCTTAAACAGACTTTCAAAACTATGGAGAACTACCCTTAAGATGAGGCTGTGAATAACATGGGGTCATGGGAGTTCTGGGTTAATGATATTGATCAGAGTGGCTTGCAAATGAATTATTCTGTAGGCACGGGAGACTTTGAGATGTGAATTTGATTCTGAAGGCAGATAGTTACATTTCTGGGAAGTTGTGGGCATCATTCTCTGCCTTTCTGAACTGAAAGTATAAGTAATCATTAGGGTAGAATAGGAAGGAGACAGTGATTTAGATTAATAGAAGTTTGGTTGTATTTGAAAGGAAAGGGCACTTTTAGCTATTTATCCTAGAAAACAGTTCATCCATTTGTGTGAAGAGGCATGCACAAGAATGCACACTGCAGTAGCATCTGCAGTAGTGATAAGTTATTTGCCAGTGAAGTGCCCATCAACAGGGAAGGAAAGAATCAAACAAACAATATTCCATTCACACCGTGGAGCCCGAGTCATCATTAAAGAATTGAAGAAGAGCTATTTGTATCTTGACATGGAAAGACCTCTGTGGCATATTATTAAGTGGGGAAAAAATCCAATTGTCAAGAAATATGTAAAATAGGATATCATTTATGTTTATTAAAAAGTTTACATATTAAATATGTACATGTATTTTCCATGTAGGTTTCTACATAATTTTAACTTTTAACTTTAAGAAGATTCATGATTACTTTTGAAAAAGAATGATATATTGTGTGTGTTTGTGTATACCCATGAATATTTGTGTATATTTTAATAAGAGAATATTCTGAAGGAATATTTCATGGAATAATGAAAAAGAGATTTATTTTTTCCAAATAAGTAACCCGAGGTAACCAATGGTAATATAAAAGAGGAATGAAATCTGTTTTTCTCTGGGTGCATCAGTTTCCAGACACGGCAATTTTAATTTAAGATACAAATCAAAGCTGTTAAGATACAAATCATCAGCTATTTCTAAGTAGGCGTGAAGCAGCATAAGTTATTTGCAAAGAAATACATTGCTCAGGAGTTTAACTTCATTTCAAACAAGATAAGCTTGTTCTAGATATTCAGTACTGGGATAGAGATAATCAGATAAATGAGCTGTGGCTTCTGTCCTTGAGGGGAACCAATCTAGTGGGAAAGACAGACAAGCAAACACCTACCATTTACTGGTGAGTCCACACTGTAATACTCCAAGACTGAATGAAGTACTCCAGAGGGGAACAAGTTGTAGACACACAAAGGAAGAAACAAGTATTGATTGTTTTTAGGGAAATAAAGATACAGTTTTCATAAGGAGCATGTGAGGCTGATTTTCTATACCCCAAATTTGGTAGATTTTGTAGGTCTTTTGGTAGACCTTCATTTCCCACAGCAGAAATAAAGATGCAGAAGGCTGAAGGCCTGGGGCCATAATGATGGTCAATAGACTTGAGGTTTTGGTACTGATGAAAAGTTCATTTTGCAACTTAGAAGTGATAATATTAGACTGAAATAATGCTATTTGATGTAAAGCTTCCAGTGACCTACAAAAAGAGGCAATTTTATCTGGTTACTTTGAGTAGCTAACATTTCTCGTACACTTACTTGGTACTGTGCTAAGTACCTTGTATTAGTCCATTTTGCATTGCTCTAGAGGAATACAGGAGGCTGGGTAATTTATAAAGAAAAGAAGTTTAATTGGGTCATGGTTCTGCTGGTTGTACAAGCCTGGTGCCAGCATCTGCTTGGCTTCTGGTGAGGCCTCAGGAGCTTACAGTCATGATGGAAGGCAAAAGGGGAGCTGGCATATCACATGGCGAGAGAGTGAACAAGAGAGAGAGGGAGGAGGCACCAGGTCTTTTAAACAACCAGATCTCATGTTAACTCATAGAAAGAGAACTCACACATTACCGCAAGGACAGTACCAAGTCATTTATGAGTGATCCACCCTTTTGACCCAAATACCTCCCACTAGGTCCCCCCTCCAACACTGAAGGTCACATTTCAACATGAGATTTGGAGGAGACAAAACATTTAAACCATATCATACTTCATATAAATGATCTCATTTAATCCTTATAGCAATCCTACAAGGTAAATAGTATTCTGATCCTACGTATGGTATACGTAGTGTTGTTATTTCCATTTTATAAATAAGAAAAGTAGAGATCAGAGAAGCTAACTTACTTAAGCGATTTTATATCACCACACACAAATAACTCCTAAAACTCCTGATTTTATCCGTATGCCAATACTGCACCGGAAGTAGAAGACCTTCAGGTTTTATCGTGAAGGGAGTACCAGAAGTATAGTCTGCAGAGTTTAAGAATTTCCAGGAGATGACAAAAACATAATACATAGCTATTCAGATGGACCCCTTAAATGGTGATGGGATGAAGATCACAGTGTAAAAGATGTCAAGGTAGTTTGTGCAAACATTGGAGCCACTGCTGGTTATGTGAGCAGGGAGGAAAAGAGAACTGCGATTTCACTGGCCCTGTGAAATATGGTGCCATGTTCTGAGGTTTGTTACTTGAAGGCTAAGGAAGGGTTAAAACTGGATTGTATGAGATGACAGGGTAGTGGTGGAGGATATTAGCAATCTCTCCCCCTTTACCTGAAGCAAATGATCATGGATTTTCCCGAAGTTAAGCTACTATAATTTGGAAACCACCTACATGTTCAATAAGGAGTAGCTAAAACACATTATAGGATTATAGGACATCCAATTTATGAGATACTGTGCAGTCCTCAAATATGGTACTGTGGAAGAATGCTTAATGGCATTAAATTATACTTAGTACATAGCTGTAGGTGGAGAATTATGGAGTGTGCATTCCCATTTTTGTAAGTGTATTGTCATAGACATTTGTCCTGTTCATGACTGCTTATGATCTCATGAACAGCTTTTCTATGTTTAGGGACATCCCCATGATACAACCATCTCCTCCCCAACATTGAAACCAGAACTCAAATTTTCAGCCTCACAGCTGGGATGTAGGCATATGATCTGAGCTCCATCAACCAGATGTACCATGTGAGAGAATTCAGTCCTGAAGTGAGTCAAGTGTGCAAACAATCCCTGTGCAAACCCTTCCATTTTATTGAACAGGTGGGGACATTTTATTGAGGGAGTTCATGCGAGAAACTGGGTTTTGGAGGCAGCAGCAGTAGCAGCTTCCTCTTCATCCTAGTTTTGCAAAGTGATTTGGGGCATTGTTTATGGCCACTTAGTCCTCAGCCTAGCTCCCAGCCCTCTCTATTTTGTGAAAGATCTGACACTTTTTTAAAAAAAGCTCCTTTATAAACTTCTTAGGCAACATCATGTAGTTACAGCCCAATGTTAACACTAATCTTTTTGTTTTACTCTTTTTCTTGTTTTTTTTTTTTTGCAAACATTTATTCAACAAAAAAATTAATAATGGTCTACCATTGCTGAGAACTCAGGCAAGTCCTAAAGGAGCAAAGATGCTTATGATGCTTTCTTTGCCTCCAGTCCACATATTATGTATACAGTCAGGAATGTTTCTTTAAATAATCTTGGCAATGATTTTTCTAAAGGCTGTATGAGCATATAATGAGTTTGAAGGATCATGATGTAATTACCATATATTGCATAAAATGTATTTAAATTATTGTAGCCATGTTTGATTTAATTTTATTACTAAATTAGGCTATTTTCTCTGTGAATGTTGCTGTCTTTTGTTCTCATTTATGTGGTTCCCTACTTTAGTTGAATCCTCTTACTTTTCTCTTTTCCATTTAAAATATTGTGATTTTAAATTTATCATAATATTATATTTTTTCAATTAAAAGTTTTAACAAAATAGGAAAGACAGTGAGACAAAAATTCATGAAGTTACCTTCAAATGGATTGAATTTTTTGGTTTTTTTTATTTCTACCCCTCTGCTTGGATTTGATTTGATAATTTTGTTATTTGTTTAGTGGTTACCTTGTAATTTGTAACACACATATTAATTTTAATGTATATACGTATAAAATACTTACATATTTATAACAAAGAATAAGATTTATTTAGTATCTTTATACCCTTTAAAAATAAAACTAAGACCTTATCGTGTTTCCCTTACCCATTGAACCCCACTGTGATTTTTTTTCTTTCTTTCTTTTTTTTTTTTTTTTGAGACAGAGTCTTGTGCTGTCACCCAGGCTGGAGTGCAGTAGCCAATTTCGGCTAGCTGCACCTCCACCTCCCGGGTTTAAGAGATTTTCATACCTCAGCCTCCCCAGTAGCTGGAATTACAGGTGCACGCCACTACGCCTGGCTAATTTTTGTGTTTTTAGCAGTGATGGGGTTTCACCATGTTGGCCAGGCTGGACTCGAACTCACGACCTCAGGTGATCCACCTGCCTCAGCCTCCCAAAGTGCTGGCATTATAGGTATGAGCCACTGTGCCTGGCCTTCAATTGCTATTTTTAATGGCCATAAATAATTAGATTTATAAACATGTTTGATCCATGTCTTTGCTTACTGCAGTCTCCTATATTCTCCTTCTCTCTCATTTTTTGCTAAAGTATATCCTTCATTATTTTAGTGAGTGTCTGGGGAAGGTAAAAACGTGTGTTTTTAGTAAGTCTAAAAAGTTTTTATTTTTCCCTCACTCTTGGATTATGTTTTAGCTCAATTTGAAATTTTAAGTGCACAGTTATTTGCCCTAAACACTTTGATTACATCGTTGTCTTGTGTTCGTTCATTAATTTTTGCTAACTAGAAATATCCTGGCAATCTAGCTCTCTAAGAGGATTTCATTTTATGTCCTTTTAAAAATATCTCTCATAACTTTTAGGATTTTGTCTTCCGCTTGAGGTTTTTATGGTTTTAATAGTATACATGTTGATATGCATAGTATTTTTCTTTTTCTTTTTTTATTTTTAGATGGAGTTTCACTCTGTCGCCCAGGCTGGAGTGCAGTGGTGTGATATCGGCTCACTTCAAGCTCTGCCTCCCGAGTTCAAGCAATTCTCCTACCACAGCCTCCCGAGTAGCTGGGACTATCAGGCACGTGCCACCACGCCCAGCTGACTTTTTGTATTTTTAGTAGAGATGGGGTTTCATCCTGTTAGCCAGGATGGTCTCAATCTCCTGACATCATGATTCGCCCGCCTCAGCCTTCCAAAGTGCTGGGATTACAGGCATGAGCCACCGCGCCCAGCCTGTATAGTATTTTTCATACTGCACTCGTAGTCATAAAAGCACATGTTCTTCCGTTTTGAAAATTTCTCAGCCCTTATCTCTTAGGATAGTTCTTCTATGTTATTCTATTTTCTCTTTTCAGAATTCCTTAGATACATTTTGGAGACTTTCAATGGATATTTTTTCTCTTCAACTTTTTTCTCTGTGCTTTATTCTAGGTGGATTCATCAGCATAAGTTTTTAATTCATTAATTATCCCTTTGATTGTCTTTTCTACATTTTTTCTTATTGGCATTTTATTTCAGACCGTAGTTTCTTTTCCGAAGATTTATAGTAGATCTTCTTCCTATACACTTGTTTTTGTTTCTTATTTGCCTGTTCTTGTATCACATTTCTCATCCTTTTTATGAATGGTATTCTATTTTATGTTTTGGTTTTTATTTCTTTTTAATGTCAGTTTTAGCTTTTCATTGTTTTCATTTCTTTGACGTTGAATTATCTGTATCTTTTATTTTGCTTGTCTTTTTAGTTTTTTGTGCTTTAAACTGTCCATTTCATCTTGAATCGGAGCTTCCTCTCATCTCTGTGCACACTTGCCCTCACCTAGAGGATTTACGGATGCCTCCGGGAAGCTTACCAGACACCCCAACTAGAACTAGGTTTTACGAGTGACTTGATGCATCTATCCTGTAACATAAAACTGGGGGGTTGGGCGCGGTGGCTCACGCCTGTAATCCCAGCACTTTGGGAGGCCGAGGCGGGTGGATCACGAGATCAGGAGATCGAGACCATCCTGGCTAACATGGTGAAACCCAGTTTCTACTAAAAATACAAAAAAATTAGCCAGGCGTGGTGGCCGGCCCCTGTAGTCCCAGCTACTCGGGAGGCTGAGGCAAGAGAATGGCCTGAACCCGGGAGGCGGAGTTTGCAGTGAGTCGAGATCGCGCCACAGCACTCCAGCCTGGGCGACAGAGCGAGACTCCGTCTCAAAAATAAAAAAAAAACTGGGTACATCTCAGATGAAGCTGAGCTATCGAGTGACTTGGTTCAAGTCCTATCTTTCAGACTGTCTTTCCTTCCACTATGCAGATCAACATCCTATGTAAGCTGTGACCCCAGGCAGTAATTAGTTTTCACAATCCTTCTTTCCAGATGGAGGGACCGTTTTCCCAGACTATGTTTTCATGAAGTAAGCTGGTTGGCCTTTGTCTCCCAACATTTATGGACAGCTTTTGGTGACTGATATTTATACTTGATGTCAAACTCTTTCCCATGTTTATGTCCCTCTGGACACAGAAGTCAGTAGGTCCAAGACTTCAGTGTCCTCTTCCTTCTCTGAGCTCAGTTTTTTTTTGCTCACAGAAATGTTTATTTGTTCATATATGCCAGCGAATTTACCTGTAAAAGTTACATATCTAACTCAACTATTATTTTATAGAAGATTTTTACTTTGAGGTCCATTTCTTCCATGGCTTGGCTTTAGAATAATCATGAATCCTTCAAATTAGGCTAAAAAATCTCTGCAAGTTACGTGTATTTAAATTTCCCCGATTCTCAAAGTTTTTAAGAGCCACTCACCTAATTTGACTTCTTTAGTTTGAATTCATATTATATTTCTAAGGAAAAGACAAAGTAACCACAATTTTTTTTATTTCTCTTCTGAGACAAATAATTATATTTTATACCTTCAACAATGTTAGCATAATCTTAAAAGGCAGTAGTGGAGTAGTGCCTTCAAAAGGGTTTGCATAGAGTCCCCTTAAAGTAAAATTAAAATTTGGCCTTATGGTGCAATGGTTTGTTTGTTTTGGAAGTCAATGGAAATTATTTCTTTAATGGAATGAAATGCAAATATTAAGCAACAAGCTTGAAATGATGAGGGTATTTATGTTTTGGTTTCTTAACAATTGTGTTTTTCTGAGGTTATAGGAGTTAAATGTAGTTTGCTTGTTGATGGGGTTGCATGTATTGTCAGCAAATGTGGGCAGCTAAGATATTGTTAGTTTTGAACATTTAGGAAGTGTTTAATGAGTGCTGGTGAAAGATAATGGAAGTCTTATAATTTATTCTAAGTGATTTGAGGACGCTAAGCATCTCAACTTGTTTAATTCAAATGTACTGTATACAAACATGTGAGTCTTCATGATTTAATAAAAAGATTTAAAAATAAAACTAGAAAATATATTACAGCTAAAGTAAAAATGCATCTTTTAAAGCAAAGAACAAAAAAGTTAGAATGAATGAAGGAAATATGAACTAGTTTTTCAATTTGAAGCTTAAAGGAGATACAATACGAGAAACAGTCCAAACTGTAATTAAGAAAATACTCCCACTTATAGTAGAACAAAAAGAATAAAACATCTAGGAATAAATTTAGGAAATGAAGTACAAGACTTGTACACTAAAACTCATAAAACATTGTTGAAAGAAATTCAGACTTGAATAAATGGAAAGACATCAAATTTTCATGGACCAGAAGACTTAGCATTATTAAGATGGCAGTACTCCCCAGATTGATCTACAAACTCAATGCAATCTCCCGTTGGATTTTTTGTGGAAATTTATAAGCTGATCTTAAAATTCATATGAATTTCCATATGGAAATGGAAGATACGAAAAACAGCCAAATCATCTTGAAAATAAAGAATGAAGTTGGAAGATTCACACCTCCAATTTCTTTTTTTTTCTTTTTTATTATTATACTTTAGGTTTTAGGGTACATGTGCACAATGTACAGGTTTGTTACATATGTATCCATGTGCCATGTTATTTTGCTGCACCCATTAACTCATCATTTAGCATTAGGTATATCTCCTAATGCTATCCCTCCCCCCACCCCCCCACCCCACAACAGTCCCTGGAGTGTGATGTTCCCCTTCCTGTGTCCATGAGTTCTCATTGTTCAATTCCCACCTATAAGTGAGAACATACGGTGTTTGGTTTTTTGTCCTTGCGATAGTTTACTGAGAATGATGTTTTCCAGTTTCATCCATGTCCCTACAAAGGACATGAACTCATCACTTTTTATGGCTGCATAGTATTCCATGGTGTATATGTGCCACGTTTTCTTAATCCAGTCTATCGTTGTTGGACATTTGGGTTGGTTCCAAGTCTTTGCTATTGTGAATAGTGCCGCAATAAACATACGTGTGCATGTGTCTTTATAGCAGCATGATTTATAGTCCTTTGGGTATATACCCAGTAATGGGATGGCTGGGTCAAATTTCTAGTTCTAGATCCCTGAGGAATCGCCACACTGACTTCCACAATGGTTGAACTAGTTTACAGTCCCACCAACAGTGTAAAAGTGTTCCTATTTCTCCACATCCTCTCCAGCACCTGTTGTTTCCTGACTTTTTAATGATGGCCATTCTAACTGGTGTGAGATGGTATCTCACTGTGGTTTTGATTTGCATTTCTTTGATGGCCAGTGATGACGAGCATTTTTTCATGTGTTTTTTGGCTGCATAAATGTCTTCTTTTGAGAAGTGTCTGTTCATGTCCTTCGCCCACTTTTTGATGGGGTTGTTTTTTTTTTGTTGTAAATTTGTTTGAGTTCATTGTAGATTCTGGATATTAGCCCTTTGTCAGATGAGTAGGTTGCAAAAATTTTCTCCCATTCTGTAGGTTGCCTGTTCACTCTGATGGTAGTTTCTTTTGCTGTGCAGAAGCTCTTTAGTTTAATTAGATCCCATTTGTCAATTTTGGCTTTTGTTGCCATTGCTTTTGGTGTTTTAGACATGAAGTCCTTGCCCACGCCTATGTCCTGAATGGTATTGCCAGGTTTTCTTGTAGGATTTTAACGGTTTTAGGTCTAACATTTAAGTCTTTAATCCATCTTGAATTAAGTTTTGTATAAGGTGTAAGGAAGGGATCCAGTTGCAGCTTTCTACATATGGCTAGCCAGTTTTCCCAGCACCATTTATTAAATAGGGAATCCTTTCCCCATTTCTTGTTTTTGTCAGGTTTGTCAAAGATCAGATAGTTGTAGATATGCGGCATCATTTCTGAGGACTCTGTTCTGTTCCATTGATCTATGTCTCTGTTGTGGTAACAGTACCATGCTGTTTTGGTTACTGTAGCCTTGTAGTATAGTTTGAAGTCAGGTAGCGTGATGCCTCCAGCTTTGTTCTTTTGGCTTAGGATTGACTTGGCGATGCAGGCTCTTTTTTGGTTCCATACGAACTTTAAAGTAGTTTTTTCCAATTCTGTGAAGAAAGTCATTGGTAGCTTGATGGGGATGGCATTGAATCTATAAATTACCTTTGGCAGTATGGCCATTTTCACGATATTGATTCTTCCAACCCATGAGCATGGAATGTTCTTCCATTTGTTTGTATCCTCTTTTATTTCATTGAGCAGTGGTTTGTAGTTCTCCTTGAAGAGGTCCTTCACATCCCTTGTAAGTTGGATTCCTAAGTATTTTATTCTCTTTGAAGCAATTGTGAATGGGAGTTCACTCGTGATTTGGCTCTCTGTTCGTCTGTGATTGGTGTACAAGAATGCTTGTGATTTTTATACATTGATTTTGTATCCTGAGACTTTGCTGAAGTTGCTAATCAGCTTAAGGAGATTTTGGGCTGAGACAATGGGGTTTTCTAGATATACAATCATGTCATCTGCAAACAGGGACAATTTGACTTCCTCTTTTCCTAATTGAATACCCTTTATTTCCTTCTCCTGCCTGATTGCTCTGGCCAGAACTTCCAGCACTCCTCCAATTTCAAACCTACTATAAAGCTATAGTAATCAAGATAGTACTGTGCTGACATAAGGCTAGACATATACATTACAGGTATAGAATTGAGAGTGCAGAAATGAATTCTCTCACTTATGGTCAATAGACTTTTGACAAGGGAGCCAAAACAATTCTGTGAGAAAAAGAATAATCTTTTCAACAAATAATGTTAAGATAACTGGAGATTCATGTATAAAAGAGTAAATTCGGATTCCTCTCTCAAACCTACTGAAAAAAACCCTCAAAATGAATTATAGAGCTAAATGTAAGAGCTAAAATTATAAAACTTCCATAATAGAAGTAAATCTTCACTGCTTTGGATTAAGCAATAGTTTCAGATCTGACATCAAAAGCATAAGCAACAATAAAAAATAGCTTGGACATCAGTAAAATTAAAAAAAGATGTGCCTCAAAGGATATTAGTAGGAAAGAAAAAAAACCCCATGAAATAGGAGAAAATATTTGCAAATATTATATGTGACAAGGAACTTCTAACCAGAATATATAAAAAACCTCTTAGAACTCAATAATAAAAACCAAATCACCCAATTAAAATGGACAAAAATCTGAATTGATATTTGGAATACACATATTTCTCTAAAAAAGACATGCAAAGCTGGAGGTATCACATTACATGATTTCAAATTATACTACAAGGCTATAGTGGCCAAAACAGCATGGTACTGGTACAAAAACAGACCCGTAGATTAATGGAAGAAAATACAAAGCCCAGAAATAAAGGCACATACCTACAATCAACTGAATTTTGACAAAGTTGGCAAAAATATACAATGGGGAAATGGCACCCTAATCTATAAGTGGTGCTGGGAAAACTAGAAAGCCATATGTAGAAGAGTGAAACTGGACCCCTGCCTCTCACCACATATAAAAGTTAACTCAAGATGGATTAAAGATTTAAGTGTAAGGCTTGAAACTATAAAAATCCTAGAAGAAAACCTAGGAAATACTCTTCTGGACATTAGGCCTAGGCAAAGAATTTATGACTAAGACCTCAAAAGCCAATGCAACAAAACAAAAATAGGCACATAGTTCTTAATTAAACTAAAAGCTTCTGCACAGCAAAATAAATAAACAATAGAGTAAACAGACAATCTACAGAATGGGAGAAAATATTTGCAAGCTATGCATCTGACAAAGGACTAATATCCAGAGTCTACAAGGAACTCAGACAACTCAGCAAGAAGAAAACAACTGCATTAGAAAGTGGCCAAAGGACGTGAACAGACATTTTTCAAAAGAAGACGTACAAGTGACCATCAAACATTTGAAAAAATGCTCAACATCACTGGTTATCAGAGAAATGTTAAATCAAAACCACATGAGATAATGTCTCACTCCAGTCAGAATGGCTATTATTAAAAAGTGTAAAATCAAAAGATGCTGACAAAAATGTGGAGAAAAGGAAACTATTTTACACTGTTGGTGGGAATGAAAATTAGTACAACCTCTATGGAAAACAGTATGGAGATTTCTTAAAGAATTAAAACTAGAACTACCATTCCACCCAGCAGTCCCACTACTGGGTGTCTACTCAAAGGAAAATAAGTCATTATATCCTATGTTTATTGTGGCACTATTCACAGTAGCAAAGATATGTAATCAACCTAAGTGTCCTTCAGTGAATCATTTAATAAAGAAAATATTCTATATATTCACATATGTACACACACACACAACACCATGGAATACTATGAAGTCATAAAATAGAATGAAATACTGTCTTTTGCAGCAACAGGGATGGAAATGGAGGACATTACCCTAAGTGAAATAAAAATAGAAAATCAAATATCATATGTTCTCACTTATAAGCAGGAGATAAACAATGGGTATGCATGGACATATAGAGGGAAATAATAGACACTGAGAACTCCAAAGGGGGAGGGAGGATGGGAGGTGCGTGGTGAGGGTTGAAAAATTATTAGGTACATTGTTCACTATTTGAGTTATGGGTACACTTAACACTCAAATCTCATCATTATGCAATATATCCATGTAACAAAAACTTGCATATGTATCTCCTGAATCTGGTTTTACAAAACCCTTTCAAAAGATATACAAGTAGCCAATAAACACGTGAAAAGATGCTGAGCATTATTAGTCATTCAGGAAATGGGAATCAAATCCACAATGGGATACCTCTTCATACCCACTTACAAGCAGCTATAGTAAAAAGAAGGTGGACAGTAACAACGGTTGAAAAGATGTGGAGAAGTTGGAATCCTCACACATTGCTGGTGAGAATGTAAAATGGTGCAGCCACTTTGGAAAACAGTTTGGCGTTTCCTCAAAATGATAAACAGTTTCCATTTGATCCAGCAATTTCTCTCCTAAGTATATACCCAAGAGTAAAGAAAACATATGTCCGTACAAAAAGTTGTACAGGAGTGTTTTAACAAAAATATGGAAGCAGCCCAGATGTCCAGTACTGGTAAATATATACATAAATGTATAAATAAAATATGGTATACCCATATAATAGAATATTAGTCAATTACAAAAAGGAATGAAGCATTGCCACGTGCTGCAACATGCATGATTCCTGAAAACATGATGCTAAGTGGAAGAAGTTAGTCACAAAGATTACTTATCATGATTCTACGTGTGGGAAGTGTCCAGAGTAGAAAAATCCAGGGAGACAGAATGTAGATGAATGGTTGCCTGGGGCTGTGTAAGGGATAGCGGATGGAGAACCACTGCTAATATGTATGGGGTTTCTTTTTGGAGTGTTGAAAATGTTCTAAAAGTAGATTATGGTACCAGTGGTACAACTCTGAATTCACTAAAAACCAATAAAGTGTATACTTTAAATGGATCAATGTTACGGTATATGAGTTATACCTAATAAAGCTGTAAATTAGATGCAATGAATTTAAAGGCATTAAATTCTTTTAAAATTGTTATATTGATCAAAATATTTTAAGGCCAAAGGGACCTTAGAGATTACTTACTTCATTTTTCTCTATATGTGAGATTAAGAAATTGAGGACTAGAGAAATTAATTTGTTCAGAAGGTATACAGGTAGTTGTGGAACCAAAAATACACACCTTACATTTTAATTTCCAAGATGGATCAATATTTTTCTAACCTCCACAGAAACCATCTACATAGCAACATATGATGTATAGATGTGGTCATAATTCAGATAATTGGTCAAATATCCAGTCCAGGTCAAAATATCCCTATGTGACCTGAATTTTATTTTTTTGTGTAGAAGACAAATAATAAAACTAACAAGAAAGAAAAACTATATATAGACAACTGAAAGATTATAAAGGCATGTACTTACATACCTTGGATAATCTATTAAATTAAGGAAATATATAAAATTGTCTTTGAAGGACAGACTTTTAAATTTGTGGGCTGCAATGTCATATATGAATATCTAAAAATTGTTCAGTAACCCAAGTAATATTTTAATTTTAATTTTAATGTAAGAAGAAAAAACCTTTATGCTTTCAGAACTTATTTCTATAACTTATGATAATTGCTTCCACATTTTGACTTCACGTAAAAGGACAGTAAATCATCTTTGAATAGAAAGTTAGACTTTCTTCCATTTGCACAGGCAGGTGATGGGAAATTAAATTAGACTCCCTTCCCCTTTGCTGTACCTAGTTTTCTTGTGTTCATATTTGAGACTTCAATCTTCTCTTCTTCTTGGGGTTTTACATTAATTCAAACTTTAAAAATAACTATCAAACTTTAGAGAAGGAGGAAGGTTTGTAAGAACTCATGTAGTCAAAGTGTAGCCTATAGGTTGCACACTTCTCAGAGATACTGATTTGTGAACCACATTTTAAAAACTGAACTAATCTTCAAACATTGAGAGATTTTACATAGATGATCTGGATTTCTGACTTCTCTTGAAAAACTGAAGAGTTTAGTAAAGTGAACCTTCCTTCCTGCATGGTGGTTTTTAGTTGCAATTGGATGCCAGCTGCCCTTTTTGCATGGGTCCTGCCCAGGTGGGCACAGCTCCCGGGGGCGGCTTCACGCATTTAGGTTACCTTCCCAACGTATTAGTCATTTGGGTTTGCAATCTCTGGCTTAGCCCAATTACCCAGCTCTTTATTTTCCCCATAAGGTACTTCTTTAAATGAGTGCGCCCTTAGTGAAATAATTCAGAACTCATTGTCACTATTACCACGTTCTTTGATCAAAAGAGCCAGAAGCCCTGCTGTTTATGTAAGAGAATCAAGTTGAATTGTGCTCCACCTCCCCCAGCCCTGAAAAATTATGAACCTGCAAGTATTTTGGATCTTAGAAACATTCTTAATGAAGGTGAGCATTGGTTCTTGGGACAATGAAAAATACTAAAATATCATAATAGTCCATGGCCTTTTAGAAGCCACACGTATCTGTACATAAACAGATATTCAGTAAATCTGTGGTATTAAAATTTCATGGTGAAGGGGGTGAAATTAGGGGGAAGAAATTAGAGAATTCTGGGTGGCAGGCAGGCAATGAAAATTATATATATACTGAAATAAAGGAAGAACTCAGAAAGACTAATGCCTGGCTGACATTTTCCTGTCAAATGTAGCTCCTTCTTATAGGAGGAACCCTGAATAAATGTGTAAAGGAAACAGTAATCCAGTCAGGGTGGGGGCACTGGCTTTCATCTAGCCCCGCCAGAGCCCATCTGATCCAACTGTCCAAATAACCAAGCATTTATTTTCCATAAAAGAGAAAAACAAGAACTTTTAACTGGATGATATAAGTATAAATTGCTACAGTACAGTCATTTTGGGGGAGCAATTTGGCACTGCCTTTTCACTCAAACATGTGCACAACCTGTGACCCAAGGATTTCCCCATATGAGAAAGAATCCTCTGCCTCTGATCCAAGCATGCCAGAACAAGAATGTTCACAACAGTACTGTTTGCAATGTGAAAATGGTAAAAAATGTGAAACAACTAAAACCCATTCTTTTGGATTTGGGGTGAACCGTTTTAAGTCCATTCAATAGGATTCCTAAAGTATTTTAAAATAAAGTGGAATTCTCTTATCAGCATGGGTAAATCTCGCTGCTATAATGTTAAGTGAAAAACAATTACAACTGAATATAGAAAGTAGAATATCATATATACATAAACTAAAACACACATTAAACAGTGCTGTATATCGTTCTAGGTTTATGCATACATAGTAGAAATATAATTTATGCACAGCAAGAATGATTTTCTACTGCAGGAGAGTGGCTATTGCTGGAGAAAAAGTAGGATAGAAAGGGGAATGGGGCTACAACTACATCTACAATGCTTTTATTAAAAGAGAGAAAAGATTAAAGCAAATGTGGCACAAGATTAATCTTTGTTAAATACAGGGTAGTAGGTACATGAATTTCTGTTACTTTATGTACTTTTCGGTATGTTTAACTTTTTAAAAATGAAACATTTTAAAGCACTATAGAGATTCCGGAATATATAAAAAAATTCCTCAGTCTGGTAATTGGTAGCTACAAATAAATCAATCCTATTCTTATGGATAAAAACATTGCTACTAATTCTACTGAAGTCAGGAGCAAAAGTTTCTGCTAAAAACTTGCTTCCTTGGTCAATGCTCTATGACCAGAAAATGAAACAAGACTTGTAAATATTGGAGAGGAAAAGCCAAAAACGTTGCAATTTTCTATCTAAAAAAAATCCAATAGAATAAAATAAGCACATTTAGAACCAGAAAGAGTGCGTAGAAAGTTACCTAAGCAGAAGTTTAAAGTTTATTAATCAATAGGCTTATTTCTGGCACTGCCTATAGCCAATTAGAAAATGTAAGTAGAAAAAAATGTATATAATTCTCAAGAGTAATAAAAACATACTTAGTATTTAAAGAAATTATGCCCAAAGGCGATTAAATTAACTTATTAATTCAATAAATTAATGACTGAAGTAATTTATTAATGCAATAACTTTATTAAATAAGTTATTAATTAAATATTAATTTGGGTCATTGTGGTGTTTACATTCTTTCCTTCTTTCCTTCCTTCCTTCCTTCCTCATTCCCTTTCACCATTCCTCCCTTCTTCCTTTTTTTCTTTCAATCTTCACATCCTTTACTGAAGGATGTGAACAACACAGTGACCCAAATTAATTATCTATTGCTGCCCCAAATACCACCCCAATAAGTTGGTTACTTAATGACTGATTTTCCTCCTGATTCCATGGGATGACAACCTGTGTATTTCTTTTGTTGTTCTCACCTAGAATCACCCATCAGCCTCTGTTTATCTCAGGATTTGACTATAGCTGGTGGGTTCACAGTGGCCTTGCCCAGGTTATCTGGCAGTTGGTGTGGCTGTCACCTCTCCTCCAGTGGCTGTCACCCTCTTGTGGGCTAGACTGGGCTTTTTCTCAGCATGATAGCCTGAGGGTTCATAGAGAGGGGATGGAAGCTTCAATACCTCTTAAAGCCTAGTGCTAGAACTCAGTTTCCCTTTTGCCACATTCTGTTGGTCAAAAGGTTCATAAGCCCTACCAGATTCAAGGGGTGGAGAAATGAGCACCATCCTTAAGCTAGAAAAGCATAAAAGACCCATTTCAAAGGAGAGTTGGGCATCATAGGAAGGGAGGAATTTGTTGCCATTAAACAATCTACTACCCATTTCATGTCGCTGAATGGAAAGACTCAAGAATATAATGATGTAAATTCTCTCCTAAATAATCTGTAAATTTAAATTCAATCCAATTTACTAAAAACCTGTATGGTACTTTTTGTTGGACCTGATGAGCTGATTCTCAAGTTGATCTGGAAGACAAAAATGAACACAAATGGCCAAGAAAAATTCCAAACAGACAACATGGGAAGTCTGGCCTATAAGATATCAAAATTTACTAAAGGCTCATAATTAAAGCAGTGTGATATTGGCGCAAGGACAGGTGCATAGATTAGGTTTTTTTTTTTTTTTTTTTTTTTTACTTGAGGGTCAAGGAAAAGGATTGTGCATATGTCGACTTTTGTTATGATTGGGGGCATTTCAAATCAGTGGGAGGAATACTTTAATCACAGAATTAATGAATTTATATTCTTTTAAAAATAAAGTCAAACCTATGCTTTACATAGGTTTACAAGACAAAATTATCTTCAGATGGTACCATAAAAATATTAGGAAGACATATGGAAAATGGTCTTTTAATTTAGAATGCATAAAGGATTGATGCATTTGACTGCAAATTAATTATAACATTCTATACCATAACAAAGTAAAGAGACAACAGGTGGACTGGGGGGGGGAAATATTTGCAATGTCTCTTAATAAGGAGTTAATATTCAAAATGTATTCAGAGCTTTTATAAAGCAATAAAAAAGGAAGAGGCAATAGGAGAATGAGCAAATAATTTAAGCAGGCAATCCAGAGAAAAATAATTCAGATAACCACACATAAAACAAAGATGCTCAGCTTCACCAATAATCATGGATTATAAATTCAGACAACGAGGTCACTTATTTTACCAACAAATGTGTAAAAACTTTATGATTGGTTCTGTTCAGCAATAATAACTATGCGGAAAACAGGTAGCCTTACATATTCTGAAATATTTTTGGAAGGCAATTAGTCAATTTCTAACCAAATTTAAAATTTTACACTACAATTCCATCTTTAGAGATCTATGCTTTATAGAGAAGCTCACACAGACACAACAGATAACATATAGACTTGCTCATGGTGGGATGGTTAGAATCAGAAAAACACAAACAACTATCTAAATTTCTACCCATAAGTTAATAAGCGATTTATTGATAATCTGTTTTATAGTAACATGAAGCTGTAAAAACTGAACTAGGCCCAGGTGTATTGAATATATCAGGTGAACAAATGCAGTCACAGGACAATAGATGTCGATGCCACTTACATGGAAACAGAAAAATCAATATATATGTATATAGGTAAACAAATAGAAAAACTGTTAAAAGCATCTCTGGGGAGAAGAGTAGAAAGAGGGAGAGTAAAAGTATATAATTTTCATATTATACTCTATATACATTTGTTACAGCTTATATCTTTTACAAAGAAAATAAATGCATTTAATATGGTATAATTTTTTTTTTTTTTTTTTTTTTTTGAGACAGAGTCTCACTGTCACCCAGGCTGGAGTGCAGTGGCGCGATCTCGGCTCACTGCAGGCTCCATCCCCCGGGGTTCACGCCATTCTCCTGCCTCAGCCTCCCGAGTAGCTGGAACTACAGGCGCCCGCCACCTCGCCCAGCTAATTTTTTTCTGTATTTTTTTTTTTTAGTAGAGATGGGGTTTCACTGTGTTAGCCAGGATGGTCTTGATCTCCTGACATCGTGATCCACCCGCCTCGGCCTCCCAAAGTGCTGGGACTACAGGCGTGAGCCACCGCGCCCGGCCTTAATGTGGTATAAATTTTAAAAAAAATAAAAAAATATATCTCATAGATTGGCCAAGTTCTACAACATTTCAAAGGCTGTAACTAGGAATGTATGGGCTGTGGAAACTTTCTCACAAGAGAAAATGTGGAAAAAACTTGGGATTTTTTTTCCTTGGGTAAGAGAAAAATTACATTTGCTCTAGGGAACAGAGCTATGGCCAGTGCGTGAAAATCTAAGAGACAAATTGAAACTTTCTAGGCATTCGAGACAGCCAAATGTGAAAGGGGCTCTTCCAAAAGACAATGTGACCCATTTGTCACTGGAAGAGGCAAGAAGAGATGGGCAAGCCCTAGTGAGGTCTGTCTTAGAAGCAGTAAACGTACTGATGGGTAGGTGAAGAGGGGGCCAGGAAGACCTCATTTAAACCTAAGATTCTAGGATTCCGAACGTCCTGAGTGAAGGTTAACACAAGAATCATGGGCAAAACCTAAGCCATAGTTGTCTTGGATTCTGCGAAGAACTAAGTCATCATAAGAACTGGCTGGCTGTGCATACCTTTATGAGAAAATGCTTGGAATTCCGCTGTCACATGTACATAGATAAGCTCTCTGTTTTAAGTTTCAGATCCTTTGCTATTGAAGTACAAGCCACAGGCCAGAAGCATTAGCTTGTTAGAAATGCAGACCCTCAGGCTCTTCTGTAGCTCTAGTAGATCAGAATCTGTATTTTAACAAGATCTGCCAGTGATTCCTATGCATGCATTTGAGAAGCACTGGTCTGTCCAAATATCCATAGAACTTCTTTTATTCCTGAGCCTTCAAAGCCTGACTAAAAAGAAACAACCTACCACATGGGAAAAAAAAAAGGCCCAGTAATTGAAGTTTTGATTTTTATTGCTCAAAACTAGGTGGAAATTCTAAGCAGAAGAAAACAAATGACTATATGTGTGTGTATATACACATTATGTATGTATCTGTACATGTATGCATAGCATAAATATATGTCTATATACACACATATGTAAGTGTGTAAAACCTAACTCTACTGTCTAGCTATCCATTTTAGTGGGTGGTCATTGACTAGTTTACCATGTTTTTTGTTTGTTTGTTTTGTTTTTTTGAGACAGGGACTTACTCTGTCACCCAGGCTGGAGTGCACTGACGTTATTACAGCTCATTGTAGCCTCAATCTTTCAGGCTTGAGCAGTCCTCCTGCCTCAGCCTTTCAAGTAGCTGAGGCTACAAGCACGTGCCACCACATCCGGCTGGTTTTTTATTTTTCCTAGAGACAGGGGTCTCACTATGTTGCCCAGATTGGTCTTGAACTTCTGAGCTCAAGTGATCCTCCCACCTTGACCTCCCAAAGTGCTGGAATTACAGGCATGAACCACCGAGCCTGGCCTTCTTTTACCTTTTTGAGGGAGTTTAGCCCGCTGCCCTCTCAACAAATGAATATCAGTCTCAATTTAATTAAATATTGAATAGAAAAAGATAAACATCTTAGAGATTTTTCTCATCCCTTTCATTTTGGCAGCTGTTATTACTTAGGACATCTTTAATGTCATTCTGTATTTTCTGGTTTATTAAAAATTCTTCCTATTGTTTTCAGCATGTTAATTGGTTTTAAAGTTTAATCTCTTAATCTTGATTTGTCTTTTAGCATTTCACATCAGGATTATTTTGGGGGTGGGTGGGTGTGGGGAGATTACTATACACGAAGAATGAATAACCTCTTAAAGTGAAAAAAAAAGCTCCCAGGTAATTGGAAATATTCTAATTACCCGCTAGGGCCTTAGTAAAAATGAACTGGCTTCCAATTTATTGTACTACATTCATTTCCTGAGTCATTTTGGTGTTTCACTTGTGCGCAAAGACATTCAATGGAGAATAATGAATTCTGCATGTGTGGGGACATCATAGTTAAACCTTTTGCTGGATTTTCGAAAAACATCCCTTTTCATAAACAGTTTTCTTAACAAGTTGTGTTGTATCTCAGCAGGCTTTGCAGAGTTTAGAGCATATTCTACCCAACTGGCCCCAGATGGAAAATACTCTCTTGAAATTGGATGGCTTTTTAAGTGTAGCTCTCCACAGCCTGCTCAAAGAAAAAAGAAAAAAAGTAAGCTTGAACAGAATGCATTTGGTAGCATGGTCTATAATTCCCCCAGCATCCCACGTACTTGGATGTTTTTGCTTTTGGCAGTGGAATTTTTCTAATTTAATTAACTCATTAATGTTAGCAGATGACACAGTGTGAAAATTCTTTTCCCTAGCCACTTATCTAAATATTCTTCCAATCCACTGTGGTTATGTGTACACTTTATTTATTTATTTATAAAATGTATTTATCTGTTTTGTTTCTATACTGACCTTCCCTTTAAGAGTTCACAGGCAACATGTAGACATTTTATGTAATGTATTATAAATCTTTCTTAACGTAATAAATGGAGAAGAGTCAGAGGGAAGAAATAAAGAGTGATGGTGCAGGGGGAGATCTTTACAAAGGAAGAGTGGGAGCGAAGGAACAGACGGTTTGGGAAGAGCAGCCAGAGCTAAAATGCTTACCCTGGTCTAAGCCCATGCACTTCCGTCTCCTCATTCTTAGTTCATACATTGAAGACGTAGCAATAGTTTGTGTCTGGAAATCAGCTGGCAATACCAGGAATGACAATAAAGGCAAGTCCTCCAGGGTTAGCTCAATAAAAAGTGAATCCTCCTTGCTCAAATCATGTACTCGTTCATTTGTTCATTCACATGTTTATTTTACCTTGCATTTTACTAATTAATATATAAATCTCCCTCTCTTAGATTTTAGGTCTCCTTGAAATTTGAGGACATGTATTCTCTCCCTCCCTCCCTGCCTGCCTGCCTTCCTTGCTTCCTTCCTTCCTTGCTTCCTTCCTTCCTTCCTTCCTTCCTTCCTCATTCCCTTTCTCTGTTCCTCCCTTCTTCTTTTGTTTTTCTTTCAATCTTCAGGGCCTAACACAGGGCCTGGGACAAAATAGGTATAGAATACATATTACTTAATTTTGAATGAATGGAACTCTTTTGAGTGATTATACCAACAGAATATCTACTCCGGTATTTTAAAACAGGAATCATTTTAATCCCCAGAGTTACCTTGTTAAGGGGATTGTTATTATTATCTTAATTTTATCAGTGAGGAAACTAGAGCAAAGAAATGTGAAATAAGTTGCTCAAGGTCACAGAACTTGTAAGTGGCAGTTGGAGAATGTGAACTCAGGGCTGTCCAGGATGCTGCTACCCAAGATGATGGTGACATGGGACAGGTGGCTTGATGAAGCCTCAAGCAGTGATGAGGAAACTTCTTTGTGTCCCCACTGGGAGTGAGACATAATCCCCAGTTTCTGCAGCAAATGAATAAATATTGGTATTAGAAGGGTCGACACTGAATTGTATACTTAAAAGGGTGGATTATATGGTATATGAATTATATCTCAATAATTTGTTTTAATAGAGAAATTACTGAATATTGGAAGTTTTCTATGACCTCTCTTCTCTGACCTCTCTTCCTAAGAAACTTAGTTCAGATGCATAGCAATTCTTTTTACTGCTCCAGTTCACCGAGCTGCATGTTGAAAAATAGACAAGATTTCCAGACCCAGACTTTGTGCAGCTCCCTGAGTTCTCTGTTTTGGCCATAGCCATTTATCTGAGGAGGGGCCCATGGCAAAGTGATTCTTAGGGGCCTGTCTGGCCTTTAAACCACCAACCGGCAGCTACTGAATATTATTAGTGAGACGTTTAGTGAGCATGAATGTAGGAAACAGTTTTTTAAAACCAATTTTCAACATCATGCAGAATTTTCCTCCACTTGAAAGAAAAGGTTGTTGTCTTGTCTGTCTGAGACTATTTCCAGCCACTAATTTATCTGGCAGGGATGAATACCACATTTGGGAAATTTGTTAGCATTTAATCTTCTTCTAAATCAGTTTCAGGGGGCTGGTAGGATTAAAAAAAAATTTTATGGTTGAAAATTACATCATTTGGCATGTTTTTATACTCATATTCAGAATGGACACAACACTTTTCTGTGTGTGGGTAGTTAAGTCAGAGTGCATGTGAATATACACACACATGGACACATACACTCATATACTCATGCACATGTATACACATGCTCATACACACATGCACACACATGCACAGATGCAGACTCAACACATACACACATACACATAAGCATGCACAAACACACCCTTACCCATTTATACCACAAATAGATGTATCAATAGGAGAAAGTTATTGAGCTGATATATCTTCCAAAAGGAGACTGCCATATGTATGTGTTTAAAACATACAGAAAGCCAGTGCTTTCCTTTCTATGGACTTAATAAATCAGAATAAAAAGATTTCAATACAAAGAGGACTGGAGTTTCAAACATGCTATTTGGTAGCACTTTGAAAAGAGAGCCAGGTGCACATGGAGAGCAGTGGGAAGAAAGGAGGCGATGGGTTTGGGGGCATCTGAGTCATGGTTTTCTGCAACATTGGCGTTGCCATTTGAAGTTCTTTCCCTGAAACTCTACGTGAAGACCTCACTCTGAGGTTTTATGATATATGTACATCAACTTGGAATCTAGATTTAATATTTCTACCTTTAGCCAACAGTGTTTTCTGAATGAAAAGAAGGATCAGCTTAAGCAGCTTAATTTTGAATGATGAGCCTGAGAGTGGAGGTATGGATAAAGGTATTTATCCAAATTGTATCTAACATTTCTTTTCTTTGGGGTCAGGGTTTGCAGATTAAAAATTGCTGGGTATAGTGGCTAAGGAAAGGCAGTTGCTGCTACCGACAATCATGTGTCCCTCAGTCCTTGAGAAAAGGATGGAGATCAAGAAAAGACTGATATCTTCACCTTCCTAAACTGGTGCTCCATTGACTGCACCTTGGAAATATTCAAGAATCTTAAAATAATAATGTTTGGTTCCCATCCCCCAGAGATCTTGATTTATTCCATCTGGGGATGGGCCTTAATGACTCCCCAGGGGACTCCATCTAACATGCAGCGAAGCTTGAGAGCCACTGCTCTTAACTGATGGTTGCCAACCCTGGCTGTTGTTACTCTGATCCCTGGAGCCTACACCCCAGAGATTCAAGTGATCTGGTGGGACCTAGGCTTTGATATTTTTTTTAACAGTTCCCCAGGTTATTCTCAGGTGCAACCAGGGTGAAAACCCGTGGAGCTGCCTTGTCAACGACAGGAAACTTACTGTGTTTATTATTTGTCCTTGATGTGCTCTACTCTGCAGTTATTCTTTGCATGCCTACCGTGTGGGAGCTGGTGTGTTGGATGCTGCAGGGAATATAACAATGAATTTGACACAGTCTCTGTTCTCTGGATGTTTATGAGGCTGCAAACAATTATATTTTGCATTGTTTGTTGCTTAATGAAGCTGACTGGAAAACATCTTGAATTTAGATGTGGAAAAGCTTGCTTGTGCATTATCTCATTGAAACCTCACAATGACCTGGTGAGAAAGGCATAAAAAATGTAAACTCGCAGAAGTTAGGAATCTACTCAAGTTTACAGGGCAAAGAAATCTAGGAACCAAATCTTCTAATGCCTAAGCAAGAGAGCCCTTTTGGCATTACTATTTTTCTGCATTTCTTCTGGCAATACCATTAATATATCAAAGCAGGGATGGGAAGTGGCAGAATCAGAAAGGCAGAAATTGAGATGGAGAAAGTGGTGTCCAGATCAGGTGTGTGTATCTGAGTGAGTGTGTGTGTGTGTGTGTGTGTGTGTGTGTGTGTGAGAGAGAGAGAGAGAGAGACTGTGTGTATGTGAGGGAATATGCCTTTGAGATTTTATTCAATGGTGCGGTTTTGTTACTCTCTTGAAAATTATACAGCCTGTTAACAAAGTATAGCAGAAAATAGAATTTACTGACATCTTTAGAAAGATTTAAAAATCTGTCTAGCATGAAAAGGCCATTACTAACTGTGAGAAAAAATTTTAAAAAAAGAGTTATTAAGGCCAACTTAGATTTCTTCAGATACTGAGTAGAAGTAGTTTCACCAACTAGAAATGGGTGTATGTGAGGGGGAAGGGATTATCTGTATCAGTAACTATCAGTCAATAAAAGGATGCTTAATTTCCTGTCTTCCTTCAACTCCATGACCATTTTCTTCCCCATGGAGAGAAGGAGAGGCTTCCAACTCATTGCTCTGAGGAATATCTGTATTCTTTTATAACCAGAGATGTTGGAAGACATAGAAAACACATTAACACTACTGGGTTATGGCTCTTTGTAGGTGCAGGTAAATAGATTTTAGGTTGATGACATTTTAAAATCATGACAAAATGTTTTCTTTGAGGCTCGGGTGTGTCCAAATATGCTTGGCTAAAAAAGCAACCTCACTCTTGTAAATGTGTCTAGTATTTCTTTGCTAAACAAAATTGTATTTTTGCCCTGCTCTTTATATGTTCACAAAGACAGCTGTCAACGTTCATTCATTTATTTATGCAAACAACAAATGTTCTTCATGTGCTATGCATTAGATGTTATACTACCTAGGGGAACACAGAACGTAAAATGCTGTCTCTGTCCTCTAGAGGCTTAGTGTTTATTAGAAAATAATTCCAGACTATTATTTCAGAAGACTCACAAGAACAAATCCAGGTATTTCCCAAGGAAGGCTTGCTGCCTGTCCAAAGACATCTCCATGGGGTGCGCATCAAACATTGTCACGCCTAGAAAAAGGAAATTACTATAGATGTTTCAAGCAAAGAGGGATTTAATGCAAGGAATTTTTATGATGGTGTTGAAAGGGCTGGAGAGGCCAGAGGGATAAGGTGGCGGTACTCACAGACTGGGTTGTTGCTGGTGCCCTTTCTTAGCTGACCTGTTGGAGGAATCACAGAAGTTGCTGGAGCCTGCAGTCACCTGCTGTTGATGCTGTTCTGCTAGAGCTGGAAGCAGAATGGCTTCTTCTTTCCCATTGCCTTCTAATCTCCTCTCACTGCCTCCCATTGGCAGAATTCAACACTAACACACTGACCAAGAAGTCTTGATCATGTTTGCATCCGTACATGCATAATACAGAGAAGAGTACAGCAGGGCAAGGTGAGGTGGGAAGGGGGCAGTAAGATCAAACAGTCACATAACAAGCAGAGAGGCGTGGAGTCTGGAGGTAGCCACCATAACCACCACCACTCAGAGGTTTCCCTTAGTTTTTTAGACTTAGGAATTTGATTAATAGAACACTCAGATGTGATTTGAAACCTGACTGAAAATAACTGTTATGAACTGAACAATGTCTCCTGCAAATTTCGTATGTTGAACCCCTAACTCCCAATGTGACTGTATTTGGAGATAGGGCATTTAAGGAGATAATTAAGATTAAATTAGGTCATAAGTGTGGGGCTCTAACGTGCTAGAACTGGTGTCCTTAGAGGAAGAGACATGGGGATGTGCACACACAAAGCAAAGGCCATGTGAGGACACAGTGAGAAGATGTCCATCTGCAAAAGAAGGAGAGAGGCCTCACCAGAAACCAACTCTGCTAGCACCTTGATCTTGGACTTGTACCCTCCAGAGTTATGAGAAAATAAACGTCTGTTGTGTAATCCACTCAGTCTGTGTTATTTTGTTATGACAGCCCAAGCTGACTAATATGCTAAACAAATACATAAATAATAAAGAGTAAGATGTCAAACTGTCATTTTTAGTTTGCACTAGAAATATAATTTTTCAAAAGATTGTCTACTTATATTTGCTGGTCAGCACATTCTTCTTCTATAAGTGATACTACATAGGAATCAAATAAAATTGGAAGGTTGCTTGATGACACTAGTCTCTGAATTAGTTGAGTTAGATGGATGGTACAAATGGCCCAGGTAATCCCCATGCATCTTTAGGATATGATATACTCATTCCCTCCCTGGATCTGCAGTCTCTGCTGGATGTATGTCGTCTTTTCCCAATAGTTCAATCAATGGAATGTTTCAGCCTTTCTGATATTCTCTTTGTTATTTTGTTTCATATTTCAGCAATATGAAAGCCATTTTGTTTCTTTTAGTCTTCCTTTGATCCACTTGGATAAATTTACTCTGACCCTTTCCATGATTGTTTTATGGTCTAACTCACAAATTTTCACCTACTTGGAGTGGGGCCAGTACGTGTAGTTAGGCTGGGAATTGGCTAGGATACACTGCTCTAATTGTACCACTTACTGCCATTGTCAGCCCTGATTGGATTGTACCTTTATGATTGGCCAATGCTTATGCCATATTGTTGCTAAATAATTTGAATATTATATCTGCCCGTATTATTGGTACCATAAAATATGAAAAGAAATGGACCAAATCCATTTGGAAAGCTGTTAAATCAGCTTTCCACATAGGCAGATTGTACTATTTGAGAACTATCAAAAGGATCCCCATTTCCCAAAATGACGGCCTCATCTGCCTACGAAGGAGCATAAAATTCAGTAGCTAGAGTTGCTTTTAATGAGTTTAATCATATTTGCCAGAAGGGATGATCAATATATCTAATATTTAAGTCTTACCTACATGTATCTGTCCCCAGCCTAACTATTTCAATGGCTTGTCTCATTAATCATCAGAAAACCCTACTATGAAGAAGGTCCTATTATTAATGCCGTCGTATAGAGTAAGCAGTGTAAGCTTAAATAGGTTAAATAATTTGTTGAATGTTACCTGCTAGTAGGGAGTAAGGTAGGGAATTTAAAACCTAAGATTAACCTTTGTGTTTAGAATAAGAGCTGAGAGAGATATATTAGCCTACAAGCCTCTGTAGTTTTTGCCTATAACTCAGGACTTTTTTCACACATTCCCTTCCTGGCTATTTTCTTCCTAAGAAATGGATCCTCTCTCTCCTTTTATTTTTATTTTTTGAGATGCAGTCTTGCTCTGTAGCCAGCCAGGCTGGAGTGCAGTGGCGTGATCTTGGCTCACCGCAACCTCCGCCTCCTAGGTTCAAGCAATTCTCCTGCCTCAGCCTCCTGAGTAGCTGGGACTACAGGCGCTCACCACCGTGCCCAGCTAATTTTTTTTATTTTTAGTAGAGATGGGGTTTCACCATGTTGGCCAAGATGGTCTCGATCTCTTGACTTTGTGATCCGCCTGCCTCAGCCTCCCAAAGTGCTGGGATTACAGGTGTGAGCCACCACGCCCGGCCACTTGGCACTTTTGCACCACCTGCTGGAGGTTATTTCCTTCATACTGTACCTACCAAAGTTTGGAGCTGTTTGTTTGCTTGTTTTCTATATGCCTCACTAAAATATGAGTTCCACAAAGGCGGGGACTTTGTTTTTCTTGTACATGACTGTGTCACTGACATGTAAGGATTGTTTTCCATACAGTATTCCTAGGGTATTCCTACTGTCTTCTGTACAGTAGGCACTCAATGCATATGTGCTAAAGGCCAAAGCACAATCTATTGTGAGCTATCAAACTCCCATGCTCTTTGGGATCAAGACTTAGGAGGGTGTGTTTTTGGTGGAGAGGGAAATATGAGGGTCTGAGTAGTCTCTAGTTGGTTCATCATTGCAGAGGGTGTTCTGAACTACCAGTGTATACAGTCACTGAGACTGGGGGAGAGGGAGAATGCTACAAAGTGGGCAGGAACAGCTGAAAGTAGAAAAGGCAGCCTCCCAAACAAATTTCAGTTGACTAGTGGTCATGCCTATAGCAGTATACAGAACTAACTTCTTTTCTGAAAAATACTGCCTAGAATTTTAGAAAATGATATTGAAAAATTTGGATTTTATCCTAAATTCTGAACTCTTAAGAGTTTCTGAGTGGACCAGTGATGTATTAAAAATTAGTGTTCTCGAAAGTAAGAGATAAAGTGACTAAGATAGAGGAGGGAGCCTAAGCTGAAACATGAGCCCATCAGTCTCCCATGATTGACTATAGTTTGGGCATTCCCCATCTCAGGCACCACCGTCTCAACCCTCTTGATGAAGAAAACCAAGAGACACAGCCCACATCCTGTGGGCCGTGAAATCCTGCCTGTTTGATCCATGTCAGACTTGGAGCAATTGAGAGTTGTGGAACATATTTCTTTTCAATTATATTAAAAAATTAATTGGTATAGCATTGTGTTTCATCTCTTCTGCATCAGCAGTACAATGGCTATGTTTATTTACAAGGATTATGAGCAATTTCTATGTCTCAAAGTACCTTCTGAATCATCAAGGATATATTGAATTATATTGACTCATATTTCAGGTTAACTGTTTTTAAATGTAATCTGTGGGTAATTATAACTTACATATGAGTTGTAATTTATGGCTTCCAAATCATATTCCCATACATCATTTGATTGCTATCATCATGTTTTGTAGTTGAGAAAAATGAGTTTCCGAGAGGTTAAATGACTTGTGCAAGGTCACTTGGCTAGTGGATAAGAAATCCTGGACTGGGCCAGGCGCGGTGGCTCACTTCTGTAATCCCAGTACTTTGAGAGGCCAAGGCAGGCAGATCACGAGGTCAGGAGATCGAGACCATCCTGGCTAACATGGTGAAACCCCATCTCTACTAAAAATACAAAAAGTTAGCCTGGCGTGGTGGCGGGTTCCTGTAGTCCCAGATACTCGGGAGGCTGAGGCAGAAGAATGGCGTGAACCCGGGAGGCAGAGCTTGCAGTGAGCTGAGATTGCGCCACTGCACTCTAGCCTGGGTGACAGTGAGACTCCATCTCAAAAAAAAAAAAAAAAAAAAACCTCAACTGTAACCTGTTTCTTTTATTCCAAGCCTTTTACATCTTTGTGAAAATCGGAAGCTTGCACTTAACATATATGATGAATCCTTATTAACCAGAATACTTAATCATTCTAGAAAAAGCAATTTCAGTGGAGTTCAGGGATGAACTATATCTAATATGGTAAAAATACAGTGGGTTCTATAAATACTCATTGACAGTAATGACATCACCCACCATTCATTTTGAATCAATCTATCCCCAAAGGAATGTATCTTACAATGTTCCTCAAATATTTTTAAATTACATATTTTTAAATTAAATATTGACAGCAATGTTCATGTTTCAGTTTCCCTTCATTGGGCCTTGAGCTCAATAACTCTTGGTTATAGAGCGTGGTTTTGTCAGTTTGATCTCATGGAATTTGCAGACAGCATCTATGTGCACAGTAACAGAATGATTCTGGCTGATAGAGAGAGGACGGGTGTGGAGCAAGTGTGGCATGAAACGGACTGTTTGCTTTTTTCTACAGTCTGCTGATTCAACCTGCAAACCCATTCCCCAACTCCATTAGCAAAACCTATAAAAACACAGGGGCCGCCATAAGGACAACTCTGACATCTGTAACACGGAGTGGTCTTTTGAGTTGAGAGAGCCCAGTTCTATACTTATTATTTGAGACCGGGTATTTTTTGACTTCAATGCTTGTTTCTAGTTAGAGAGTTAAAAACAAAGGTCTAAACACTGTGTACTTGGATAGTAAAACACATGTTCACTCTTTTCAGTGACCCTAGAAACAGACGGGGGATTCTTATAAGTCACAAAAGAAAATAAATAACTTCATCCATGGAGGGAAAGAGACAGCTCGAGAAAAGGGACTTTGGAAAAAGGCTGTCTCTAGACAGCAGTCTTGTGGTAAGTACTAAATATTCATTTACCACTCTATATGTTTTGGCTTTGAATGCATTATTCTTTGACTGTTATTTCCTGAACCCTGTGCTTTTGAAACCTCTCTTCCAGTTAAACCATTAGCAACATCCCTTGAGATTTTGTTTCATTTATTTTTTACAAACTCAAAAGCCAGCAAATTATTGGAATGTTTGTATAGTGTCTTAATAGGCAAATGTCATAATCTGTCAACGTTATATATAATTGTATTAATTCCAGCTGATGTAGACTTCAGCCTATACAAAAACACTACTGTATAGCTGATGCCAAACGCTAAGCCTATATATAGTTGTTCCATCCCCCATTTATCTTAACCTTGGGGGTAAGTTGAACAAGAATTCAATACAGCTTCAAATATTGAAGAGCCGAGGAAGTCTTGGAGACCTTCTTAGGTATGTGCATTAGTTCAGTGGTCTGTAAACGAACTTTCCAAGAGTTTTAATGCTGATGAACATCATTCTTAACAACCTGGTTGGGTTTGCTATCAGGTGTGAGAATCTGCTTAGTCCAGTGAAACAGACTAATTCACTTTAGACTAAGTCTGATGGTTGGCTACTCTTCTGCAGTCTCTGGGCCAACATGTGTGGGTCACTTTTTCTGTTACGCAATGTGTGTGAACAGAGCAAGGAATCAAATCAAGCAAACTTGAAATAGAAAGCAAACTTTCTGAAATAGAGATTTAGCTTGGTTCCTTCTTGTGCACATTTTATAGGGATGTGCTTTGTTCACTTGTTTGTGCTCAGCACCTGGCCTGGAGTCTAGCAGAATGGGGGTTCAATGAACTATTTGTTGGTTTGATTTATCCGTTATACCTTTCAAACTTTGCAGCTGTAGGTCTTGCTCTGCCATGGACAGGTTAGTTATTTACTTCTTAGTGGCTGAGGCTCTGCCTCACAAATTGTTCATAGATGTGAGTTTCTGGGACTTGAGAAGAAGATTGTGTTAAGCATTTATGTTAAGTTCTTCTCTCCTTAGTCAGAATCAACGTCTGTGTCTATTTGTTCTGTGCATTGACCAGCATACCTTTAGAGGCCAACTTTGGTGTATTTTAAGTTCTCCTTTCTATAGATCTGACCCCATGTCACCTCCTACGTCTTGCTAACTCTAGGTTGAATGTGGTGACATTGGTGTGTGAGTGTGTCTGGGTGTCTGTGTGTGTGTCTCTGTGTGTGTATGTGTGTGTATTCCCTTTTCAACTTCTGGGGAAACTTGGGATAAAGAGATAATTTCTCAGCCTCTCCTTTGCAGAAGAAAAACACTTTTTACATATCAGCATGCCAATAGGGTCTGTCTTAGGCCTAGGCTAAGGACAGAGACGGCCATATGGTATGATGTGAGCAGCTCAAGAAAGATTCTCTTAACCCAGAAATATCGTCGGTATTGGTTGGTCCCCAAAGCCATAGATTTCTGCCTCAGATCTCAAGTTTTATGCAAATACCCTATGAAGTTAAACATAATAAGCTATTGCCTTTCAATAATTCATAGTAGCACTCATTAATAAATGGCCTTGGATCATTGCCAAATGTCAATCATATGAGCAGAATTTTGTTGAGGGAATTGGTAAAACAGAAGAATGCAGAGCCCAGAGAGCTAGGAAGGCAGGGATAAGGCAGGACAAGACAGGGCAGGGGGATGTGAGTAACCCTGAATGGGGTTCTTAGGTACTTGCAGATCAGAAAAAGGGAAACAGTGTCAATGCTCATATTTAAATTTTACCTAAAGATAGCTTGAAAATGGGCATAAGTAAAATCCTGTCACATTACCAGTCTAGCTGAAAACCCTAAATTGAGCTTGCATTCTTTCTGGCATATGGCTGTACCCTGAAACTTGTTGAGGGCTGCAAATATGTTTCTTGACTTGCTGGCATAGAAGAACGCTGTGAAAATGAGAACTTGTTTGGCACCACCTGAGAAACTTAATCCTGTTAAGTCTCCCTGTATCATGCTTAGGAGAGCTTTTACACTAGTGAAATCTTTTCCTTGTTTCCTAGAGGCAGACTGTGTTACATCTGCATACCCAGATTGGGAAAATTCTGAAAAAGGATGTCCTTTCCTATCACAGTGTGTGGGGGGGGTGCTTAAATGCTATTCAACATTATAGCACTTAGGCCAAGTTACTACAATTTTGCCCCCAGTTGTAGTATTATGTTCCCTTCTTCAAATAAGATGCTACTTCTGGGAGAATAGCAGCTAGAGTATTCTTTTTGAGTTGATTCTTTGGGAATGGGAACCATTGAAAGCATCTTGAATGAATTCCAACTATCAGAAAAAAGCTAGACCAGGGATGAGATCAAAGATGCCTGGCCTGTGAAGGATCTGAACTCAAGATGTTGCCCTCTTCTTCAGCTTTATGCTGAAGCCACACAAATTATTAGGCAAGAAGGTGGTAGGGAAGATTCTAGATAAGGGCTGCTGTGAAATACAAGAAAACAACAGAACAACAAACCTGGCATTACAGTACAGTTTTCATTCCCAATGCATGCTTTTTATTTTGTTTTTTGAATCTAGAATGCTAAAGTGAAAATCGGTTATCTCGTCCCCTCACTTTGCAGACTACTTAAGGCCCAGAGAGGTTATCTGCTCTTCCTGAGCTCACATGCTAGGATTACACCAAAGGTAGAACAACCTGTCACTTAAGTTCTTTATCTTTCATTATATACTATCCCAGGAACAGAAGATGTCCTTTTGGGAAACTGAATAGAGGAAAGAGAAACATGTTACGTTCTTAAGTCTTGAAATTCCATTGCAATAATCATCAAGACACATATTTTTGAGAGTTAGGGGGCCCAGAGGTAATTTCCACT